>NC_090446.1:164582703-164885125 GCF_031143425.1 Pleurodeles waltl | reverse complement strand
TTATTGAGGTGTTTAGTTTTGTGAGGCTGGAGGCCAGGGTAATTGTTTTTGTGAGTGTACCTGTTTACAATAAAAGCGGCCTTTTACAGCCAAAAATTGGGGTAGTGGTGCTGTTTCCCTCTTCCACAAGGAGGTCCCGGGGGGGATCGTCAAAGCTATGAGGTCTCCCCCCCGGGAGGTTTGTGGAATATGGTTCAGCCCACAGACGCCGATTTGGGCGCTGTTTGGGGTTCTTTGGGCAATTTTTATAAATAGGGAGACATTTTGTGGGGACCACCATTTTAGTTGGCAACACAGTGGCCAGCGCTGTTTTTCCTGCCCTCCCACCCAGCGATGGAAAACATTCCTTCATGAGGTATTAGAAAGTAGGACAGGGATAGAGGCTAGCACGGTTGGACACAGGTGCACGGGGGCAGAGTGTTGTATTTGTCGCTTGGAACAGGTACAGGTGGAGACAGAGACTGTTCACGTGACAACGATAACGGATGGACAGGAAATCTGACAAGACATTCTCAGATTAAGAGAGGGTGGACAGCAGCAGGGCAACAAAGATAAGAAGTTGGGCGCTAGGGGTTGGAGACTTGCAGGTTCAATAGTTAGACGTCAGCAACTGACCATTAGGTAATAGGCAGATTCAAAATGAAAGGTATTCCTTGCAATGAATAGTGGGAATACGTCGAGGTATTGTTGGGAACGTGTCGTTTTCGTATTGTCCTTTGTATGCCTCATCCTATGCAGACATCACTGCTGTTGTCGACCGTAGTTAATTACAACTTCAGAAAAATGTGTGAAACTGTTGTTAAATTTCACAAGAAAAAACTACAAACTGCTGGAAAAACTTTACAAATGTGTTGAAAAATATAAATTAATGCTTTTCAGTTTAATTCTAAAAATAATTTTAAAAAGCACCACACGGTACTCTCTGCTTTTAATTATGTTCACCACTTTTATAAAACCAAGCTTATAATTAAAATATGTTACATTTGTCTATTCACACATATCTACTGAATCCCTCTTGGTGCCTTATAATTTGTGCTCCCTAACACACCTTGTCACTCTACAGGTAATAGGATGTCGGATTCCGTTGTTCCTCCCACACCTCATACCAGCTTCTGTTTGCTGATTGCGCTCCTCAGAAATCGCACATGATGGGCCCATTCAGTCATAATGAGATCGGCTCCTCTGGCGAGTAAGTATCTAAAGCTTAGTGATTTGTCTGCAAAAAAACACTAGAGATGTGTATTCTGCACAGCTTTGCTCACCAGCGAATCGCTTACAATAATTCACTACCTCAGTGTATGCTGTCTGAAGCATATGTTGATGGTAGCTGCTGTGGCCCCTCTTCCTGGCCCCTGATATTTCTGAAGAGTGGGTAGTGACATGGAGTAGGCCTCATGAGATGGGTGTACCCAGAGGAGGGATAGTCAGTGGGCTTGCTGTATTTTTACTGTAGGGATACTCCAGTACATGTCAACATAAGTGTGCTTACTATCTTTTCCCTGTAGGGACACTCCATTCAACGTCAATGGGAAAGAGTGGCCTAGGGTTTAACTCAGGTACCCTAGGGCCCACAGAGACCAGACTCGCACCAATGTACACGGTAATCTGTATGACAAGAATGATGCAGTAGATTACAAAAGCATAGCTGTACAGTTTATTGGTCATCCAGGAATGTCATCTTTCTCTGCCTCAGCTCAGGATTGGGGTCAATTACTGCTCTATCCAGCTGCCTAAAGAGGGCCTTGCATCGATCAGCAAGCTGTCAGCCCCTGCCAGGAAATGGGCTGAGAAGCCCTGAAAGGAATGTTAGGAAGGAGTGGCTGAGTTTCAGAGCACATGTGGCCCAAGCTCCTGGACAACGACATTTTGAGCTATCCCAGAAGACTGTGCAGGAAGGAGAGGACAGGGGCAAGGAAGTGATGTGGCATGTCTGGATTGGCCAGAGGTGCAGGTCTGCTGGACACTTTCACACCCACACAAAAGGTCCTGCACAAGGGAGAGCTCTCTCTTGGCTGTGCTTCACTGCTGGACACTGAGGCTGCAGACGGGTGTCATGAACAACTGGAAAGAAGAACCCCCTGACTGCCCCCTGGGGCAGGGACTCTACCCCTGAAGGACTTCAGGCCCAGCGAGGTGCAGGCCAGGGCCAGGTAAGCTGGCCCCCTTACTCCCCTTGAGGCTTAGTTGGGGGAAAGACTGGGCTGGCACAAGGAGAGCACGCTGCCCAGAAGGAAAGGAGGGCACACGGAGGAAAGGCTGGCTCCCTATAATTTGGGACCCTTCTAGGCCAGGAGGCCTAAGGAGAGTGCTCCTGGTGACAAGGGCTCGTCACCAGGAGCGAAACCACACCAGAACCATCCAAATTGGCCCTTGGAGGCCCGAGATATCCAAAGGAGAAGGTCTGTGACCTTTGACCTCCTTCCGAGCGAGCAGCAAATAGCGTGAGGCTCCACCGCTGCTCCGGTCAATGCACTCAGGATGGGCCAGGGTCTGGGGGCTGCCCGCAAAGCAAAGAAAAGCCAGGGGCCACCGTTGCTACTCCTGTGAAGATTAACTTAGAGGGCCCCGGACCCCTTCCCGGGACCCTGCTGAGGAGGTGAAGATGGCCGTCGGCTAAGGGAGAGCCGGTGGGTGAAGACTAAGCCGGGAGCGCCATCGCGCTCCCCGTGAAGGTGCTGCCAGGGCCCCGGACCCCATCCCAAGGCCCCCCCCAGAAGGAAAAGTCAGGGGGTGCCATTGCAACCCCTGATATGGCAAGCAGGGCCCCGGACCCTATCCCGGGGTCCCACAAAGAGGTCTAGTGCTGTATCTCTCCTGCATTGGTGAGGGAAGCCCTGGACCGCATCCTGGGGCCCCGTTGCGGCAGGAGAGGATGGGGAGTGCCGTCATACTCCCCCAAGTGGCCACGATGGCCAATGCAGCAGCACGCATCTGCCTGCACAAGCAGGCAGACACCAGAGGAAAGGCCGGCTACCGCAGCAGCACCTGGACATGCTGACCATGCGGGGAGCCGGCAGGAACGGCCGGGGTGGGCTCCCTGAGCCGCTCCCCAACACCACTCACCTGACGGGGGTGTCCGGGTGAGACTGGACACCCCTCAACCATGAGGGCAGCTGGGGGTGGGCTCCCTGCACTGCCCTACCCCAAGGAGGCAGCATGACGGGGTGTCTGGGTGGGACCTGACACCTCCCGAAACCCTAAGGCAGCTGGGGGTGGGCTCCCTGCTCTACCCTCCTATGATCCCAGTATTCAGGGGATGCCCGGGTGGGACCGGACACCCCCTAAACCAAGAGGAACGCGGCAGCATGAAGCTGCAAGAAACGAAGCCCAGCGGCTCTCCCCGGCACAGCGGGAGAGCCGCTCATTAAATATGCATAAATAAGGCCTTGTGAGGCCCAAGCTTACCTGAACACTGTGCTCAGCTTGTGGTGGCCCCATGAAAATGGGGTCACCACCAACCAAGTGCCCAATGTCAGGGAGAGCTGCATGAACAGCACAGAGTCCCCCCAGCAGAACGTTTATGTCCCCATCCTAGGTTGGGCGGACAAAGGAAATATTTACCCCACAAGAATTACAACCAAATGTAAAGCACCAGCACCTTGGAACTTTTCTTCTTGGCTTGTATGATTGCACTTTCTAGGGCTGTAAAATGCTATTACACCAGATTAACCAAGGGTATGATGTTGTACCAGGGTAATCAAGAAGTAATACAAAAGTAATATTTATTGTTTAAAGTATTTAAACATGTCTCTATGTGTTTCTTATAATGCTAAATTGTGTAATGAAACTGATAACCACTTTCTTCCACAGTAGATGTTCTTATTTGTCAGATTTTGAAGCTTTCACATTACAGGCAAATGTTGCATTGGAATACCAGGGATTCTTTTGCTATGTGGGTTGTTGGATTATATTTTCCCTAGGGGGAGACATGAGAGATTACACAATGTCATCCAAGGGTAATTCCATCAATTTGTGTATATTTGTAAATTGTTGCATAGTATTGAGTAGTGTGTGTGTGTAATAAATGCACTTTTACTTTATCAAATGAAAAAGCACATGCTGGACAATCATTTGTGACATGCTTGTGTGCTCGTGAATGGCTACACCACTTCCCTTGAGTAAGCCTTGGACTGCTCTGCAACGCTCCCTTTGAGAGTCAATGTGCAGGCCACACAACTAATGACCACCTTCCAACAATACTTACACATAATTTTGCTGAATTCCATAAAATTCAAGTCTGCCATTTTGCATCACTTTTTGACACAGGAACGCATTTTCTGCAAAAAAAAGTGCAAAAACATAATTGCTGCAAACAATAGTACTCACATTCTGGTTGTTGATGTTGTTCCTATACTCTATACACTATTTTCAATTTAAAAATAAATTTACTCACATTCTTAAATAAAAAATGTATTAAAATATGTTAAAATGAGATTTAAAATGTATTATCTTTAGATCATTTTGTAAACATTGAATCAAATGAAGTTATATTTTTAACTAGGTTACATACTTTAATTGAACATTGGTTCCTATGGGGTTTCATTTCAAGTTCCTACCTCCATTATGTTCAGTGGCTGGGTGTTGCAGTACCAGTGAGTTATCAAGTGTGGTGCTGGACCTACTTCAGCTCTAAACTGCTTCACATTTACTGATCTTTAGTGTCATTTGTGGTTATAATACCTTAACAAGTGCAATTAAGGAACAGGGGACCAGATGTACGAAATTTGGGAATTGCGACTTGCAATTTGCGAGTCGGAGCGACTCGCAAATTGCAAGTCGCAATTCCCAATGCAGTACGGTGTCTCAGACACCGACTGCAACTCGCTATGGGGTCGCAATGACCCACCTCATGAATATTCATGAGGTGGGTCGCAAATTGCGGCCCCATAGCGAGTTTGGGCACTCGCTAACATGGAGGCCTGCTGATGTCAGCAGACCTCCATGTTCGCGACCTGCTTTTAAATAAAGCATTTTTTTTTTTTTTAAGTGTAGCCCGTTTTCCTGACAGGAAAACGAGCTGCACTGCAAAAAAAACCGAAACCTTTTGTTTCGGTATTTTTTCAGGGCAGGGAGTGGTCCCTTGGACCACTCCCTGCCCTGAAAAAATATTTTGGGGTCCAGTCACAAACTGGAAGGGGTCCCATGGGGACCCCTTCCAATTTGCGAGTGGGTTACCATCCACTTGAAGTGGATGGTAACTGCGATGCCATTTGCGACCGCGTACGCGGTCGCAAATGGTATTGCATCCCACAGCGACTCGCAAATAGGAAGGGAACACCCCTTCCTATTTGCGAGTCGGAAATGCATATTGCGAGTCGGTAACGACTCGCAATATGCATTTCTGCATGCCAAACCCACGTTTGCGACTCGCAAACGGCGATTTTCGCCGTTTGCGACTCGCAAACGGGTTGCTACATCTGGCCCAGGAATTGAACCCACAAAAGGTGATTGGAAGAATGCTTGCAATTTGTCTAACCAATGGCAATTGCCCTGGGTAGCATCCCAATCCATTGTTCTTTTGCTCACTGTGTCACCTCAGTTTAGACTCAGCCATATGCAAATCAGTCTTGATCCTGTTTCTTATGGAAACAGTCCAGCCCGAACTGACAGACGCTGCCCTCACCAAAATGGAGCACAAGCAGCTGTACTGGAGCCTCTTGTGATTTAAGTTTTTTTTTCTTCAACTCAAGAATTCTAGATTAGGTGTAATCTTACAGTGTAATAAGTACAGTGCAGAGACAAAAGGGTCTTCTGGATTACTGTTTCCCACTGTTTACAGGCTAGCAGAAAAATAAGGGACTTTGAGGAAGGGGATATCTCCGACAGCTTAATTAAACCCTGTGCAGTCACATGTGGGAGGAAGGGAGTTAAGTTTGAGAATGAAGCCAAACAAAGGCAGGTTTGACCTTCTTTCTTGGCACACACACATCAAAGGAGCTCTTTTGGGAACACAAAATCACCCTGAGAAGGCAAATACAATGACATCTTTGCACCTCACTCTCATGGAGGGATAGCAGATAGGTGATTATGGGTGATGCATTATAATTTGATCAAGAAATGAATGTCCTTGACGCATAAACATTGGGCCTTTGAGACTGAAGGGTGACAAAGACAGCATGCCTTCAGTGTTCCTTTATCTGAGACCAGATATGAGTACTGAGTGGCCGCTCTAATTGGACTTTCCTCTAATCTCCAGTAACGTGATGTCCAGGAAACATTTCCTTTATCAGCCAGGAGGATCCCCATCTGAATTAGTTGGCCTTTCTGACTCCTGTAGGTGTTTCAAGTACCCAGAGAATGACCGTTCATAGTTTAAGTACACTTCTTCACAATAATGACCTTCATGACATTTTTAATTGGTTTGAACCCACAGGCTAATGTTATGAATTGGTCTTATTCCAGCACTTGTTGATTTTGCCTACCACTCCTGTAAGGTAAAATGACTCATTATACATCGTGCCCACAGGGCTGTTCATATTCCGGATTACTTTTGACAATTCACAGGCTATGTCTGTTTCCCCCAGTAGTAATTTTAGGTTACTAGTCACATATAAAATTTAAGGTACACCATGCGCCTAACCTTTTGACTTTAAGCCCAACAAATTCATGTTCCCATATTCATCATGTATTTGCTCAATATTTGCATCCAGAGGTATTTCCCATTGTCCCTTGACACCTGCCTGGATGATGACCCAGCTAAGTTCTTTTTAAGGGGAGGTCGAAATGTTGACATATTATACAGTAAGGACTGCTTAAATTACTTATTTATTAAAACATAAAGGAATAGTCAGTACCATACTTCCACTTAAGCAAAATGGGCCTGATTCACAAAGGGCCTCATCACTCGTTGCGGAGACCCAGGAGTCGTGGAAAAATCTCCACAGTCAAGGTAGAACCTCCATAATGAAAATTCTCACTCCAGAGATTTCTCCCTGAGTGCGGCGGCTCTCCTAAGACTGCGGGGCCTCCTCCACAAGTGCGGAGGCCCCTTATGAATCAGGCCCACAATTGGAACCAAATTTATGAACTTTTAGGGCCACATTTTAAGAAAAGTGGTGCAGCATGGTGCTGCGCCAAAATTGGCAGCGCCGTGCTGCGTCACTTTAGAAACTAAGGGATGCGCCGTATTTAAGGGAATACAGAGCACCCCAGTGTTTCCTTCTGCTCTGGTGCTTAATTTAGTTGCCAGTGCCAACGCAAGCACCCTTGACCCACCGTGCAAGGTTATCTGTGTTGTGGGGTGTGATTGTTTATGTGCGGGAAGGTGTCCCTTCCTGCACAAAAACAATCATTAATGGCACTTTGGCACTTCTGTGTGTACTGCACAATGCACCACACACAGAAGTGCCAAAGTGTCATTTTTAAATGATTGTTTATGTGCAGGAAGGGACACCTTTTCGCATATAAACAAACATTTCTGGCATTTTGCTTTTTCTATGCGTGTGGCAGAATGCAGCACGCATAGAAAAAGCAAAAAACGAGGAGGAATAAAAGTATTCCTCCTCGTTGTGCCCTGCTAATGCCACCCCTGGGGGTGGTGTTAAATTTTGGTGCTGCTTCAGGTTTACGAAATTTCATAAATCTGAGACAGCATCAAAATGCAATGGGTGTTGCTGTGGCACGACCATTGCAACACCCATTGCAAGCCCCTTCCACGCACAGTGCTGAGTGGGAAGGGGCCGTATTTACAAGGTGGCATTAAGCCACAAAAAGAGGCTTAACGCCACCTTGTAAGTACTGCATTGTGCTTAGCGCCACAGGAGCATCACAAAAAGCTGCCCTTACAGGCTTAACTTCCATTACACTACCATGCATGTGTGATACACCACAAGCACTGCATCACTTTCATGCTTTTGAGCACTGTATCAGAAAATTTTAATGTGAACATTGTGCAAATTTATGCTTATCTACAAGACATTACGAATACAAGATTTACATCTTTTTATGACATATAACCTCTATTTTTAGCAATTTGGTCAAGATGTATCGTATGAAGTAAATCATATATTCGACAAACAGACTAATCCCTGTCTCACGCACGCACCATTGTCAGCATCGAGGGAGATATTTGTTACTTTTCCTATTAGTACACAGGTCTCATCGTATTATGACAGACACGTCTCAACATTTTGGTGCATAATTTGCACCCACTCTTTGAGGGCCGTCTGATAATAAATTGGTTCCTATATGCTGCATATCTCCAAAGTGGTTCTTTTTTTGATATATGTAGGAGGGAAGGGCAGTAAAAAGGAGGGGAGGAGTAAAAGGTGGAAACTGAAGAGTAGGAAGTAAAGTTTGCTAATTTAAAGGGGGTGGTTGGAAAGTGAAATATAATCTGACATCTGCAAAAAACTGCTGAAGAGCAGCCAAAGTTCACAACCTATGGGGCACACGTTGAACATTCAAAAAGCCACCATCTATCTAGCCTACAGTAATAGAAAGAGAATGATGAAGAATTGAAATGATCCAGGTCTTGTCGAATATAACAAAATGACATATCAAAGAACAGTGTTCAGCAATCTCCTCTACAGTGTCCTTCAAAATTAAACAGTATAATTAGTTCTCTCAGTCTTTTGATTTGGTACTTTTAGTGCTTAGGGCTTTTGCAAGTAGACTAATACAATTATTAGATAACATTTTCCAGACTCACTGTCATAAATTGAGTTTTGCAGTTTAGAATCCGTTTTCTATTTTTACCCATAGATTTTATAAGTTGATTTAGTCCAGGCTGCTTACTCATAAACATCCTTAGCTAATGCCCGGTTACTTACCTGTAAACTTCATTACTCCGAGTACACGTCTTCCTCGTTTCAGTCCTGAATTCCCCCAACCCCCATTCCCATCCGGTAGTTGGTTCTTTTGGGCTTGGATACATCAGGATGTGGTTATCTGGGGCTTCTGGTTATATGGGATGGTGGGTTAATGGTTGCCAGATTGTGTGTATTTTCTGGATCGTTGGGGTTCTTAATATGTGTGAGAGCAGAGGACTGCTCATGCAGTAAGGACTGGACGAGGAGGAGGTAGAAGGAGGTAATAATGGACAGTATGGTCAGTTGTTTACGATTGCAAAACCATACTTCTTAGTGTTGAGTAAAAACATGAAATTGTACACCTATCCCTTCCTTTAAAGTATATGAAAATATTCTGGGAAGAGATTTTTATTGCTCTACAATTGCAATTAGTTGTATACTGTAGCTTGATCTGTGCTTCAGAAGACAAGCTTGAAGTTTGCAGATACAGTAGTCCTCTGGTTTGGACTACCTCTGAATGCATCTTTCTTTCCAGTTATAAAAAGAAGATTTCCTAGGTGATAAAGACACACATCAAATTATAGCAAACATTATCAAAGTCAATAAGCCCAGCCTTGGCATGCATTTGGAAGTGTTATTTTATTTTTTTACATTTTTAAAGCGAGCATATGCACAACAAATAATCACTCATGCCACCATCTAAATGTGTCCTTCATCTGGTTTTAATACCAACTTGACCTTCAAAAAACACTGATGGGGTGATTTTACTGTTATTAAATAAGAAGCTTTTCAGTTATGTCATTAATTTTTTTGTGAAGGCAGCAGGAAGAAATCACCACCCAACCAAGCGCAATGGTATAGATATAAAGACAGATAGGATGCTTTGGGTTCATTCTATAGTGAGATATTTTTTTTTTTTGCATTTCATAAGATATTTGGGTGAAGAGTAACAAGCAAATCACAAGCCAGAAGCGTTTATCTTCTGAATAATGCAATAGTCAGTGTCGTTTGAACACCAACTTAAAAAAAATATACAGGAAATAACTCACAAACTAATTGGGTACCCGAAGAACAGGCAATATAAATAGCCATTATTTAAAGATAATATGTAAAATAAAGCAAACTTTCAGCCAGCTTTGTCAGTGCAGAGACATGAACTATTTTTAAGTGGATGTGACCAGTGTGCACAAACCTCGCGCAGTCATTCAGCATGAAGGAAGTCAATGTACAAAGTGGGGTGAGCCATTGTCTATGTTGCGTGTTGCAGTGGGCAGAAGCATACTGTGATTGACAATGTAACACGCCAACTGTCGCAGGCTGCTGACCAATAGCCATTCTGTGTATCTTTATTGTGCATGATTTGTTTGGGAAAAAATGGTGTAGTGAGACAGCTAATGCTGTTTTAAAAGCCTGGAAATAAGAACGCCTTCCACCTGTTTGCAGGGGCGTAGCTTCACGAGGGGCCTTTGAGGGTGTTACACCACCTAACAAATGTATTTTTTATAAATAGTTGGGTACATGTTATTTCAGTTGGGTATAGTGAGGTGTCTGTCGGATTTCACCACAAACGTTTAGACACACAGACAAAAACGCACATACACTCTCTAATGTGCTTTCTCTCACTTACTACCCCTACCAATCTGTATTTCTCTCCCTTTCCACTGCCCCTTAAGCCCCTCTTGTGCACAATGCTTATGATATACTGTATTTTTTAAATTATGTGCTAGCATAACTGCTGTGAAATCTGAAGCTCACACCCACCCAGTGTTACTACCCAAGCTACTCCCCTGCCTGTTTATTTAATGATAAAATGCTCAGAACATAAGCACAGTTTCTCTTGAGTGTAAACAAAGACTCTTAAATTACAAATGTACTTTAATTTAAGTGATCTGGAAATTTTTTAATTTGTTTGTTTGACATATCAAAGGAGTCCCTCGAGTGATTGAACATTTTATCAGATTCCACATAGGCCGTAAACATATAAAAAAGTCACACATAAAGCAGATGCAAACTGTTGATCAAAGATGAAATGGCAAATTAGAACAACCATTGACAATGAGTATAGATTAGGCGATTGTATGCTCCATGTTCTCACACACAAACACATGTGCATGCACATGCGCGCGTACACACACAGGCGGTCATTCTGACCTTGGCGGACGGCGGAGGCCGTCCGCCAAGGTACCGCCGTCAGAACACTGCACCGCGGTCGAAAGACCGCGGCGGTGATTCTGACATTTGCCCTGGGCTGGCGGGCGGCCGCCAAAAGGCCGCCCGCCAGCCCAGGGCAAATCAACCTTCCCACTAGGATGCCGGCTCAGAATTGAGCCGGCGGAGTGGGAAGGTGCGACGGGTGCAGTTGCACCCGTCGCGTATTTCAGTGTCTGCAAAGCAGACACTGAAATACTTTGCGGGGCCCTCTTACGGGGGCCCCTGCAGTGCCCATGCCATTGGCATGGGCACTGCAGTGGCCCCCAGGGGCCCCGCGGCACCCCCTACCGCCATCCTGTTCATGGCCCGCCGCCATGGAGGATTCAGACGGGCAGCGGAAAGTCGGCGGTACCCCGCCGGCTTTCCGCTTCTGGCCGCGGCTGTACCGCCGCAGTCAGAATGCCCGGCGGAGCACCGCCAGCCTGTTGGCGGTGCTACCGCCGACCTCCGCCCTGGCAGTAATTACCGCCAGGGTGAGAATCAGGGCCACAGTTGTTTGCATGTACTCTACTTTTTCTATTTATATAGCTTTAGCATGTATTATAATCACAAAATGGACTATTACTCAATTTAGCAACTGTCAACATTTAGAATGGTAGTTCAGCAATATTGGGATTCAGTCTCAGACCTGCAGCTCACACTAAGGGGCATATTTACATGCCCCTTGCACCACCTCAGTGCCACCATAGTGTAATTATTTTGATGCTATGGAAGCACTAAGGTGGCTTTTCTGCTGTGCCATATTTACCTAGTGGCGCAATGCTTGCATTGCACCACATTGCGACCCCTAGCACCACATTATGCCTGCGTCAGGCAAAATCTATTCAAGGGGGCGTTCCGGCACAGGGAGGCCCGAAAAAATGGCACAGTGATATTTAAAAAATTTGGCTGCACCATTTTTTCCATAATTTTTAACGCCTGCTAAGAGATGCCATTAAAATGATGCTCCTATTATATTCAATGGACCATCCTGTGCTTTGCTGCACTGGCGTCAACATTTTTAATGCTAGTGTAGCAAAGCGCCACACTAGCATCAAAAAACTTTGACTCTATTGTTGTAACGAGTTACATGGTGCACCATATTATAAATATGGCACGACCATCATATCGTTAGGTACCAGTACGCGGGCGCAAGAAAAGTGGCGCGTCATCTACGATCTGGCACTTTCTTGTAAATATGCCCCTAAGTGTCAGTGGTGAGGGTTTAACTTAATGACCTGTTACTCTGGCAAGAAACAGACGTGCAAATACAGCGGCGTCATAAACCCCTCACTTTAGCAGCTACAGCAAGGGTGGAGTTCTTGATGAGCCTTGTCTGTCTGCAACTCGGCAGACATAGCCTCATAATTAACATGAAAGTGTGGGTGGGCGGGTGAGTCAGTGAAAGTATGGATGGGGAGAGAAGGGGTAGATGGGTAGATGGATGGCTGAATGAGTAAAAGAATAGGTGTAAGGAGGATGAATGAAAGAATGGATGAATGGATTTGAGAAAGAGTGGATGGATGGATAAGTGAAAGAAGGGAAGGATGAAAGGATGGAAGGTGAGTGAAGGGGTGAATGGATGATGAGAGAAAGAATGGATGCATGAGAGAGTGAAAAGATGGATGGTTAAGTGAAAGGATGGATGATGGATGGATAGAGTAAAAGGGATCATGGATGGATGAAGTGAAAGGGTGGACTGATGGATAAGCAAAAGGATGGATGAGTAAAAGGATGGATGCTGGAGTGCCATGAACCCCTAACCATAGCAGCGAGAGCGGGGGTTAAGCTCTTGATGGGCCTCTTCTGTCTGTAACTTGGCAGACTAAGGTGATTGAGTGATAGGATGGATGGGTGTGAGTGAAAATGTGGATGGAAGGGTGAGTTTAAGGATGGATGGATGCGTGAAAGGGAGATGGATAAGCAACAGAATACACGGATGAGTGAAAGGGGGTGGTTAGATGAAAGGTGGATTGACGGCTGACAGAAAGGGTGGATGAATGATGAGAGAAAGGATGGATGGATGAGTGAGTGTAAGGATGGATGGATGGGATGAGTGAAAGTGAGGATGGATGGAATGAAAGGATGAAAGGATGGATTAGAAAAAGGATGGATGGATGAGTGAAAGGTTGAATAGATGAGAGAAAGGATGAGTGAGTAAAAAAGGGAAGGATGAGTGAAAGAGGGTGGAGTGAAGAGTGGCTAAAAGGGTGGATGGATAGATGAAAGATTGGAATGCATGAGTGAAAGGGAGGATGAGTGGATGGATGGATGAAAGAGTGGATGGAAGGATGAAAGAGAGAATGGATCACCTCATCTCCCCAATTGCCATTGACTCATAGCACTTCATCTTCCTAAGAGATCTTAACTTCCACCTTGAGAACCCTGACAACACCAACTGACCTCCTGGAAAACATGAGCAACATCGGCCTCCAACCACAGACCCCACCCACATCGCAGGACACTCGCTCAACCCCATTTTTTTTGCATTCAGCAACAGAGACAAGTACAACACCGTCTCACAGCTCATCTGGATCAACCACTACAGCATCCCCTTCACCATCTCAGGATCTACCAACACTGGCCCCATGCCCCCCGAACTCCACATGCAGAATCAGGAAAAAGCAATCAGAAGACCAGTGGAACAACTCTCTCATCTCCCACCTCTCAGACACATCACCTAACCCAGAGCAGGCTGCAAACATCTTCTTCCAGTGGATCACAGAATGTACCGGCCAGAAGAGCCAGCTTTTTAACCGCAGAGCTGAAATCCTCCAAATGCAACTTCCAGCAAAAAAAAGTGGCATACTTGCGAAAAGACAGAAGGCCATGCTACCTTCAAAATGGCACCCAACCAGTACTACTTCGTCCTGAGAGAAGCAAGGAAAAACTCTCTAGCAGATAGAAGCTAGCACACACTAGAGCAAGGAGCTCTTTGCCATCGTGAACGAGTTCACTAACCCCGCAGCGACCGGGAACAACATCACCACCTCCCAAGAATTGTGTGACACCCTGGCGGACTTCTTTCATGACAAGATCTCAGCTATTTATGACAACTTCAAACCCAACCCCCCCCAAACAATAGCATCAGCTTACTCACACCAATGAACACAAACCCCAAATTCCTGCTCACCCATCGGGGCTCTTTCATGACAAGATCTCAGCCATTTACAAGAACTTCCAAACACCAACCCCCCAACCAATAGCATCAGATTACTCAAACCGGTGAACACAAACACCAGCTCACCCGTTGGACCCTGTCACAACTCAAGCCACAATCTCCATCATGAACTGCATAAATCCTGGAACACCCACAGACCCATGTCCGAACCACAGCTTCAACCTTGGTACCTTGGTAGCAAGATGATAAGCGACAAATTCAGGAAAGTCCTCAACACCTTCATCACATGGCCTCCTTCCCTGAGGACTGGAAATGTGCTGATGGGAGGCTCCTATTGAAGAAACCATCTGTTGACTCAGCAGATTCAAATAACTTCTGGCCCATATTCCTGCTCCCCTTTCCTGTAAAGGTTCTCGAAAAAAAGCAGTCAACCAGCAACTCACCAAATACTTGGAACACTACAACCTCCTGGACCCCTTTCAATCCAAATTCAGAGCCAATCACAGCACAGAGACAGCTCTGATCACAGCCACAGATGACATCAGGGCCCTCCTAGACCACAGAGAAACAGCAGACCTCATCCTCCTCGACCACAAGAAGCCTCATGTCAGCCACCTTTGACACCATCTCCCACAGCATTTGATCAACACATTCCCTCAACTGGATTACCTTACACCTTGCCGGAAGAACCCAGAAAATCTGTCTCTAACCTTTCACCTCAGAACCAAAGAAGATCATCTGCCATGTCTCACAATGTTTGTCACTCAGCCCCTACCTCTTAGGTAAGTACATGAACCCCCTGGCCAACACGGTCGGATCACACAAACACAACATCATCTCATATGCCGCTAACACCCAGCTCATAGTCTCATTTTTAGAAGATCCCTCCACCACCAGAACCAACTTTCACAGATGTATGATGTACATTGCCAACTGGATCAAAGGCAACTGTGTCAAGCTCAACACGGACAAGACAGAAGTCCTCATCTTTGGGAACAGCACCTCATCATGGAACTACACTTGGTGACCTGCTGAATTTGTCTCTTCCCCTACCCCGACAGACCACACCCGCAACCTTGGCATCATTTTGGACAGCAAGTTATCCATGCAGAAACAGGTAAACGCAGTCCTGTTCTGCCTGCTTCCACACCTTATACATACGCCATAAGATTTTCAGGTGGCTCCCAATCAACACCAGAAGGACCGTCACTCAAGCCCTCCTAACCAGCAGGTTGGACTACAGAAACACTCTTTAGGTAGGAATCACTGAACGCCTCCTCAAGAGCCTACAGACAATACAAAATTCACCAGCAAGACTCATCCTTGACATCCCCAGACAGACTCATATCACCCCGCGCCTCAAGAAGCTACTCTGGATCCCGATCTAAAAGAGATGCCAGTCCAAGATGCTCACCTACACATACAACCCCCGCACAAAGAAAGACCAGCATACGTCACTGAATGACCTTCTGCCAACGGACCAAATACCTTAGATCGCCTCCCTCTTCCTCACTGACAACCCCCGGATCTGCTGAGCCAACAGCGGAGGAGGCTCCTCCTCTCATCTGGTGGACATAGCCTGAAAGACCTTCCCCTGCACCTCACAAATGCTGCATAGCTCTGGGAATTCTGAAAAGGACTCAAGACATGGCTGTTCAAATTGACAGAGCACCGTGAAGCAGCTAGCAACTCAAGTGCCTTGAGACCCTCAAGGGTGATTTGCTACGCTTTATAAATCCTGATTGATTGATTGATGTTTGAGTGAAAGGGAGGATGAATGACTGGACAGATGAGTGAAAGTGTGGATGGATGAGTGAAAGGTAAATTGATGGGTGAGTGGATGGCTCAGTGAAAGAGTAGTTTGATGGATGATTGAAAGGGGGATGGATGGGGTGAAAGGGTGCATTGATGGAGTGAGAGGGTGGATGGATGGATGAGTGAAAGGATGAGTGGATGGATGAGTGAAAGGGTGGATAGACAGATGGATAGCTGACAGGGTGGATAGATAGGTTTAATGCATAGGTTTGTGGATTGACAGACAAGCAGAATGTTGAAAGACTGCATTATGGAAAGAATGAATGGATGACAGAATGTAAAGGTGAAATGGTAGACATCAGCAATTGGAAGGAAGGATGAATGTCTAGGTTCTTGTTTGAAAGAGAGAAACAGCTCTTCTGAGGGAGGGTCATGATGACTTGCTTCGTTTGATTGGTGCCATAAGAGCTTGGTTCGAAGTGGGGGTAATTTAATTTTCTGGCTACTCCCTTGTGCAAATATGCAGACAGAATAACAAAGTCATGCATGAGTACATGCAAACCAATACCCCTGTAACTACCCACTACCTTCTAACAAAACAGCGGAAACATGGGCACTTCTTGTCATAGGTTAGCTGGGATACAGTCACCTATAAAGTTCGATCAACAGACATAAGTAGTATTAGATTGGTTGCTTGTATTGGAATTCATGTTGCACTGAGGCTGGCTGAAAGTGCTCGATATGACACAAGAATAGACAGGAATAAAATAGAGAGATGAAATGAGGAAGGTGTCTTGTGAATGGAATGATGCTTCCCAAAATGAAGCATCGGTTGTTATCAGACCCAAAATATCTAGGTGGCAAAGAGGAAGCAAGTCAACGCGTACACCAAACTGTAAGTCAGGCCTATAGCATTTTATTGAGGGTACAATAAGGATTATTTTTAATATACGCGTCGGTAAATTATATATATTTTTTCTTTTAATCAGACGTGTATGCTTTCTTGTCGTTCGTATAGCTTCAATCGTTTAGTAACAAACTTGATAATGATGAATATTGATACTCCCACATTTAAATGTACATATTAATGTGCAATCCGAACATTAAAGTTGTGGGATATTATAGATGCTTGATGCAGGCTTAGGTTTGCATCTCTCAATATATTTTCAAATTGTGTTTCTTTTTATTACAGCATCTAATCTGAAACTAATCTTTTGTGAAGTATTAAAAAATGCATAACGTTATGGTCATAACCTACATTGAAAATACGTTTTAATGACTGCAGGGTATTTTTACTGGGACTGTTTTTTGCCAAGTACTCAAAACTGAGGTCTGGCAGCTGTAATGTATGAAAAGCATTTTGATTAAAACAGCTGGACTTGTTGAGATTGGAAAAAATGGGTCACGTTGCTCCCAACCCTAGTGCAATCATGGTAACAGGCAAATAACTTGAGGTTTAAATCAGGAAACTGAATTTTACTCTTCTTTACTACAACATAATTTAGAACCCACTGTCAATGCAGAGTTGCAATGCTGAATTAAGCTTGAATAACATTCAGATTGATTAAAGATAAAAGAGCACAGTAAAATATTTCTGCCAAAAGAGAAGTAATTATTTTTAAGTTTTGTTACAGACAATTTTAAATGTCTGCAAAACGTATTGTTACTAATGATTAGAAATATACATATTGGGGGTACTAGAGAGCCACGAAGGCCACATGGTTCTTAATACGATTATTCAGACATCATCAACTCTTCATTCATGCTCAGGTGCCGGCTATAATGTTAACAGAATCCCAAGGCACCTTCAACTATATGGAACAGTCCATTGTCATACACAGGAGAGGGAAAGACAAGGGGAACAAGGATGCGGGAAAAAGAGAAAGGACTAAATATACATTGGTATTTCCCTTTTGTCACGTCAGTACAAACATTCTTCTTATCACCCATTTGAAAGAACACCAGACTACATACACCTCTATAAGGGGGAAGGAGTGATACAAGTAGAAGTTAACATGGCATGAATACATTTTGAAATCTTCGTGCCCTTAAGGTAGGTTTCTTTCCTTTTTTATTTATACCACTTCTTGGGTGTTTTATTCCTTTTTGCCTCAACTTGTGTATGTTGGGTTAGGTCCAAAGTAAGTGACTCATTCCTAAATTTGAAGATTTTGCCCATTCCCTGTTCCTGACCATTTACTAATGTGACAACATTCTTTCCCACCCATGTTACCTTCACTGGTTTGAAGAAGTTCTTCCTTGAGGTATTTTGATCTTCACCCAATTTTTCTTCTTGAAAGTTGATATCATTGTACAGATTTCGTGTTGTATCTTTGCTTACCTTTGTTTTGATGTATTTGGATCTTATGGGGTGTCTGCCTTTAATCCCTTCTCTGCTAGGCCTCTTCCCACCCCATGCTCAGCCTTTTCTTGGCTATTTGGTGTAGTTCATGCATTGGCCCCCATAACTTTTTGTCCACATAAGCTATCCACAACAAATGTGCGTCCTTTTTTTAAACATCCTGGGAATTCTAAAGGTACTCAGTTTTTGTGTGTTCCTCTGGAAGGAAATGAGAACATAGCCAAAATACTGCAACATTTGGGGGAAAAGGTGCTGCAGAAGAAAACATCTGGTTTTATCTCTGCAAATGGCATCAACAAAGGTTTTGTAGTGCTAAAATTGCTATTTTCCCAGCTTTCAGGAACAGGCAGACCTGAATCAGAAATCCAAATTTTTCAACACGGTTTTTACTGGGACATAGCCCATCTATCCTATTATTTGTGCTTTCAACCTCCTCCCAGTTAGTGATAGAAATGGGTATGAAACAAATGGTGGATCCCAGAAAGCTATACATTTCTGGAAAGTAGACAAAAATCTAAAATCAGCAAGGGATCATGTGTGTAAATCCTTTAAGGTTTTTCTATAGAAAGTAACAGTTGAAATAAAATATTGAAATTGAGTAGAAAAAGCAGTCATTTGTGTCTATGTTTTCATCTGTAACTTTTTCTAACTATGGCTGATTTTCAAAAGCAATATACTGCATGTCTGCTGGACCCTTATGATTGTGAGGATATATAGGGCTTATAGGTTTACCAGGAACCCATGGTACCCAATAACTGAGTTACACCTTGCAATGGTTTTTCATAGTGTACTGGCTATACAGCAATTCATTTGGTAAAACATAAAGAGTGAAAAATAGGCATCAATGAAACCTATGTATTTCTGAAATGGACACAAGATATGGAGTTTAGAAGCAGTGGTTATTTGTGGGTAACAATAGTAGCATTTGAATTAGAGGGTATTTCTCAAAATGACTTTTATCTTACACATGGCCTACATTTCGAATGCATAAATGCAGAGAAAGACAATGGGTAATAACACTTGTTCTACAATTCTGTATTTCCCCAAGCCTCACAATAAAAATGGTACCTCACTTGTGTGGGTAGGCCTTGTGGCCTTGACAGGAAATGTCCCAGAATGCACCATGCACACATCACATTTCTCCACTGAAAACGGACCCTTTTTTCAATGTGCCTAGCTGTGGATTTTGGGCCCTAGCTCAGCTGCTACCTCGGGAAACCTATAACACCTGGCCATTTTAAAAAACTAGACACCTAGGAGAATCTAGAATGGGGTAATTTGTATGGTTCTCACCAGGTTCTGTCACCCAGAATCCTTTGCAAACCTCAACATTTGTCTAAAACACATTTTCCTCAAATTTCTGTGGCAGAAAGTTCTGGAGTATGAGGGGAGGCACAAACTTCCTTTCACCCATCATTAACCCTAGTCTCTCAATAAAAATGGTACCTCACTTGTGTGGGTAGACCTAGTGGCTGCAACAGTAAACAGCCCAAAATGCAATGTAGACACATCACATTTCTCTGATAAAAACTGATCCTTTTTTTCAATGTGCCTAGATGTGGAGTTTGGGGCCTAGCTCGGTTGCCACCTAGGGAAACCTAGCAAACCTGCAAATTTTTTAATACTTGACACTTATGGAAATCCAGAATGGGGTGACTTGTGCGGCTCTCAACAGGTTCTATTACCCAGAATACTTTGCCAACCTCAAAAGTTGTCTTAAAAAACACATTTTCCTCATATTTCTGTGGAGGAAAGTTCTGGAATCTGAGGGGAGCCACACATTTCCTACCACTCAGCATTCCCCTCATTCTCCTGATAAAAATGATACTTCACTTATGTGGATATGTCAAGTCACTGTGACAGCGAAAGGCCAAGAACATGTAGAGTTTGAGAGAGATCCAAAGTGGGTCCAAAAAGGCAGGGTTTTTTAAATACATTTTTAGGCTGACTGCTTTGGGCACCCACATAAGTGAGGTATCATTTTTATTGGGAGACTGAGGGGAAGGCTCATATTTTGAGGTTTGCAGGGCACTATGGGTAGGAAAACATGAGAGGCACAATACCCTGTGCTCCCTGGGTGTCTAGTGTTCAAACTTATCTAGTGTTCTCTGGGAAAGTGCCCCTTTTTGGACATGGTCACCCCCAATTTTTGCCTGGTACATGATGCAATTTTGACTGAAAGTGCACTGGGATCCTGCTAACAAAATCCCCAGTGCCAGATCTCTTGCCATAAAACTGCAATTTCTCCCAGTTGGCAAAACCTTGGACACCCTGTAAGTCCGTAGTAAATGGTACCCCTGGTACCTAGGACATGGGTACTAAAGGAGGTCCCCAAGAGCTGCAGCATGTATTGTTCCACCCTCCAGGATCCTGCATTTAACACAAGCAGACTGCCATCGCAGGTTGTGGGTCCTGGTGCACCTAAAAGTGAAAACCCAACATTGCGCACAGCCTGTTTGCCATGTCCTCTAACACAGAGTGCACTACCTGTAAGTCACCCCTACAGCATACCTTACAGCCCTAAGGCAGGGGGCATTAAATTACATGTGAGAATGTATCTGCATGAGAAGATATGCCTCTGCAATGTGTCTGTGGGTTCTTAGACATGGTGAGTGATCAGGGAAGCCATTTTAAGTACATGTGCTGGACACTGTTCACTAGGAGTTCCCTAGCTACATGAGGGCTTCACTAAAATAGGGATGTTTGGTAACAACAATCTCGCATTACTAAACATTCACTGATGCCAGTGATGGATTTAGTAATACATGCAACCAGAGGGCACCCACTACCAATGTGGTGACCAGCCTGCCACCACCAGACATGATTCTTCCCCCAAGGCTAAGAGCCTTTGCTCTCAGGAGGTCAGAATCAAAGTCTACTCTGGGAGAGGTGT
The DNA here is from genome assembly GCF_031143425.1 of Pleurodeles waltl. NCBI lineage: Eukaryota > Metazoa > Chordata > Amphibia > Caudata > Salamandridae > Pleurodeles > Pleurodeles waltl. The sequence continues at coordinate 164,864,054 of NC_090446.1, read as the reverse complement.
TTACACACCCCACCAAAGAGGATGACTTGCAAGTTTGCATTCCAAGGCATAGGGCTTCAAAGAAGCCCGCCGCCTTCTGGCTTTGCTCAAAGTAGGCATGCAGACCCCCTTCCCCAGGGCCCATTTGGCACCTGTTCATGCATAACATTTAGTATTCAGGGAGGTGTGTCCACCCCTCAGGTCAGCCCCACCCGTAAGGTGAGCTGCCTGATGTGGACACCACATTTAGACATCTACCATCTTGGTTTAGACAGATTTAGGAACTCTGGTACAGTGTTATGCCCACTTCCCACATGAAGTGGTCATATAGGGAGTGTATTGACCCCAGAGGTAAGTAGCCCTTTGGCTACTACCCTACACTCCCCAAAACACCCCTAAATACAGTATTTCGGGGAGGCACAGCACCAGAAAAGCAGATTCCTGCTGACCTATGAAGAAAGACACTAAAGAGCCACAAAAGCAAAGCCCAAGGAAGACGCTCCTAACTTTGACCCATCCCTGCCATCCTGTCCGCAGATCCCACCAATTTACACCAAAGTTGACTCATACTACAAGTTGCTGTGCCTCTAAAAGCCTGGGAGGACTGCTTGCCTTTAACAAAAACCCAGGAGCTAGGAACTCCTGTGGAGTAGGGGAGATGCTTTCTTGCATCTTGCAGGCACCACAAGAGAACTTAGGGCCAGATGTAGCAACATTTAGAATTGTGACCCGCAAATTGAGAGTCAGAGTGTCTTGTAATTTGCGAGTCGCAATTCTGGTGTCCCTGACACCATCTGCGATTCGCAAGTGGGTCGCAAATGTCCACCTCATGAATAATCATGAGGTGGGTCGCAATTTGCAACCCCCTTACAAATGGCGGCCCTCAGAGGGATGGTGACCTGCTGTGGACAACAGACCACCATGTCTGTGACTGCTTTTTAATAAAGTAGTTTTTTTTTTGTAATGCAGCCCGTTTTCCTTAAAGGAAAATGAGATGCATTACAAAAACAAAAAATGAAACGTTTTCATTTCATTTTTTCACGTAGCCTGAGCTGAAGTGGGCCAACAGTGCTAACGTGTTCCCCTGGCCCTCTGGAGTCAAAGCCCACCTTGGACTTGCCCACTGTGGACTCACCAATGCCACCTGCAGCCTCTGCCTGCAGCCCCTTAAACTGTGAGTGTTCCCGGTGGAGAATCCTGCTGCCTCAGGACACCTCTGCACCAATTGCCCCTGGCCTGTGGAGAAGAGGACCAAAGGTGTCCCTCTGTCTCAGAGCATCTCAAGACTTCAGCCCTCCTGTTGGTTCTCCTTGTTTGGACTCCCTGTCCAAACCTGCAGTCTCTTTCTAACTGGACCGATCCCCATTGACTGCGCATCTGATGCCGTACCACACCTTTGCACCCACAAGCCCCAGTGCCACCCGAAGTGACCTGTTGGTGTGGTCCTGACCCTTGCCCAATACTTACATTAAGTTAAGTAGATTAGTCCCATAAATCGCTATACTGTACCTGTTTGCCTCATTTGTTTTTCCTCCATTGGATAATATTGCAGCTTATAAAAATTGCACTGTGTTGACTTTTCAAACCTGTAAAGATTTTTCTTGCAAAACTTACCTAACTGATCATATTGATTCTGATGCCTAAACATATATTAAGATATTTGTTATTTTTGTAAATTGGTGTGGATCTCCTTCTTCAGTCATGTTTCTCATTTATTGGCTGTGTGCGTATCTGCAGATGTATAACACTCCTCTCTGATAAGCCTAAGGCTGCTTGACTACACTATCCCCTAAGAGAACACCTTAGGATTGCTCGAGCCCTGCAACTAGTAAGGGAACCCCTGGACTATTTGAATGATGCATCTCATTCCGATATATCGCTAAAAGAACAAGCTTCCTACATTCACTAGACAAGAAGCTAGCATACTATCAAGTCTCTTACTTCTGTGATGTCCCAAATATTCAAATTGTGAAAAAAACACTCCTAGGTTTTGTTAAAAAGACCCCTCACCCACCAACCTAGTTAGTGGCATGCTTCATCATTGGGATCCCACCCAAGACACCCAGTGTGTCAGGGGTGCGCTTTGACACCTGATTACAGCGGAGTGTTTTTTATTTTCAAGAGTTGAGTCCCTAACTGAGAGGAGAAGTGCAATAAATTGTCTTGTGGTTACGCACCAATATGGTGTGTTGATAATCGTGGTAACCTTGGACAAAGGTTGAAAACAGTGGTTTTCATCATTTGAGTGTTTGGGACATCACAGAAGAAAGAGACTTAGTGGCATGCTCTCTTCTTGTAGTTGTTGATGGTAATTTGGGGAGATGACTGAGGTCTCTCTTTTCACTCTCTTTTTTGGTACACACACATCATGGTTGGATTTGACATGAGGGTGAGTGAAGGGTCGGAAAGTAACATTTTACTAACAAGAGATTTCAAAAAATGGAATGCATTGTTAGTAATTGAAAGGTCAAAAAACTGAACAATGACCTACAGCTCCTGAGCTGTAAAGCCAAGTCAAGGTGCCACTGCTTTACAGACCAATCACATTCTGTCCATAAGTGAAACACACAAGATCATTCACGCAGCCAGCCACTGGCCTTGCAAACAGCAGTATAAGTTTCCACTCTCTGATCTACTCTATACTTTTCACCCATGTGCTTATGATGGTCTAAAATGCACACAAGATTGCACTCTTCAGTAACCTGACCCCAAAAAGTGACAGGTGAAATACTTTCATCATGAATGTTAGTCAGCATGTAGGCATCTCTCCTGTCTGCAAATTCACATCTAGACATTCATCACTAGGTAAGGCACTGCACTGTCTCCTCTCAAGTTTTTTTTTTACAAACAAGCTGTTGGGGGAAACCTTTATGGTGAGAGGGGATTGTGCCACAAGCAAAGGTGTCCACTTTGAACAATTCCCTGAACAATTGCACACCAGTGTGGAAGTTATCTATGTATACATGGTGACCTTTATTGAAAAGTTCCCTACCAAGTTCCCACACAAGTTTCTCACTAACTCCGAAAGTGGCCAGTAATCCAGGCAGGTCAATAGTGAAATCCCTACCAGTATACACCCCGAAATTATAGACATATACAGTCCTACTCTCAGACAGCATATACATCTTTATTCCATAACGTTCCCTCTTGCTAGGAATGTACTGCCTAAAAACCAAACGGTCTTTGGACAGGACCGAATACTCATCCGTAGCTATTTATTTCCCTGGAGCAGAGATCTCTGAAAACCGATTTACAAAGTGATCAAGGACAGGCCGAATCTCAAAACAACAGTCACAATAAGGGTGATCTTGTGGCAACTCTAAAGCATTATCGACAAAATCTGAAGCAGAAGCAAATACCGATAATGACTTGTGATTGAAGGAAATAAAGCTGTTGCCATCAAGGGACTAGTAGACCAATATGAAAACAGTGATGGCTTCCTTATAAAGCCCATCAAAAAAGTTAAACCCAAGAACTTCTTCAACTCATCCAGATTTGTGGGAGTCCACCGCCTAGATCTAGAGTGGGGCTTAAGTCTGGCACTGTTGTCCGTCAAATACTGGTCAGCATACAAATTAGCCTGGTCAACAGTCTCATACAAAAATGCATCATTCATAAACAACTGAAAGAAATTCATAGGAAAAGAGCTTTCACTATTCATTCTACAACCTGCAACACCAGTAAAGGCAGGCAACACTGGCGGCATCATGTTTGGGACAACCCCGAGTTCAGCACTTCCGATGGGGAATCTTTCAGCCACAGGCTGCAATCAAGAAACCTCTTGCTGCACCATCGGCACATCAGTGACCTCCTCTAGAACAGGCATTTCCTCCGCAATGAGAGTGGCTTTATTATCAAATGATTCCTCTTGAACAGAAAATTCACTGCCAGAATCTTGCACTTCCTCCTCTGCCTTAGATGCAGAGTCAGTCTCATAATCATGGTCAGAGGAAGATTCAATAAACATGCCAACAAGCTACTAAGGAGTAATTCTGTGGCTAGCTATAATCATTACTAAGAAAAAAAACTTGACAAATAAGTCAACAATACCCAACCCTTTGTAAAATAAGTAATAAGTAAAATGTGGCTTTATCACAAAAACCTATATACTCAGAAACACTACCACTCACTTGCTGGAGACAGCTAGAGTCACTAGCGCCTACTCTGCACAGATACAGCAAACACCAACGACATCCCACTAGAAGAGAAAAACAAAAGACAAATACACGCAAGGCATACAATACACATTATGCACATATCAAATGAGAATTTCAAGCACAACAAATAGAAGCTAATTATGCTGCTATTATTACACCATTCACAAAAAAAACACATTCATATGGGGGTTTGATACCCACTTAGAGAAAACAGTACAAAAAGAGCATTTTCTTACCAAACACATGCAACTACACAACTTGCAGATCTACCAGTGCTGATACCACAAACAGGAGTCTCAGCAAATGAAATCAAAAGCTTTGCTCTAGAATAAAAGGGGAAATAAAACATTAAAATCACAAATTCAATGCTGACAAGAAATTAAACAGTTAACATGTTAAAACACTGCCCATCACCACCCAAATGCCAGTACACACACAGCAAGCCAAATGCCAATTCATGCAGACCGCCAGCAGAATTCTACTTCACACACAGAAACTTTCTTTGGTGTCTATTGGCTTTCTGTCCCCCTTGGGGGCAGATTGGCCTAATAATATGGCCAAACTTCCCTCTGGGGTCAGAAAGCGGCCAAAAGCATACCAATTCCCCATGAAGGGCCCCATGGAACAAACCCTGATATAGCAAAAAGAAAATCCTGGGTGTCTGGCGGCTTGCACAAGGGGTCGCTCCACACAAATGTATCAAATAAAATCCCTGACTTCTAGTGGGGTTAGACCTCCCTCCCCCGGGGGAAGATCGGCTGAAAAAATAGCTGATCTTCCCCCCCTGGGGGCTGAAACACAGATAAACTATTGCCCCAAGGGAGTGACTCTTGCCTAAGGGGTCGCTTCCCTAAAAAAAAATGCAGCAAAAAATCCCTGGTGGTCTAGTGGATTTTGACCCCCAGGGGGCCCGAAACATGTATAAATTATTGCCCCCAATGGAGCGACCCTCGCCTAAGGGGTCGCTCCCCTAAAAAAACAACACAGAAAAAAATCCATGGTGGTCTAGTGGGTTTTGATCCCCAAGGGGCAGATCAGCTGAAAAAATGGCCAATCTAACCCCCGGGGTGGCAAAACATGGATAAATTATTGCCCCAGGGAGTGACCCTTGCCTTAGGGTCTTCTTAAAAAATATGCAGAACAAATCCCTGGTGGTCTACTGTGTTTTGCCCCCCCCCCCCCCCACCGGGGGAGGCAGATCAGCCAAATAATTGGTTGATATGCCTATCTACCCCCAAGGAGGGCCAAAACATGCATAAGGGAGTGACCCTTGCCTGAGGGGTCACTACTCTAAAAAATAATTCAGAAAGAAATCCCTGGTGGTCTAGTTGATTTAAAAAATGGCCAATCTACCAGCAGGGGCAGTCGAAACATGGATACATTATGGGTCCACAGGGAGCAACCCTTGCCTAAGGGGTCACTCCCCTAAAACAAGATGAAAAACTCCCTGGTGGTCCAGTGGGTTGATTCCTGCTGAACGATCGTGGGCCTTACCCGCGATTGTGGATCAGGATTCAATTCAAAACAGGCACGGGAAAAGGAAAAACTATTTCCTTTACCCCTGTGTCTGTTTTTCTACAAGAACCCCCACCCCCACCCTAGGAGAAGGACTTACTGTGTCGTCACTCCTCTACATGCTGGAAGCAAATGGCTTCCAGTGCGGTCGGCTGAATTTGATGATGTTGGCGCAACCTTCTGCAGACCGTTAACTGGGGGTCTAGGAGTGGCAGTGCTCCCTGTTGGGGGGGTTAATATTGGAGGCCCAATGTGGAAGTGACATGGGTTAAGTAAAACAAATGGTGACACATCTGTAATGGTGTTGGGAGTGGTACGATATGCCCATATGATTTAATGGAGAGCTTTGTCAATGGGAATCTGATTCACTTCTGCCCTCTGCATGCACTTTTTGATGATGCGGTTAATGAGTTCTATGCCATTTGCCTGGGAAAATAAAGGGCAGTTTTCAGGTGTTTTATGGATAGCCCTCTAAAAATTCCTTCATCAGGGTAAAATGATTTGTAGCTCATTGTCTGTTATAAGTGTCTTTGGGAATCCCTCTCTAAAGAAATATCTTTCAAAAATTCTATGACGATGTTTGTTGTAGTGTTATTAAATACATTTAGTTACAACCCATTTTGCGTGGTAGACTACTAATACCAGTATAAATTGTTCGCTGAATGATTTGTAATTCAGCAGACCAATTATATCAAGACCTAACTGGATTCATGGTTTGTCTGGAGTCTTTACTGAAGATTGTGGGTGTTTTTGTGTGCTAAATATTTTGTCGCTGTTAGCACAGTCTCTAGAGTTTTTATCTAATCCTTTAACCATAGTGACCATGTGGGGCCATCAAAAGCCATTCCTCATTTTGTTCTTTCTTAGACTACTTCCCAAGTGTCCCTCATGGGCTAAGTTTGTTATTTTTTTTCTCATTGCTTGGGGTGGCACAATTTTATCTCCTCTACAAATACATTTCCCTGTATCACTTAAATCCATTCTCACTTCCCAGTATTGTGTATGTGGTCGGGTAGTTTGCGCTTATGTGTATGCCAACTCTCATGGATTTAGAAAAGGGTAACTGTGAATACTTCATCATCTTTCATGCTTTGCTCCCATTCTTCACACCCCAGGCTGCACAAGGTTATTTCTAATACTGTATCCTCTGGGATTTCCCCTATCCCTTCAGCTTATCCCTCAAGGGGATTCCAGAAGAGGTAATCTGCTACACTGTTTGTGATCCTGGTAGATATTCTACCCTAAAATGGCATCCCTCCAGCCCAAGCACCCATTGAGAAATTCTGGATGTGGTTCTTTCTGACTCTTTTGTTGTGAAAGCATAAACTAGGGGCCTGTGGTCTGATCTGATAGTAAAAGGAATTCCTCACAAAAAATATAAAGTGTTTGACCGCCCAGTAGCAGGCCAACGCTTCTTTTTCCTCTACTGAGTACTTGCATTGAGCCTCTTTAAAAGCTATTGATACAAACACAATTATGTGTTCTGCACTATTTGTGTGAGCATTGCGACTAAACCCTTGTTACTGGCAATGGGTGGGTTTGTTGGGATCAAACCTTCACAGTAGGCTATAGCTGTCTTTATGTTGTCCAAATGATTTTGGCACTCTCATCCCACCCAACATTTGTCTTCATTTTAAGTATATTCGGTGTAGGATCCTCTATATATTAAAAATATTCTACAAATTTCGAGGTAAAATTCAGCAAGTCCAAGGAAGGACTTCAATTAATCTTTGCAGGTAGGTACAGGTACCTTTGTTACTGATTCCACTAAGTCAATTATGGGTTTAATGCCTTCTCATGGTATAGTGTAGCCCAATTACTCCACAGCGGCTGCCTCATGCAATATTTTTCCTTCTTTATAGTTAATCCTGGCTTTTTTTAGTCTGCCTAATACTGCTCTGAGAGTGTCATCAATGCTGGTGCAAAAAATGTAAATGCCACCCAGAAATATGATGGTTTGGGGAATTTTTGTCATAAGTGTTGCGTTATCCTTCTGAATGTGTCCGTAGCCGAAGCCAGGCCAAAAGGCATTCTTTTGTATTGGAATGCTCTGAATGAGGTTATGAATGAAGTCAAATGTCTTGAGGGAGGGTCTAATTCCTCCTGATGGTAGGCCAAAGATAGCTCTAAAACACTGAAGGACGAATCCTTGTCAACTAGTGTTAGGATGTCAAGGATCCAGGGTAAGGGATGTTGATTCACTCATATGTTGTCATTTAAGTCCCTGAGATCTACACATAGTCCAATCTGGTCCTCAGTGGCTTTTTGGGCAATTACGACTGGGATGAACCATTATGAACATTCTATTGGTTTGATTACATCCAGTTTGAGTAATTTGTCTAGCTCTTCTTTGAGTGATGTATGGAGAAGGTGCCGAATGGGTCTGCCCTTGTGCATGAATGGTATCACCTTTGATTTCAGTTCAATGTGGTGTTGGTAGTTTTTTAGTAATCCCCACTTTTCTGAAAACACCTCAGGAAATTCTTCCCAAACTTCTTCCCCACACATCTAAGGGCTTATTAAAAGGATGGATCAAAACTGTTGGGATCTAAATTAATACCTAAATCTTTCCGATGCTTCCATCCAATAAGATTCAACCCCCTTTTGCTTATATACACATTCTCCACAGTGCTTCTGTCTTTGAAGCAAATCCTCATTTTCACCCTACCCTCCAAAGGTATTGCATACCCATTGTACCCACCAGATCTAATGTCTGGTGGTTCTAGCAAATCACTACTATTGGGAAACATTGCATTAAACGTATTCTTCTTCAATAAAGTGTATGGGGAACAAGAATCTACAAATCGAATTACAGACTCCATATCCAGTAAAATTTCATAAGATTGAAATGTTACGTTTTTGTTCTCCTCGGTCAGCTGAAAACAAATTTAGCTTCCTATGCACTTGTTTGTTTTGCAAATTACTACACACTACGGAAAAGTACCCTTTTCCCTCTATTTTCTGCATATGGCGGTTCTGGCTTGGCAATGTATGTAGTTTGCAAGATAACCTATGTTTTTACAATCAAAACATTTGGTTTTTTTCATTCGCTGTTGTTTACTTGTCATTGGTTTTGTATGAGTATGGATCTCCAAGGAGCATATTTGTAGTCACCCAGTGCTACCTTGAGCCACATTAACGTCATTATTTTGTACGTTATTGTGGCCCAATGAGGCCAAAATCGCCACACCGTATTTACAGAGTGACTCAATGCATGCATTGCACCACTCTGTAACCCTTTGCGCTACATTATGCCTGCGCCAGGCATAATGTATACAAAGAGGGCGTTCCCCCGTTACGTGAGCCAGAAAATGGTGCAAGGAAATCTACGAGATTTCCTTGCACCATTTTTTATGGCACCTTTAATGCCTGCTCAAAAGTTGGCATTAAAAGGGGGCTTCCAATCCTTAGAATGGGCCCCAATGTACTCTACAGGAGTTGCACCAATATTTTGGCCCCACTCCTCCAGAGTACATCAAGAGCGTCAGGAGAAATGACGCTATTGCCCCCTACCCTGCACCATGGTGCGCCATATTTTATATCCGTTGCACGCATGGTGGCGGTAGGGGGGCTCTAAGGGGTGCAGGGAAAGTGGCGCGGCACTCGATGCAGCATCACTTTCCATAAATCTGCCCCCAAGTTTCTTAATGACATTCACTTAAGCAGGAGATGTGGTTTGTCTTTCAGTATTTGCTCTCATATTTTTCATGCATTCTGCTGTTTGTTTTATCCCAACTATTACATCAATAGATTGTTTCAAGTCTAGGTTCTGTGTGAGAAGTTTCTCCTGTACTTTTCTGATCAACTGATCACAAATCAAAGAATCTGCTAAGGAGTTAAAGTTACAAGTGTTTGATAATCCTTTTAGAGCAGCAATATATCCTGTTACTTTTCAGTATTGCCCTGAACCCTCGTAAAAAGGTGTGCCTTTCTAGGACAACATTAATTATTTTGCTGAAATGGTCTAGCAGTTTATTGAAAGTAGGCTCTTATATATGCACTTGGTCCTCTTCCTCCTGTTCTTCATCTTACTCTGTCTGGGATATATCTTCATATATTTTCCTTCCCCCTATTTCCAGATTGTGTAGCAGGATGTGCTATTTCCTAAACAGCATTCATTTTTCACCCCATTGCGATTAAATAGGATTCAAATAGTTTAGTCCACTGTTTCCAGCTTAGAATTGGTTCTCCTTCTTCATTAAGGAAAGATGGGGGCTGGGACATACTTTCTGCTGCCATTGTTAAAAAAAAAGTTTTAGCAGTATAACATTCTTATAGCTTTAGTGCAAGTAAAGGAAAATTCAATAATTTTTCACATTCAAATTACCTTTTTTCTATGATTGAGGTTGAAAACCTAACTTCAATATAATAAGGATGTGTGCAAAGGGGAACCGCCTAGATTTACACAATAGGCATGTACAGTCCAGAGTTCTACTGAAATTCGTTGTTGGAGGCAGGGGCTGAGAGATTGTCTCAACAGAGAAGGTATGTGCCTTATTTACACTTAGGGCACTGGAAGTATAGTAAAATTATTTGTATTACGAAAGCCTTATTATCTGAAAGGAAATAAACAGTCACCAGACAGTCATGCTATGTAAATAAGGAGCAATATCTATTGCCCATGCTCAAGCTGGAAAATACACTTGAGCTGACTGCCAAAGTGTTCTGTCTCACTTAAATTGCGCTGTGCCTTTTATACAATTGAATATCTATTGGGATGCATTATATGCGCTTAATCATGTTAGTACAGGCAGCTACTTAAAACTTAAAGGGAAAAAAAAACATGATTTCAACTGTTGAGCATTTTGGCACAAACTCTATAATTTGTAGTTAGTTACTTATCTCAGTTCCAAGGCCCTCAGTTGAAGCAATCAACATTACTTTTATGCAACTAGCTTTTCCACCCCCCAAGGCCACATCCTGCTTACATTTTGCATCTGTGTGTTAACAAACATGATGATGGAAAATTTAGTTTTTAGTCACAGCAAGCACTTTTGCAACAGCAGCTTGATAATTCATGAAATTAAGGATCTTTCACAAAGGGTTGCCTAGTTTTCAAAGCCCAGGGCCCCAATCAAACATTCCTAAAACAAGGTAGATGTACATGCCTGCCCTCACATTCTAGTTTGTGGTCACAGAATAGAAACCTTCAACCTTCATGTTTAAACCATGCAAGAATTTTACAAAACACAAGCATATCGCGAAAACAGTCTAAAGCCAAAAGTGAAATGGAGGATTATTGGAAAAAAAGTGGTTGAACGATGGTTCACATATATTTAATGCTTTGACAATATCTCGTTTTGCCCGCAGCTACGGCACTTTAAAATTGCGAGGTGAGTTGGCTGATGTGAGGAGTTCACTTCGGTGCTTGTCTGAGACACCGTTAGGGCCTTTAGAATGTTATGCAAAGACCTCATGTTCCTCACAACTTTGCCTCAAAAAAGGGACATGTAACTCCCACAATGTCGGCACTCACCATAGCGTTCTATTTCCTCAGTCATGTCACGTGGTCTCAATGACACTCTCAACAATGCTTCATGAGACAGCGCATATATTTTACGATATCCGCTGTGTGTCATGGTCTCAATAATAGTGAAGGAAGAATGAATACACTAATAGTCTCAGCAAAGCCTAATGAATCAGTGCATAAATCCTACGATGTTGGCCCTTGCTGTACCTCTTAAATATCATTTGTAGAGCTGAGCGGTTTCACTAACACTGATGGCAGAGTCAATATTGCTATAACAGTCACTTGCTGCTTTATCCACCGGAATACAAGTTGTCTATTTATTACGCTATGCAAGATCAGCGGTATGCAGTATTCTGAGAGTTCTCACAGCTTATTTTCAGTCTACATTATAATTGACCTACACTGCTGATTGTTATGCTCATAATCTTTTTGGATGCCACAACACTAGAGCAATAGAGCCTCAACACTAGAGGTTCATAGATAATAGATCATTCTCATAGGTAATAGCAGATGTCATTAATCCTTATGGGTGCCTGAGCCAATCTGAGAATGTAAACTTTACAGTCAGTGGCTCCTTGAGATAAAACAGACACATTTTGCTTTTGCTGGCAATATAATGTCTCACACTTGCTAGTTTTTTACTGGCATCTCTTTTCAGTCTGTCTATATTTTGAGGACAGGTTGGTAGGTGTGCTAGAAACATTTTCTTCATGTACTTTTCTTGTAGTAAAGAACATTGTAGGCTTTTGACAGAGTATATCAAATAGAGTGTAATGGTGGTGCTGTCCCCTCACAGCTACTCATCACCAGTGTTATAAAGAGTTATGAAGGAAACATGGAGCTTAGAAGGTTTGTTCACACACCATCAACTCTTCTATGAGAGCTCAAGTGCCAGTTGGGATGTTAACAGAATTCCAAGGCACCTTCAACTATATGGAACATTCCATTGTGATACACAGGAGAGGGAAGGATGGGGGACAGAGGATGAGGGGAAAAAGATGAAAGATTATATATACACATTGTATTTCCCTATGGTTAAGTCATTACAACAGGTGGCTTTGGGTCCCAACCACAGGACTGTAAGTGGCTTCCCTTTTGATGCTGGCTGATTAGTGTATCATTCCACTTACTATGGTGTGCTTCCATTGCTCTGCAGGAAGAACTACTTTATATCTATATAGTGCACTAGGTCATCACATGTACGCTTTTGTAAGACACATGTGCATTGTTTATTCAGGGCCTGAGAACGACACTGACATTAATATTGGCACAATATTGCATTGTTTCTTTGCTGACCCCAAGATGGTTGCCTGCAGTACTGAGACTTTGCAAGGTTTTGTTTGGCAGCCTTGGAGTCAAGCATATCTCTCTATCTTCCCTCTAAGGTACACATTCAGAAATCCACTCAGCCTCTGCCTTCCTGCTGCACACATGGAGAAACAAAGAGCACACAAAAAGAAAAGGAAAACACTGACACAGAGGCACTGCCATCTACTCCCAAGACAAATGCTAATACTTACATGCCTGCTCCACTGCTAAGTTAGTATTGCCTTTCTGCAGCAATCCTTATCAGCTTCAAAAAATATGTTGATAAAGTGAATCCTATTGTGTGACAACGTCCTGCCGCAGCTCCAACTTACGCTGCCCATTGGAAATACTTCTGAGCACTACATGTACAGTTTGTAGTCTGCTACCTAAATATCAACTCTAAAATATTGTCTGCCCATAATTTTGTGGTCAAAATAGTGTCACTCCAAAAATATTATGCAGACAAATATTTACTGCAAATGTATTGTTCCTTTAATTTTCTACGTAATATCGAATACTAAGTATCATTTACTTCCATCACATTTTTTTATTGTGTTGTTTTATTGCATTGACAAATGTGTGAAAGTTACTTTGAATTATTTTCCAAAAGTATTGTAATACTCTGTGATAATATTTTAGGTTGTTGGATTTTTAAGGCAATTGGGTTGGTAGTGTTTTTTAATTAAATAGTACTGTTATCTTATTAATATGTTAATTACTTTAAATGAGTTATTTTTATTTCTTTCTTTATATGTGAATACATTTTTATTATGTAATAAATTGTCAATTTTCTTGTGGGATTCTTTAGGCAGCGTTTTAAGAAAATAAATCTGAATTGATATTACATTATCAATTGAAATGTATTCATATCTTATTCATTTTAACTCAGACTTTTAATTACCTGTTACAAAAATACAAAAGAATATTTTGTAATATGTTACATTTTTAATGTTCAACATTGCTATTTATTTGTGTGACATTAACCCATTTACTATTATTTTGAGAATATGAGCTTTCTGGACAATTGGGAGGGTAGTCACAAATGTACCCGAGTTTAAGTGATTTGAATATGTTTGTATTTGTTTTAAAAAAATATCAAAGCAGAGCCTCGAGTGTTTCCACATTTCAACGAATTCCTTCTAGGACGGTATGAAGATATCGAAAAGCCAAAATAAGGCATATGCAAACTGCTACTCGAAGATGAAAATGCCAATTTAGAACAATAATAATTATTAAATGATTAATATATTCTTAATATATTTAATTGTAACTTGTTCTCATTACTTTTTGTTTTTTAAACATATTGTGCCGTTTGCCTGATCCAGAGCAATGGGAATTTTCTTCAATTTGTGGTTAATAGTCATATACGATTCCTAGGGAACCCTTGTTCTGATTCTCTCACATACACAGGTTCTGTGTAGGGACATCTTTGTTTCCACTATTTTTCCTAAGCATGCTTTCAAGAAGTAGTTTTCTTTACCGTGTTTTTCTGGACTTTATAAAGTTATATGCACTTCTTTTATGCAGTGTAAGCCTGAGACCACGTGAAAAAACTGACAAGTAAATGGAATGCGCTTAAGAAAACTATACATGCTAGGCCTATGCTCTTTCTGGAGAGTGGGGGTAAATTCATTAAAGCTACAGTTCACCTGTCTAAAGTGCATTGAATTACGTGCTTGACAAGGCCAAAACAAAATCCAAGTGAATCAGCTGTGCAAGACGAATCAGATATAGACATCATAAGTATGTAAATCAGCTGCAGACATTCCTGACTGGTGATGAAAGGCTTTACAGAGTGCTTTCTTGCTAGGAGGAAAGCTGTTTCCTCTGCCAAAAGGGCAGAAATTCAAAGCCTTAGCTTTACTTTTTTGCATCTTGTAGTTGTCCCATGTATAATTTCTCAAGTCTGAGCACAGTAAATGGGCATGTGAAGAGAGGGTGACACATAGAAAGAGAGTAGATGAGAGACACGAAGAGAGAAAGAGAGAAGGGATCATAGAGGGAGTGGAGAGCAGCAGCGTAATACAAACCCCTGGACCTCTGTGGCACTGGAGGGGGGTGGTGATTCAATTCTACTGAGTGCCCCCAACCTTTCAAGGGTGCCCCATGTTTAGCCATAGGCCAACAAATATCTCTGAGCTGTAGGAGATTCAGGGTCCCTCCCATCACACTCTGCAGGGGGTATACCACTGAGCGAGAGAGAGAGAGAGAGAGAGAATGAAAAAGAAATAGATAACATGTAAAGTGCAATATTTAATAATACAATTCTACCAAAATCACAAGTGTAGTTAAAGAGATAGAAGACATGCTCACTCACAATTAAATTATATGAACTTAATGACAGTCCTACAATGGTAAGGCCAACAATATGAATACAATTAATAAGGAGACAAGAAACTGAAAGCGGAGCAGTTAAAATGTCACTCTAGTAATCAGGATGCATCTCAAGGCGAATGCTTGCTGGCACTAATATCATGATGTGCAAAATATGCAATATTGTTTTCAATGGTTGCAGCCATCAATTGCCATGTGTACAGCTGTGGTATACCTAGCATTCTTGACATCTCAGATTATTTATATGCCATTAATATTACATAATAATGGTGTGCTCTGTTGCCAGTCACATTAGGTCTTGTATGCAGGCATGGCATGTTATTTGATAACATGTGCCAGTGATGGACAAATCAACATATGACAGAATATGTCAAGAAATTCAAAATGGAGAGAGGTCTATCTCACCAAAAAGTTGTTACGGTTAACCATACTTCGTCACTGCAACTCATTAATTAACAATGGGAAAACCACTAGATTTGACTTTGATATATATATATATATACAGCAACCTTGAAGATATATATCATCAAGCTGCATATGTGTGGAGTTAGTGTTGTGAATCAATACTTAACTATATAAATACCTTCACAATATTATGGCAGGTGGTATTTGTTGGACTTTTTAATTTATGCAGGGTCATCCCCAATCTTTTTGCCTACTGCTTCTTAATTTACCTGACCTGTTGCTCTTGGCTTTTGAACTCTGAGCACTTTACCACTGCAACCCAGTGCTAAAGTGCATATGCTCTCTCTGTAAATTGTATTGTTGATTGTTTTATCCATGATTGGCATGTCTGATTTACTAGTAAGTCCCTAGTAAAGTGCAATAGAGGTGCCAGGGCCTGTAAATCAATTGCTACTAGTGGGCCTGCAGCACTGGTCATGCCGCCCACATAAGTAACCCTGTAATCATGTCTCAGGCCTGCCACTGCAGTGTCTGTGTGTGCAGTTTTTAACTATAAATTATTTGACTTGGCAAGTGTACCCACTTGCCAGGCCTAAACCTCACCTTTTTGTTACATGTAAGACACCCCTAAGGTAGGTCCTAGCTAGCCCCAAGGGCAGGGTGCAGTGTATGGTTAAGGTAGGACATATAGTAATGTGTTTTCTATGTCCTGACAGTGAAATATTGCTAAATTTGTTTTTCACTGTTGCAAGGCCAGTTCCTCTCATAGGTTAATATGGGGACAACCTTTAAATCTGATTAAAGTGTAAATTCCCTTTGGGAGCGGGTAGACATGTGGAGTTTGAGTTCTCTGAGCTCACAATTCAAAAATACATCTTTTAGTAAAGTTGATTTTAAGATTGTGTGTTTGAAAATGCCATCTTTAGAAAGTGAACATTTTATTGCTTATACCATTTCTGTGACTGCCTGTTTGTGGATTCACTGTCTGGGTCAGTTTGACAGTTGGGCTGGTTGTGCCTCTCACTAGACAGTGACACAAAGGAAGCTGGGGTGTAGTCTGCATTTCCTGATGAGTCATCTGTGCTAGGATGGAGGAAAGGAGTGGTCACTCACACCTGAAAGGGCTGTGCCTGCCCTCACACAATGCAGTCTCCGACCCCGTGGTGTGTGTTTCACAAACAAGAGAGACTTTGCTTTGAAGTAGGCCTACTTCAGAGGGTAAAATTAATATAAGAAGGGCACCCAAAACCACAGACTTTAGAACACTTCTGAAACCAAGTGGAACCTCTGGCTGGAGAAGAGCTGAAGAGCTGAGGAAGAAGAGCTGCCTTGCCTGTGACTATGCTTTGTGGAGCTATCCTGCAGTTGCTGCTTCTCCCAGAGTAAGAGGACAAAGACTGGACTTTGTGTGCCTTCCATCTTGTGAAGATCTCCAAGGGCTTGATTTAGAGCTTGTCTCCTGTTGTTTGAAGTCTCAGGGACAGCAAAAACTTCTCTCTGCCAGCACCTGGAGTCTCTGGAGAGACTCCTACTCTGCCAAGTGGTGCCCATCCAGTTCCTGGGACCCTGAAAAGAGAAGCTGGCAGCCCAAGAGGAAGAAATCCACACACAGAACGCCGTGCGGGGAAAAGATCGACGCTGCCCTGCAACGCAACCTGAAGATCGGCACCCGAGGCTTCAGAAACGGCACGCAGCATCACTGACAGAGGCTGGTGAGATCACAACCCATGCTGCGTGGTTTTCGGATCATCGTGCGGCTGGATTTCTGATGCAACTACCGCTTGGCGTGTAAAAACAACGCCCCAGAATGTTGACCGGATCGACGCCCGAGAATGTTGACCGGATCGACGCATCGCTCTCCTGCGGAGAGAAGAAACGACGCGCCCCGGCCCAACGAAAGGAGAAACGACACAAGATCTCGCTCGTGAGTGAAAGTGACGCATCGCAAGCCCTTTTTGACACACACACTCGCCCGTGTGGGGTTATTTTATACGCACCCAAGGTACATTTTCACGCTAACAGTGTTAGTTTGTGTTTAAAACTACATGAAGACTCTTTTTGCTTGTTAATTGATAACTTGACTTGTGTATTGTGGATTTCTGTCATTTTGGTCTTGTTTTGTTTAGCTAAATATTTCCTATTTTTCTAAACCTGTGTTGTGCCATTTTGTAGTGTTTTCATTAAGTTACTGTTTGTGTTGGTACAAATACTTTACAACTAGCACTCTGAAGTTAAGCCTACTGCTCGTGCCAAGCTACCAAGGGTGTAAGCAGGGGTTAGCTGAGGGTGACCCTCTTTTACCCTAACTAGAGTGAGGGTCTTTGCTTGGACAGGGGGTAACCTGACTGCCAACCACAGACCCCATTTCCAACAGTTATCTGGTCAGGACGGGTTTGTAGGGTGGTATTACTGGTATTATACCACTGTTGGAGCACATCAAAACCACTTGCACTGTATATGCACAGTCATGTAAAAACACAAATAAAGTAAAGTCTTAATTTTAAAGATGATTCTTAAGGTGACCGGTAAGGAAGTAGAGGGGGCATCCAAGCTCATTGCACTGCTATCATCCAGTACGGGGGGATTTGTGGGATTTTCTGGAGACCTTCTGGTGATTGGAGCTGTGGAGCAGCCCCAGGGAGCTTCCAGTCGAGGAGGAGAAGGACAAAATGGTAAAGGAACACAGGAAACAGGAGGAGTGAGGGGTGTAGCAGAGCTGGAGAACACAATCAGCATAATAGCACCAGAGATCTTCTGATGAAAGGAGAGGAGACAGGAGCAGTGACTCGACTGAAGATCTAGGAGAAGAGACAAGCACTGCCATAGAGATCTTGAGGGGGAGAAGGAAGAGGAGGAAGGAGCAGGGGAGGGGGTCTTAGTAGCAAGGAGAGAGGAAGACGGAGTTAATTTAGTCTGGCTAGTGAGTTGTACTCTGTACGGTGGTGTGGGAGTTATAGTAAATTTTTGGCAGTGTGTAAATTGTAACTTTAAGGTGAAACGATAAAATTATAACTACAAATTTAGACTTGTTAAGGTTTGTGCAGTTTACATTGTTTTTGCATAGAAATAATAAATAAAGATTTAATAATTATAACTCATTTCAAACCTTTGTTTTTTGATTGAATGTGTATGTTTTTAAATTTGTTTCCAATCATATAATGTTGTTTATTTTGATACTAATTATTTTAAACCTTTTTTAGTACCATAGTTCTTTTGTGATAGGTGAAAGTTAATTACGAATGCCACATTGTCTGGTAATATTACAGCAGTATCTCCGTAAATGGTAAAACATATATTTACATGAACACATTATTTTTTATATGGATTCAGGGTTTCATGGCTAGTTTTGTTTTTATATGGTGCAGTGAGAACTCAAGTGCCCGTTGGAATGTTAACGGAATTCCAAGGCACCTTCAACTGTATGGAACATTCTGTTGTGCCTTCTAATGTAAGAAGTAACTAAACCTGGAACCACTGTTGAGCTATCTGAAACAATTTGTATATCCATGTTAGCATCCCACCTATGTAGAATTAAAGGGCTGTAGTCATTGATCCATTGTCGTGCTTGATTGCACGTCTTTTTATTTGCCAGGAACCACATGTCTTCCAGAAGACATTAAATTGTTGACTCTTCCTTTCTGAAGAATTGGTCCTGGGAATCCAAACTGACATTTTGAGTAATATTTAGATTTTCTCCCATATTTTCTTAAACAAGCATTTCCTGCACTTATGTGATTGCAGTTATACAATTTGCTCACATAGTTCCTTGAAGTTTTCTTTTTTTGGGATGTCACAAGTCACATAACATTCAATAAAATTTGGAACTGAGTCATCAGAGTCATAACCAAACTTAGGTGTATCTTTGATTTAGAGAAGCATATGAATGTGTGGTGCGCCTTTTGCTTGATACACTTTTCACCAAAAGTAATCAAGTACTTCTCCAATCCAGTGCTTTTCTTTTTGTTGGATAAGTAATGAAGAATAGTTTGCAATTTGTGGTTGCAATATCTAGAGACATTGGCAGGATCCATAAAACTAATTTCTTTGGGCGTTTGGTAGTTAATATCCAGAATATTAGCACCAGCTTCGAGAAGAAATTGATAAAAATTGTCCCATACATGGTCAGCACAGATTAAAGTAATAAATCAAGTAGGTGGTCTCTAATTTCTGAGCATATTTCAATTCTCCGTGCCTTCTAATCCAATATTAATTTGTCCCTCATTGACATGTCTTAATGTTGATCAGGTTATATTCTAGATTTTCACCTTTTCATGCACCTTTTCAACACAATCTCCTGTTGTTATATTAGTAAAACCAATTCCAGTTCACACAATGTGCAACAGCATAAAAAGTGATGTCAAGCTCACTTTCATAGAGTGAAAAGAAAAATAATATCTTATTGTAAGCATGGATCTTCTGAATATAATTTTGTAGCTCATACTTACAAGCCGAAAGTTTGACTGGATGATTATTATACTGTCCACCTTATCTAGGGGAGAGTAAGTGTGGATAACATCTTGCTTCTAGTGTTTTTCCCCAGGCACTAAGAGGCTCCCCTTTAGCTTCCTTCATCTGATACAGTTATAAAGCATCACCTATGATGTTTCTTAAGTGTAGGGGTTTATAATATAAATTCATATATTTATTCAGCTTGTTCTTCACTAATCGGTTCAAACTGTACTGTTTGAGTTGCTTTTCCAAATGATAAGTATGTGTTATTTCTTGATGTTATTTCTTATCTAGTTTTCTTTTTCTTTTCATTGTCATCTGACCAGAAATGTGTGTTTCAAATGTATTTCTAATACTTGTTAAACATCACTGCTGCAGACTAGTTAATTTTCGTGCCTCACATCGGTTTTTGGTAGTACTGTCCTAGATCAGTAAGTCAAATTGTATTGAAGCCAATAATTTTCCTCCTTTCACACTTAAGTTGTTGGTATTATGTAGTTTCCTAATGGCCAATCACTTAACTCATCATATATTTGTTTGTCCACCTGTGTGTTCCTTATTCTTGTATGGCAATGTATGTGCAAGATGATTAAGATTTGGTTTTCTGAACTATGCTTCACTTTTAGGCCAGACAGTATGCTAACAAAGTAGGTATGCAAAATGATTTAGGTTTCAAAGGAGTTGAACTAACATGGATTACTGAACAATATTAGAAATGTAATCAGTTACTCCCTCTACTTTCCTCAGTTAGTAATTGTGACCATTCCCACTTTATGGTTATCCACTGTGGTGGCGCTCATATAGGACACTTAACTGGAGTGAGATTGGAAACTCAGATGAAGGAGACATGATCAATCTTAAAGTCTAAGTTTCCGAACACACATTTTGTGTTCTCAAATATTTGTCAGAAACAAAACTGACTGGAATTGGTTATGCTGCTAAGCTCTCTTTATGCCTAGATTGTGCATGGAAAGTTTCGGGGTGATCCATCAAGCGGGGTAGGAGAAAAAGGGGTTACCAAAACCCCATTCATTTTTCTTAGACTTCTTAAAGAAGCACAACCCCCAAAATACTGAAAGAATTACACAAAATTTGGCAGGAAGCCAGTTCTTGGTGCCTTTTGAGATTTGGTTTAAAACCATTCAGTAGTTTTGAAAAAATGAAGGTACAAAAATATTTGTATATCTGAATCGTTGGGTCTGAGGAAGTCCACAAGACTCTTATGGGAGTGCCAATTCAAAAATGAAGCTCTCTGATTGTCTCAGGGAGCTTTTTTTCCCTTGGGCCAATTCACTGCTTTTGGGCCGATGCGTTAGATTCTTGTAAATGAGGCCCTAAGTTTGCTCCCAGCCAGTGGGAGATTTAAAATTGCTTTTGCCGAGAAGGTGCAATGATGGGGACTGCACAGCTCCCTACCCTTTTAAATAAAAATGGCCTTGTGGGATAGGGTCCTCAGGGTCTAGTATGGCTTTAAAGGGAGGTAGCGCCATGCCACCTTCCCTTAGACTTTGCCCAAGGGATGAGGTCAACAGGGTCCAGGAATGCTCAGGGAGGGGAGTTGTGTGCCCCCTTCCCTTTTTCATTAGTTGGGGGTCACTTGGGCCGGAATAATGTTGGAGGGCATATGGTCCCTTTCCCATTTAAAAAAACCCCACAAAAACAGACTCAGGGAGGAATGGCCACACAGCCTAGCTCAGCTTTTTTTATTACATTTGGGCCCAGGGGATGGGTTACTGGACCCTTAAAAGGCCCGCTCCCACTTTTTTTTTGTATTTCGTCATGGGGGTGGGCTCCTGGGGCCTATTAAGACTCAGGCAGGTGGGCTCAATGCCCCCTCCCCTTAGAGTGTTGGCTCAAAAAGGCACCAGAGGCTTGCAGCTCCCACCTGTTTTTATTGGAACTAGCCCTAGGGGATGAGGTCCATGGGGCCAATTAAGGCTCAGGGAAGGGGCTGCATGCCCTCCTCTGTTGTTTAATTGTCTTTGGCCCTTGGGTATGAGGTCCTAGGGGCCCTTTAAAGCTTGAGAAGGGGGCCACACAGCCCCATCCCCTTTTAATTGGAACTGGCCCCAAGGAATGGGTCCCCAGGGCCAATTAAGGGCCAAAGAGGGGAGCTGCATGACCACTTCCCTTATTATATATATGTTTTGACCGCAGGTGATGGGGTTCCCATGACCTGAAGACCAACCCTCTGCTGTGCACGGGAATGGTTGGCATCAAACCAAACCCTGTGGTCAACCCTCTGCTGCGCATGGCCAAAGGCCATGTGCAGCATGTGGTTGGCTGCCTGCAGGGAGTTGGATGATGGGCCTGCCTGCAAGCCAGGCCCTTTGACTGACCGCTTGCCACGCATGACTAAAGTTTGTGTACGGCATGGAGTTGGCTGACTGCAGGGAGTTAGACACAGCACCTGGGTACAAAGCAGGCACTGTAGCCAACCCCATGTCACACACAGTGACATAGCCTGTGGTTGGCTGCCTTTTAGGGGGTTGGCTGCTTCCAGGCACGGCCAAAACCCTGCAGCACACATCGAAAGGCGTATATACTGTATAAATTGTATTTTCTAGTTTAACATATTTAAATCTGCACAAAAGAGTCTATAAAGTAGCAAAGTAATACCCACAAATTCTGTTGTGAGTGCAGAGTGTGAGTTTGAGAGTGATTTGGGCTGGGTAGTTCTGAAAGATCTTCACCTTTTCTTGTAAGTTTTTTGTTGATCCTGGCATAGTGGGTGTTCATGTTGTCTAGGGTGCTTGTAACAAGTGCATGTGTGATGGATTTCTGGTACTGATTGGGAGCCATTTGAAAATCTTCCTCCTCATTTTTAAGGTAGAGCATGAGGTGTTGATGGCACTGACTCGGGCAGTCATGTCAAGTTTGCTTTTGATGATGACCCTGAGGTTCCTAATGTGGATGGTGGGAGTCAGTGCTAACTCTCTTGGCCAACAGGTTGAGTCTTTAGTGGAGTGCTCTTCCAGAAGATCATGATTTTGGTCTTGTCAATGTTTAGTTTCAGACAGATGGTTCTCATCCAGGGGGCGATTTCAGTCATGCAGGCTATTGAAAATGGCCCTTTCTACAGGGTCATTCCCAAACCTTTTGCCTTCCTTTTCCTATTTTTCTGTCCCTGTTTTTATTGGCTTTAGGACTCTGGGCACTTTACATCTGCTAAACCATGCTAAAGTGCATGTGCTCTCTCCTCTAACCATGGTATGATTGGGTTACATCTATTTAGCATATTTAATTTACATGTAAGTCCATAGTAAAGTGCACTCTATGTGCCCAGGGTCTAATAATTAAATGCTACTAATGTCTCTACATTTACAGGAAGGAGCAGATCGGTTGATGTGCATTTCCTTGGACTCCGATGTTGTGTAGGCATTGGATGAGGATAGAGTTAGAGACCATGTCAAACGCTGCAGAGTGGTAATGTAGTGATTGAAGTAAATAGTCTCCTCTTTATTGCAGCTTCGTCCATTATTAACTATAAAACAATCTTCTTTCACATCATCAAAAGTTTAAATGCTTCAGTCTCACAATCGATGGCAATCTCATGTGGTTGACAGCACATAGGACATTCCGTCTACTCTGTATACAGCTAGTGGAAGTCATCAAGGCCCTCCAACATTAGATAGACAAACAAGGATGAAAGCCAGGATATATTTTATAAAGTCTCAGAGCTCAAGTTCGCTTGCATCATAGGACATAGTGAAGTGTGTTTTATTCCCCGTAATACATTGTTACACTATCCATCTTCTGTTTTAAATGCTTGTTATCTTTCTCTTTCTGATGAAAGGGATACTATCGTAGAAGCTACAACGAACATATGTGAAATCTGTAGTGTGACTATATGCACAGCAATACGTAGCTTATAAATAGATATAAATCATATATTGAGATGTTGAAGTCGCTATTGGCTACTTTAAGGAAGAACTGTAGTTCAGGTTGATTTCTAATATTTCGTAATTGATTACAACATCTGTTAGAAGACATTGTGGCGTCAATACTGGATGTAATAATTTATCATGGGAGACTAGTGTAAAAGTATGATCAAACAAAGGTGTTGATAATTAAATTGCTTCATTCCATAATGTAGTTCTCCATCCAGTCTCATTTCTACCAGCTACACGAGATCTATGCTGGAACCTTCCTGGTGACATCACTGTTAAAAGTACCGAGTCTACACACAGGATCACAAGTAGCCACGTAATTTTCCTAATGCAGGTGACTTTTGACATGACAACTAGACTGTAATATGAAAATGAGAGACAGTATTTTGATGTACGAACTACAGGCTACCATGTTATTGGAGACTGTCCCAGAAACAGGTTGGTTTTATCAAATAACTTTCTGCAATCTGTCAGCCTGAAATTAAAACAACAAGCTCATAACAGAACCAAATGTGGGTAGTAGTGCTGGATTCCAGAGTCCCAAAGGCTTTATTAACAAACAGTACGGAATTACTGTTAAATGTAATAGAGAAAACCTTACCATGACTGGATCATTTGGTAACGCAGTACAGTGTTTAATAATTTAACCGAGAAAAACATTCCTCTGTGATTCGGGGTCTTCTATCAACAATCTCCTCATCTGGAGTACTCTTGCAGGTTTCCTCACGGATATCATTCCTAGTTTTAAATAGCCAGATCTGTTCCATATTTTCAGCATTTCCACAAATAAATCTACATACAAATAATCTAAGTGAAACTTATTCACATAGCCCGTGATGTTCACAGACAGATCACTTAGATACAGGTCTCCTGGATCTGATTCAATCACCCACTGACTGTTGTAATTTCCCTTCAGTGAGTAACATTGAGAGACAGACATTACGCCTAGCACCATTTTGTGCTATTCAATACTGCGAACACCTGAGAGACACAGGTCTAATCTGATAAATTGCAGTAATAATGACCATCTATTGTATGCCACAACTACATACAATTACACATTGGGAAACACTGCACAAAGTGGGTGGGGGTGTTAATAGGGGAATCAAGGATACTCACAAACTCCTTGCTGATTATGTTCCACCCTTGATATAGTCAGAATTGTACTCTAGCTAAGAGATGGAGAACATAGTACCCCCAAATATCATGAAGGTGTAGGGGAAAGAATGAAAAAAAGGTGTAATGGCATAGCAGTCTTGTCTTACCCAATGCATAATTGTATCCCGCACATAATTCCGCATTTTTAAAACAGATCCATCATTAGTATATCTGGTAAACTTCAACACTTGCAGCTTTTCAGATGCACCACTACAAGATATAAAAGCATGGAAAATCATAAATCCAGTGCTTAATTTGAGCACGGGGTTTCCGGTGACTTATTTGTCAACAGTGGTACTCATGACAGTCTGCCACAAGGTGGTGTTGGTTGTCTAATTTAGGGATGAGCACAATAACAGTTGCTTATTAATTCAATATCCATTACAAATCACTAATACCTGCCATTCAAGCCATTGTTATAGCTTTGAGGGCCTGGAAGAGTAAAAAATGTCACATTACTAGAAGTGTGATGGCTAATAGTTGTGTTGGTATATTTATTGGTAGCGCTGACATGGTCAATGGATGGTGCAAGCTGTAGTGCCCTCTTGATGAGGGCCCGGGCACTTATTTTTTGTACAAATTTTTACAAGCACAATGTAGATTTGCACCTGTGTACAGGAGTACTTTTACAGGCATAGATTCAAAACTCCTATTTTGAATCAGTCACTTGGTTAGGTTTTGCCTGCACAGCGTGCTGTGCTTGTGAAATCCATTGCATTTAATATAAATCTTATAAAGGTCTTACATCCCACCCTTGATTTTCAATGGTTCCTGTGCTTGCCACTTACTTTTCCTCCGTTTCTATTGGCTGTAGCATACTATTTCCTGCATTTACCAATGCTTGTTCGTGTGTTTCCTCTTATCAGTGTCCCGGGGCCAAAGTCCTGTTTACATCTGATTTTGGGAAACTTTGTTTATGTTTTGGCTGCACAGCCCTGCGCTGCGCTTGTTTTGTTTGTCTTCCACTCTTTATGTAATCAATCAATCAATCAATCAGTAATTTGTTAAGCGTGCTACTCACCCGGAAGGGTCTCAATGTGCTGGGGGGGTGTTACTGATCGAAGAGCCAGGTCTTGAGGCGCTTCCTGAAGGTCGGGAGGTCCTGGGTCAGGCGTAGGTTGACGGGGAGGGAGTTCCATGTTTTGGCGGCAAGGTGGGGGAAGGATCTGCCGCCGGTTTTGGTCCGGTGGATGCGGGGGACGGTTGCGACAGCGAGGTTGGCGGAGCGTAGCTGGCATGTTGGGATGTGGAAGTTGAGTCGCTCATTGAGGTAGGCAGGTCCGGCATCATGGAGAGCTTTGTGAGCGTGGATCAGGAGTTTGATGATGATCCTTTTGTTGACAGGTAGCCAGTGGAGGTCTCTGAGGTAAGCTGAGATGTGTTTGTGGCGAGGGAGGCTGAGGATGAATCGTGCTGAGGCGTTCTGGATGCGCTGGAGTTTCCTCCGGAGCTTGGCCATTGTTCCTGCATAAAGGGCGTTGACATAGTCCAGTCCGTGGCTGTCGAAGGCGTGGGTGACCGTTCTTCTGGTTTCAACGGGGGTCCATTTGAAGGTCTTGCGAAGCATGCGAAGGGTGTTAAAACATGAGGATGAGATGGCGCTGACTTTCTTGGTCAGTAGAGAGCGATGAGTCCAGTATGAAGCTGAGGTTGCATGCGTGGTTGGTGGGCGTTGGGGCAGACCCCTGAGTGGCATGCTACCAGGAGTCATTCCATGCTGATCTGTTGGAGCCGAAGATGATGATCTCGGTCTTCTCCGAGTTCAGTTTGAGGCGGCTTGCTTCCATCCAGTTGGCGATGATGTGAAGTCCGATGTGGAGGTTGGTCTTAGCGGTTGCGGGGTCCTTCGTGAGGGAGAGGATGAGCTGAGTGTCATATGAATAGGAGACGAAGTTGAGGCCGTGGGATCGGACGATGTTGGCGAGCTGTGCCATGTAGACATTGAAGAGGGTGGGGCTGAGTGAGAATCCCTGGGGGACTCTGCAGATGGTCTCGGTAGCTTTAGACAGGAACAGGGGGAGGTGGACTCTTTGGGTTCTTCCAGAGAGGAAGGATGTGAGCCAATCCAGGGCTCTGTGGTGGATTCCGGCTTTGTGGAGGCATGTGCGAAGGGTGTAGTGACAGACGGTGTCGAAGGCTGCAGAAAGGTCAAGGGGGATGTCGAGCCTGCTCCTGATGTTGGTTCTTGCGGAAGTCAGACTGGGAGATGTCGAGTAGGCTGTTGTCCTCTAAGAAGAGAGATAGTTGGATGTTGACTATCTTCCTGATGACCTTCAGAGGGAAGGGGAGTAGGGAGATGGGCCGGTAGTTTTTAAGGTCTTCGGGTCAGCTTTGGGCTTTTTGAGCAGGGCATTGACTTCGGCGTGTTTCTAGCTCTCTGGGAAGATGGCGGTCTCAAAGGAGCTGTTGTTGATGGTTCGGGGGGGTCGGCAGAGCAGGACTTGGGGTTGGTGAGTTCCTTGATGATGCTGAAGAGCTCCTTGCTGTTGTGTGCGTTATTGTCAATTCGTTCTTTGTAGAAGGATCTTTTGGTGGTCTTGATGAGCTGGTGATGTTTGCGGATGGGAGATTTGAGGGCGGCGTGGTTGCTTTCTGTTTGTTCTAGGCACCAGCTCTTCTCGGCTTTTCGGCATTCCCATTTGGAGGCCTGAAGGTCTGGGGTGAACCAGGGAGCTTTTTTGGTTGGCCCGGGTGTTGGTGGTTTTCCTGAGTGGAGCGAGGGTGTTGGCGCAGTTGTCGAGCCATTGCTTGAGGTTGAAGGCGGCGGTGTTGGGGTCGCTGGTGTTGGGTGGTAGGGTGTGGGCGAGGTTGGAGATCAATTGGTCCTTGGAGATCTTTTTAGTGGTGGGTGGTGGGTTTCTGGAAGGAAAAATGAACACAGCAGTGGTCAGTCCAGTGGAGTTCGGTGGTGTGAGTGAAGGTGACATGGCTGCTGGAGGAGAAGATGGCGTTGAGTGTGTGGCCCGCTGACTGGGTGGGTGTGGTGACAAGTTGCTTGAGGTCGAGGTTGGTGAGGTTGTCCAGTAGGGCTGAGGAGTTGCTGTCACCTGTGTTCTCCAGGTGAAAATTCAGGTCGCCGAGGAGCATGTAGCCCGTGGAGGCAAGGGCGTGGGAGCTGATTGTGGGTGCGATGGCATCGCAGAATTGTGGGCAGGGGCCTGGGGTCTGTAGACGAGGGTTCCTCTCAGGGTGGTGTTGATGTTCTGCTGTAATCTCCTTGTGGCTGTTCCCCAGGCACAGTGTGCAACAGCTTCTGTTCCCATTGTGGCTTGCACTCCCTCCCATCTGTGACTCGATTCACAAGAGCATCCGCTGCTCCACTGAACTGAGGGAGACTGTGCTCGTGCATCCCCCATGCCCTCAGTTTATGAGTGAGCTGGGGAGAGGAGGTAAGCACTGCAAGCTGTCCGTGAGTGCCACCCTATGCCCGTTGTAAAGGAAACCAAACACTAGGTAAGTCTTGATTCATGAATATGTAAAATGCCTTTATTAACACAAAACGCCTCATCCATCCGCCTCCGTTCCGCTCCAACCGCCGTTTTTCTTCCTCGTGTTGCGTCTCCCCACGTTCGGTTTCCATGACGAGTGATTCCGTTCTTAGAACCACTCGTCATGTACACCACACATCTCCCTTCCACATTTAATATGAACACAAACTCAAAACTAACCTTTTAGGTTATGTTAACAGCCTCAGGAAATAAAAGCATTAAAATCATGAAAGAAAACATAACAGTCAATTCAAAATGTAATCCTTAAAATTTTGAGGAATCGTTCTTCTCCTATTACTTTTCCTTTCTTCATAAGGCATTATGTTGCTCTGATCATCGAAGTCATTTAAATACAGTTTTGACTCAGAGTTTCCCACTTCTCCTGAGGGAACAAACTTCTCCCTCAGCGACTCATTGACATGAACCAATCTGTTCATGTTCCAAATTCTCCCATCTGAGGTTTTAACTGCATTCCTGAACAACTTGATGACCTTCATAGGTCTAATATATTTTGACCATTCTGCACAACCAACAGGAGCCTTCATTTTTACTTCATCTCCCACATTAACTATCTTCTCACAAACTTTTTTCTCATATTGTAATCTCTTTTACTCTTGAGTAACAATCTTTACTCCTCCACTTTGTTTCAAACAAATTAAATTTGTTCTTAATCCAATCAATCCACCCATGACACAACTTGGTATTGGGTACGCTTCTTCTGAAATGTTCAAACTGAGATTTGCCAGTAGTCGCATGTGGCGTGAAACGATGCTGTAATTCTCCTCATTAGCTTTTTCCTACAACCCAACCCATTAACTCTCGCAAGTTGAATGCTCTCTTTGATATACTTATTGAATCTCTCTACAGCACCATTTGTTTCAGGATGATTAACAGCAGTCCATTTGTGAACAATGCCACAACTTTCCAGATAATTCTCAACTTCTTTTGAAGAAAATTGCAGTCCATTATCCAACAAAATTGATGTGGGAAAACCTTCTTTCCTAAATATTTCTTCTAAAAATAATCTCACACTGTAAGAAGAAATATCACACACATTTTTAACCTCAACCCAACTTGAATACAAATCCAACAAGACAATAAAATGAGGTATTGAGTGTTCATTCTACAAAGGACTGACTATATCCCATGGTTTGTTTGCATATCTTCTACAAATCATAGGTACATTATGAGTTTTCAACATCTTGTCACTAACTGAGCACTGAACACACTCTTGAACCACTCTTTCCCCTTCCAAATCCATGCCAGGCCACCAAAAATTAGCTCTCAAATTTTCTTTGGTCTTCACAATCCCCAGATGACCATCATGGGCTTGATCTATGATTCTCTTCCTTAGTTTGGAAGGTGGAATTAGCCTCGTTCCTCTCAACAACATTAACTTATTCATTGCTAATTCCTCCCTAATCAAACGCCAAACTTTCTCCAGATCATTAATATTCCCATTTCTCATAGCTTCAATAACCTTACACAATTCAGTATCTTCCTTCAACGCATTCACCCACTCCTGCTCAGTTATCGCACCACTGGTAATCTCCTCCACATTACTATCAACTACACAAACCTCTCCTTCTAGTACACATTCTCAATCACTTTCTTCTCCAGGTCTAGTAGCATCAACCAATCTTGAAAGACAATCAGCACTCACATTCAATGCACCAGGTAAACAAGCCACTTCAAACTTTAACTCTTGTAATCCAATTATCCACCTTCTTATTCTGGCGAACATGCAGTTCGATCCTTTGTTACTGAAAACTTCCACTAATAGCATATGATCAGATAAGGCCACAAACTCCATTCCCCTTATAAAATGTCTAACTTTTTAAAGAGCCCAATAAATGGCCAAGGATTCTCTTTCAATTACTGAATAGTTTTTCTCTGCCTCACCCAAACGTTTGATGCACAGGCAATTAACATTCTCTCTCCTTTATCTTCTTTCATGAGCACTACACCCAATCCTTTTGCACTCGCATCTGCGACTACATATGTCTGCCTCCCTGGTTTGAATGCTTGGAGGCTCAGAGCCTTCTCTAACTCTTCTTTTATGTCTTGAAACTCTTCTTCACAACTTACATCCCATTTGAACTCTTTTTTTTTTAACAATCTCCTCATATTCATCATCTTTTCCGCCAAATTTCTTATATATCTACCATAATACTCAACCATACCAAGAAATGAACTAATCTCCTCCTTTGTCTGTGGGGTGACCAACTTTCTAATGGTAC
Source organism: Pleurodeles waltl (assembly GCF_031143425.1). Classification (NCBI taxonomy): domain Eukaryota; kingdom Metazoa; phylum Chordata; class Amphibia; order Caudata; family Salamandridae; genus Pleurodeles; species Pleurodeles waltl. The sequence goes on along the minus strand of NC_090446.1, from coordinate 164,833,661 downwards.
CAACCAATTCCAACTTTGACCTTACTCCATTTCCTGAAATTAAATGGCCCAAGTATTCCACCTCTCCCAATCCAAACCGACATTTGCTCTTCTTAAGAGTGAGACCCGCTTTACTCAGACGTTCCAAAACAGTGTTTATTCCTTTTAGATGTTCTTCTGCTGTATTACCAAAAATTAACACATCATCTTGATAACATTTAACTCCTTTTAGATCCTTCAAAATTGTGTTCATCACCCTTTGAAATATTGAAGCTGCCGAAACAATACCAAATGGCATCCTTTTAAATTTATAAGCACCAAAAGGTGTTATAAATGCTGTCAACTCCTGTGAACTTTCCTCTAATTCTACTTGATAGTATGCTGAAGCTGAGTCCAAAGTTGAAAAATACTTTGCCCCTCCAATCACAGACCAATTTCCTCAATGTTTGGAAGAGGAAATTTGTCTGCCACCACTTCTTTATTTAAAGCTCTCAGATCCACACACAGCCTAATCTCTCCATTGCTCTTCTTGGCTAACACAATGGGTGCCAACCACTCCGTAGCTTCTACCTTTTCAATCACTCCTAAGTCCTCTAATTTTTTCAGTTCCGCTATTACTGGTTCCTGTAATGCTAATGGAATTCTTCTAACTTTTTACACAATCTGCACTGCATCTTTATTTAGTCTTATTCTAGTCTTATAATCCTTGAGACATCCTGAGTTGTCTGAAAACATCTCTGGATTTTTTTTTACAAATTTACACTCACTGTCACAAATCACCTGAACTTGAAACTTGTGGTTGAACATTAGGATTAAGTACTAACCCTATTCATTTTTGATGTGTCCAATTTAGTAAATTATCACCATTATTGGAGACATACATTTTCCTTATAATATGTCTCCCTTTAAACTCAATATGTCCTTCAAAAAATCCCAACATTTTAATAGGCTGTCCACCATATCCTCCAGGACACACATCCATCCACTTAAACTTCTTGTGTGTTATGCCTATAATGTCAAAACATTCTTTTGAAATAATCGTTAAATGTGAACATGAATCAAAACGCATTAATAACCTAGTTCCTTCAAGACTAACAAATTCACTAGGATGCTCACATCTATCTGATTATGTTCCAATTTGAAAAACAATCTCCTGTGAAACCTCCTTAACTTCTCTCATCTGAGCTTCAGCACTTTTTCTCTTCTTTTAACTACAACAGCACTTATAGAAGTGACCTCTCTTTCCACATCCATTGCAGATTACTTTTAAGGCTGGACAAATACTTGCATTGGCTTTGTGACCACTCTTACCACATCTAAAACACTTACCCTTAAACTTTATTGTATCCTCTTTTTTTCTCATTCACAAATTCCTTACTTTTCACCTCACATACTACTTCTTCACTTTTCCCAGCTTCTCCAATCACAATTTTTTTATTTGCGCTCAATTCCATAACACATTTCATCATATGTTCAACTCTTTTTGCCACACAGATAACTTCTTCCAGAGTTGGTTCATCTTCCAGCCATACTTCTTCTCTAATCTTATCAGTACTACATTTCAACACAAACTGGTCTCAGATTCTTTCATCAACTAAAGCACCAAATTTCCATGAAGTCGTCAATTTCCTGAAACTTGTAATATACTCCTCCCCCGTCTCATCTTTTCCTTGCTCTCTTTTTCCAAAGTAATACTGTTCCATAATTGTGCTTTTCCTTGGTAAATTGTGTTTGTCCAATTTCAACATACAAATCTCAAACTCATTTAAAATTCACATTTCCTCACTGTTTAAATCTGGTAAATTTTCTAGAACTTCCTGACCTTCCCCACAATGACCATGCATAAGTAATGCCTGTTTCCTCTCTGCACTAAGAGTTGGCCCACACACTCTCGCATAATGAATGAACAATTTCTTCCATTTGGTCCAAGGATAAATAGGCTCCCCCGGACTTGTTAAGAAAAAGGGGGCGGTGTTACATTCTGCATGGTGATCAATTTCTCAAAACACTGCTAATCCCTTTGTTTAAACTTATACACTTTACTCTAACCAACAAAATTCAAAAATGGAATAGAAGAGAAGAAAGAAAAAAAAATATTTTCTTATACCGCAAACTGCGTGTAACAATACCAACTGTTATTATATTCCATTTAATTCTTCCTTTCCTTTAAAAAAATAAAAAATAAAATAAAGGTGTGCCTGTCACCATATGCTCTTGGACAGGCAAAAGTAACAAATGTGTCGATTGTGTATTCTCCAAATAAATACAATGTACAGTAACTGTCACAACTGGGTACAACTCCCAAAGTCAAACACTGTTTTGTTAATGTTCACAGTACGATCCTCTAACTCAATTCTTGTCAAGTCCTCACTTCGTTCTTGCAAACCACAAAAGGGGTTTACCTGCCTCTCAACACAATAGTTCCCCTCAAATATACCGGCTCCTTTAAGCTGCATACATTCCTGTCATTTTGTTCCAAGGAGCCTGCCCCTTTAAGATCATAATTGCCTATAAGGTTCCTGCTCCTTTAAGCCTCAGGCAATACTGACGTCAAATCCCGACATCTCTGCCCCTTAAAGAGTTGAATATCTTCCGACTTCCCTCTCACCAGGGTGCTTGTTCTTCGATCACCATAAAATGTTATACCAAAATAAAACGCACAGCCTCCGCAATAAAACTACATGCGCATTATCGGCAGCTGTCAGTTTCCACAACTCGAAGTCCTCACAAATCTTCCTTGCCACTCGCTTCAAACTCGGTTCCACTCCAACCGCCGTTTTCCTTCCTCATGCTGCGTGTCCCCACGTTCGGTTTCCATGATTATGTGACTCCGTTCTTAGAACCACTTGTTATGTACACCACACCCGTGCCCTAGTCAGTTGAAGGCTGTGGCAGAGCAGAGGCTCTGGAGCCCTGGCAGCATTTCTGTCTCACAGCGGCAGCAGCACCACCCAGCGCTCTCCTCCATAGTCAATGCACAGCCCCCAGAGCAGCCCTCCGGCATCCCATTTCAAGATGGCCACCAAGTTTTTACACTGCCGAAATTTACAGTGTATGTAGTCCTTCATCACTGTCCATGTTAGCTGTGGCCTTCAGTGTCCGGACAGCACCAGGAGGTAGCAGGACATGGCTCGCATGGCAGATCTCAGCTGCGAGGTTTTGGAGCTCAGGGCCAGGTCCAGGCACTCATGTTTGAACTCCCTTCATTCCATCCCCCATGCAGTATGTTCTCACATGAACAGTCTACTCATGTCAGCAAGAGTTTTATTGTACCACCTTCTTTTCACCAAAACATTAGATTTTCTCCCCACTTTCCAGCAGAAACACCTGTGCAGCTCCAATGTACATCGTGCCCCTCCAAAGCAAACTTTCAGATATAGGCTGTGCCTCACCTCTTAGATGCATGGTGTTACAGCCTTTATCTGAATGAAAGTATATGCCTTCCAGAAGCAGCTTTACACCTCCAGCATGCCCCTTCTGAAACCCGTTGGCCAGTGCCCACACTTCCAATGAACAGCTGTACAAATGCCCTTTTCTAAGTGTCAGCCTGCCTGTTCACTATGAAAAGGTGTTTCTTCCCAGACACTATCTGTATCCCACTCCAAACCTCTGCAAGTTGATTGCTCCCCATAGTGACACTTCACCCCACACGTTCCTGCCTTCTCCCAGTCTGTGTGACACAGTGGCAGTTCTTGGCTATTTATATCACCGATGGCTGAAGCTTTACATTTTCAATAAATGCCATGGTAGTCAGTATTTTAACAAATAATTCAAAGACAGCAGGAGCTGCACTCCATTATTACTTTAACTTTGTAACTTTATTCTTAAATGTGTACAGTGCTTGAGGCCTGATCCAAATGTGCTGAAAATGACTAAAGTTATTAGAACGGTTAGTGGAACCACAGCAGTTTTCATCTTCTCTTTTTATTCTTCGCATGTTGAGATGTTGTACGTGTTCACTGTTGCTGTGACGCACGGATTGGTGGATTTCACAGCGGTTCAGTCTTGCAGATGCAACCAACTTCGCCTTACCAGTGACACTCTTCTGATGCCTTGTTCCTCCCGGCAGTCCCATCAGTTTAATCTTCCAGACAGCTTCTAGCACCTGTTCCAGCACACTTGAATTTTGCTCTTGCTTTAACTCTATTTCTCTTTTAAGTTTCAAAGCATCCACACCATATTGTAAACTCCTCTTGCCATGCTGGTTCTCCACAGAGCCTTGATCATAGCCACTGGTAAAGTTATTCATAAGCCACTTTAGTACATATGTAATGTCTTTATTAACACAACTCTGCAATAGAAGTCTTGAAAGAATTACCTCTCACTAACCGACTTATTTAAATTCCATAACAACATGAATTCTTCTGACCGTGCTTACCTCTCAGAACCTGATGGCATCTAAACATTCGGCCACAAGTATAACACCACAGCATGGATCACTGGTCTCTTCCAAAATACAAACTTATGAAAAGACAAAAATAGAGATCTTAAATTGAGGACACCTAAGCTTCTCTAACAACTTTGAATGACCCCAATAGACTTCGTAATGTTGAGACTGCTAACCCATAACTCCTCTTGGGAGTATTGGGCCACCACACTATGCACTTAGTACAGATCTTTCCAGATTATATGGTGAAATTACAACACGCTGCTTAAGCCAAGGGCACAAGTGCTTCTTGTTTGCCTCGTTTCTATAGGAATGGGGTCACAAGAACGCCAAGAATCTGCTAGACCTCAGCCATAGAAATAACTGTATCAGTAAGTAAGTCATAATACTATTATGGAGTTTCAGTAACTTATATTGCACTGCTGCTCACCAAGCCAAATCTTACAACAAAAAAATAATATTAATCACATAGTTGAAACCTAATGCATTTACCAATGCTTGCTTTTAAGATGGAATCTAAATAATAATGTAACCTCATTAACACTTGCTTCTGCCATCATACTCAATTGGAATGAGCAACAATTAGCACTTATACAGCACACTCAGAACAATATGTTCCTGAAATTTGTTACAGGTCAATAAATGAAATACAGTGTCAGACTACAGAGTAGAGTTTCATCATAGAATACCTTGTATGCAGTTTGTTGAATTGTGCTTCTCTTTATTGCAGATTGGTTTGCACTTTAGGATGTAAGTAACCTTAAAGAAGACATAAGCATGATGAATGTTATCTTTTCGAATTGTTCCTTTGCTACAGTGCACCATTGATTTAGAGGTATGCATTTCGTTGTTGTTCTACTTCTTCTGTCTAATTTGTGAATCTGTGTTAAATATTTAAGTACGTATTAATCTCACATTGCCACAAAATGATTCCATGACCTTTTTTATTCTAGCCTCTAGGAACAAGCAGATTCTTTACTCTGTCTCATACAAGGCTCTATTGATTTTGGTTCATGTAAATAAAATCAGGCCCAGGGTAATGATGCTTCTGTTCACAATGTAATTTTTGGTTGTGTAAATATTGAGCATAGAAATGGAAATCATGCAGTAACCGCAGAAATAATCGTTTTATTTTCTCATTTTTGTTAAAGTAAAGTATTGGAATTGTGTGTATAAATTCATTGCTAAAAGGATGTATGGTATTCAGGAAGGTGGCATGAGGGGAAATTGTAAATGTTTAAATCTATGATATATTGTTGTTTGTGCTTGATATCACAGTTGTGTCTACATTTTTTCTTATTTATCAGTAGTTGTTTTGAAATACCATCCCAGCCTAGAGGTAAACAATAGCTTAGAGTTTTAAGGAGAATGGGCACAAATGCATTGTTGATGCAACGGAACAAAGGAATGAAGAATTTTACTCTTACAGAGAAATGTTCTAACACAGTATTCGATAAACTTCTGTGAATATTTGTTCGTTGGATATTTTCTCTTGAGGAAACTTATTGCCCCTTCAGTCGGTATCTGTATTTATATGGAAGCAATCTCTTGGAAAGTTAGATATAGGAAACCCGTCTTAATATAGTTTATGATGCATACATGCTTCCAAAATCCCTCATGTAATGCATACATAGGACATTCCAGGTATCAAAATGCACCATATCCCCTCCATAAAATGGGTAACACAAGCGATTTGTGGCTGAAACTAATTCGCCACATTGAAATATATTGCTCTTATAAGATTTGAGCTGAAATCGCATGAACGGTGTATGGTGATTTTGTATGTTTCCTGATGGTCCTGGTGTTAGAAGCATGACTGATTATTAGATTAACTTTGATCAGGTTGGCAATCACTTCTCAGAAACCTTAACACAAACAAATGGAAATATTCCTATGTTTGCCTGGGTACTGTGTCCTTTCATTGCATCATCCACAAGCTAGTTAGTGCACTATCTGAGGGTTGTGTCCTGGGCGAGAGGGATTTTCAGTGTTTGTTTTTGGTAAGTGTTTGTTTGATTTGTTCAACATTCCATCCATCATCTGTTCTTTTTGATTTTGTCGCCCTAAGTGAGAAGGATATGCCCAGAAGTGCGACCCATGCACGCTGTGCCACTGGATTCAAGCTAGCCTAGCTGATGAGGGGTGATACCACCAAACTGGTCTCATGATGCTTGTTTCCGGCCCAGGGAGGACCTGGCTTGGCAGTTTGGACTGGACTGTTCCCATGGGGGACAGCTTCAAGACTGATTTGAATATGGCTGTGTCCAAACTGATGTGGCAAAAAAACAATGGATTAAACCCAGATCTGTGACCACTTTCCCTCCATCAATTGTTCTTTTTGCTTTTGTCACCCTAAGTGGGTGGCTTATCCCTGGACGTGGGTCCCATGCTCACTGTGCCATTGGATTCAAGCTAGCCTGGCTGATGAGGGTTGATACCCTGAAACTCTTCCCAAGATGCTTGTTTCCTTTCCAGTGCAGACTTGGCCTGGCAGTTTGGACTGGAGTGTTCCCATGGGGAGTGGGGTCAAAAGTGAGTTACATATGGCTAGGTCCAAACTGGGAAGGGGCAGTAAGCAAAGAAATGATGGAATAAACCCAGATCTGTGACTGTGGTAAATGTTTGCTTTGTCCCACGTTCCGTCCATCATCTGTTGCTTTTGCTTCTGTTGCCCTAAGTGGGAAGGGTATGACCAGATGTGGATCTCATGCTCACTGTGCCATTGGATTCAAGCTAGCTTGGTTGATAAAGGGTACTCCCCAAAATTGGTCCTGGGATGCTTGTTTTCAGTCCAGGGTGGATCTGGCCTGGCAGTTCATAATGGATTGTCCCCATGGGGAGCAGGGTCAAGACTGATTTACATATGGCTGAGCCAAACTGGAGTATACGGTGAGCAAAAAAATGATGGGTATAACCCGGATTGTTGACTGGAAGTGAATGTTTGATTTGTTCCACATTCCATCCATTATCTGTTCTTTTCGCTTTTATTGCCCTAAATGGGAAAGGTATGGTCAGACGTGGGTCTGGTGCTCACTATTCCATTGGATTTAATCTATCCTGGCTGATGCCTAGACGTGGTTCCTGTGCTCATTGTGGCCCTGAATTCAAACTTGCCCGTCTGATGAAGGGTGATACACCGAAACCGTTCCCAGGATGCTTGTTTCTGTTCCAGGGAGGATCTGGGCTGGCAGCTTGGGATGGACTGTTTCCATGGTTAGCAGAGTCATGATTGACTTGCATATGGCTGGGTCCAAACTGGGGTGGTATGGTGAGCAAAAAACCAATAAATTAAACCCAGATATGAGACTAGGGTGAGTGTTTGTCCATCATCTGTTCTTTTTGCTTTTGTGGGAAGGGTATGCGAGACGTGGGTCATGTGCTCACTGTACATTTGGATTCAAGAAAGCAGAACTGTTGAGAGGGGATACCCCAAAACCGGTCCTACGATGCTTGTATCTGGTCCAGGGAGGACTTGGCCTGGCAGTTCGGGCTGGACTGTTACTGTGGGGAACAGGGTTAAGACTAATTTGCATATGTCTGGGTCTAAACTGGGGTGACATGGTGAGCAAAGAAAATGATGGATAAACCCATATCTGTGATGGGGGTAAATGCTTGATTTGTTCGACATTCTGTCCAACATCTACTCTTTTTGCTTTTGTCACCTTCAGTGGGAAGGGTACACACAGACATGGGTCCCATGCTCACTATGCCACTGGGTTCAGGCTAGTCTGACTGTTGAGGGGTGACGCCCAGAACCGGTCCCAGGGTTTCTGGCCCAGGGAGGACCTGGAAGTTCGGGCTGGACTGTTCCCATAGGGGAACAGGGTCAAGAGTGATTTGCATATGGCTGGGTCCAATATGGGGTAGCATGTTGAGCAAAGACATGGTAGATTAAACCCAGATCTGTGTCTTGGGGTGAATATTTGGTTTGTTCTATATTCTGTCCATCTTCTGTTCTTTGTTGCTTCTGTAACCCTAAGTAGGAAGGGTATGGCCAGATGTGGGTCCCGTGCTCATTGTTCCACTGTATTCAAGCTTGTCTGGCTGATGAGGGTGATACCCCAAAACCTGATCCAGAATGCTTGTTTCTGGTCCAGGGTGGACCTGGCCTGGTGGTTCGGGCTGGACTGTTTCTCTTGGGAGCAGTGTCAAGATTGGTTTGCAAATGTCTGGCACCACACGGGTGTGCCATGGTGAGCAAAAATGATAGATTAAACCCAGATCTGTGAAGGGGGGTGAATGTTTGATGTGTTCCACATTCCACCCATCATCTGTTCTTTTTGCTTTCATCACCCTAAGGGTATACCCAGACGTTGTTCCCATGCTCACTAGGCCACTGGATTTAAGCTAGTCTGGCTGATAAGGGTGATAGCCAGCCCCTGGTCCAAGGGTGCTTGTTTCTGGTTTAGGGACGACTTGGTCTGGCAGTTCAGGCTGGAGTGTTCCAATGGGGAGCAGGGTGAAGACTGATTTGCATATGGCTGGGTCCAATCTTGCTTGGCATGGTGGGCAAAAAAATGACGTAATAAACCCAGATCTGTGCATAGTCTGTTCCTTTTGCTCTCATATTTTATGTTCTGCACACTTGGGAGAGACTTCCACCCTTTGGGCAAAGGAGGCAGAGACTTCAAGCTGAAGTTTGGTGAACAGAACTTAGTAGTATGTGTGTAGTACTATTGTGATAGTACCAAGCATACTAAATAGTGCACTTTGTGAATTGGGTCTAATATATTTATATCACAACACATGCACAAAAATAGATTTCATCTGTATTTATGGTTGTGTCATTTATATTGCTAATGTTAATGCAATATATAATGCTTTGAAATGGTAATCTAATATTTCATTTCATTAGTAAAGCCATTATTTCATCAGTTAATTTGACTGTTGCATATAAGGGTAGCTTGTGATCGCTGCACATGATGTGTGAGCAGCAGTGGCTCCTTTGCTACGGCACAGGAATGTCGCCCCCACCCCCCCAGAAGCTCCTCACCAGTATCAGCAGCTGCAAATTGAAAAATAAAATGATAATAAACAATGTTAATTATCGTTATGTTTTTCAGGGGGCAGGGTTATGGGGTATAGCAGGCAGGGGGTTGGTGTGCACTCCCCTCAGTGCGTATTTGTGTTTGGCCAGCTGTCTCAGGATGGACAAATACACATGCGCACTGAGCTCCTTCAACCCGAGCTGATTTACCGAGTTGGAGACAGCAGGCACAGGCTCCTAGTATGCCTGGGAGAGCAAAGCCAAGACGCTCAAGCAGCATGAGAGCAGCGTTAGGATTGGCCGCAGGGTAGGCTGTGAGCCTGTGCATCGGGGCCTACAGTGAGTGCAGAAGAGCGCCAAAGTGGCGCAATGCGGCGGCAGGCATGAGGTAAGTTTTCTTTTTTTGAATTCCTATTTTTGTTCCCTTTTTGTTTTGTGCCCCCACCCTGCCACATTACCCCAATAGCAGATGCCACTGTGTGTGATTTAAAGTTTGCAAGGTAGCTGTGGTACACAGAGCTTACGATTAATCCATGTATATGGATTTGCAGTTTGTTGTTGTAATACATACCCAAAACTGCACTTTAAATGTTTTGTGTACACACACACACACTCACACATATACAAACGTACATTACAGCTCCTGTAGGTGAGGTATTTCAAATTACTTAGCTTTTTTCCAGATACTTTTTGTTAAAATCCTTGTTTGTAAAACTGATGATTAGCTTAGAAAACCCTAGGCCAAGCCACAAACATGGGGCACTCAGCTATATGTCTGAAATGTATATGGACTACCACAGACAATCCAGGGTTCAGTGAAGGGATTCCTCCAATGGTACTTAGGAGAGGGAGAAATATTGCCCTGCTCGGGGAAGCTTCAGTCTGAATATTGACCTATTATTGAATCACATATCTAAGGAACAGTATCATCCCCCAAACTACAAGCAGGTTTGAGAGCGTTCCTTGACGATTTCAAATTGAGAGACAAATGATGAAATGTTGACCTTTTCTCAAAGCCCAAAAACTCTTGCACCATAGAATACATTTTTTACTTGTTGTTTTCGGTTTTCACTCAAATCTTTCTTTGTCAAAACATACAATTTATATTTATTATCGACTACTCGGACATGTCTCTATTCATACAGATATGGCTTTTTCCCAGAGCAGCGACTGACTCCTGCTGGATGGTACATGTCAAAACACTTAGAGACATATTTACAAGCCCCTTGCGCCTCCTTGTGCCTACTTTGTGTCATTGTTTTCTATGCTAGGGAGATGTTAAGGAGCCCCCACTGTGCGTCATATTTACAAAGTGACGCAATGCATGAATTGTGCCACTTTGTAACCCCTTGTGCCACATTATACCTGCGCTAACTATACTGTGTGGAAGGGGGCTGTTCCCACTCAGGGAGGCCAAAAAACAATGGGGCAGTGAAATTTACAAGATTTCACTGCACCATTTTTCCATCACTTTTAATGCCTGCCCAGGACAGGCGTTAAACTCGGGCTGCCATAATAACCTATGGGTCTCCCTGTGCTTTGCTGGACTATCACCATAATTTATGGTGCTAATCCAGCAAAGCGCCACAGTAGCATCATAAATTATGATGCTATTGTGCTAACGTGCACCATGGCACCCTGTATAGTAAATCAGCGCTACCATGATAAAGTTAGGGGGGCACTGGGCAAAGCAGGAAAAGTGCTGCATCAGAGCTGATGGACCACTTTCTTTTAAATATGCCATTTAGGGCCTGATTTAGATGTTGTCAGTAACGGTCCCGCTGTCGACTTTCCGACTGAAAACAGGTCCACCATTGTGATGGTCTGCCCTCTGTATTTAGATGTTGGTTGTCTCCTAGATGAAAGCCTGCATTCGAACCACTGTCTCTGCCAATTAAACACTGCCCACGTTGATGGTGGGAGAGCATAAAGTGGTTGCCGGTGGGACCCCAGCCACCCCTCCCGTAATGCACATTTGAATGTGCCTTACCACCAAGAAAAAAGTAAGGTAGACTTCCATGTCTGTGTTGGCGTACTGGGGGGAAAGGGGTAAAAACTCTTCCTTTTTTCCCATTCCTTCCCCATTTTCGACTGGACAACACCTGCTGTCACTGACTCATGGAGAAAACATAACTCCCCTATCACCCGACTTGAAGGTAGGGATGCCGCATTGCCAGGGTATGCTGGGTGGTTGGGACCACTGCAGGCATATACATGTCACAGTAATTTTATGAAATTAATGTAACATGCATATGTGGGGTGCACGATGGTGTCACATGACAAGGGGACACACTGGCACAACACGCATATTGCACACATACAAAACTGTCATTGTGGTGTCATCATTCATTACCAATGTGTGTGAATCGGCTGATTGAGGTGGAGGTAGCTGGAGTGGGTGATGTGGTTGTGTCTGTATGTGTATCACTTGCATGTGAAATTGATGTGACATATTCAGGTGAGTGTTGTTGTTGCAAGGTGGATGTTGTCATGATGTGTATAGTCAGTGTGTGTGTGAGCGTGTTTGTGTAGATGAGTGTTTAGTTATGTTGGTTGTTAAGACTGTGTCATGTGTGGGTGCAGTGTCAATGGTGTGTGTGCGTTGTGTCATGGATGTATATCACTGTGTGGTTTTGGCATGTACGGGTTTTGTTGTTTTGGAATCATAATGGATGATGGTGTGTATATGGTGTGTTGTGTAGTGTGTAGTGTAGGGGGACACATATGTCTAAGGTACAGTGTTTGTGTGTGTGTGTGCACTTATCTCTATTCCATAGCCCCTGCCATTGTAAGAGGTCCATTGGGTCCCGCCGCTGTCTCCCTATGTCAGCAGTCTATCGCTAGTCCTCCGCTTGCAGAGCTGTAACATCGAAATACAGCAGGTGGCACACCGTTAACTTGACAGTCTTCTCGAGTCCGTCATTGACGCGGCTTGGTGGTAACACCGCCAAGATCTAAATCAGGCCTTAAGTTCTAAAGTTTAAGGATTAAGCTCACTCAGGTGTAATAGATATTTTCACATTTAGTGAAGCCTTTGGTAAAAGTTTAGGCAATGACTGGGAGGTTTGAAAAGCCTCACTTAACAGTTCAGCAATTTCCATTATGAATTATTATCCCTGGAAACACATTGTGAAAATAGCGACACTATTTATTTGTGTGCAAATCTTAGGTAGTCCAATTTCCTTAGCAAAGTGTAATCAATATCACTCAATTTTTAGTATGAACACTCTTGGAAAATTTTGTGGCAAAGTCAAGCTCAAGATGGAAGCAAGTAGTTCTTAGAAGATCCTACAAAATTACATCTGCTGCTTTGCACGGATTTCCACATATGTTTTACAGCTGCAAGAATATATAAATATATATTGCAGTTTCAGAATAATATTGCATGTGGGATCCAGCTGAATCCAAATTGTAGAAATCTTATATAATAGAAGTGAAATGTAAATTCACTTGGTAGATCTATAAGGAATAGCTATTCTTTCATCACACATTCAACTGTGCCGTTTTGATCAACCACACTAAGCAAAATTTAGCAACACAACTGTGTGCTACCTGTAAGTAGGGTGCTCAGCTGACATACAGAGGGTCCCAGAATGCTTTCTTAATGACTGATTCTGAAATGTTCGGGATTTCTGAAAGTATAGGAAGAGTCGCCTAGGTGCACAGAGACTATGGCAATATTCAATAATATCTGCGAATGAGCACCTGACTACTGATGTGGTGCTGGGCACTGTTGTGGACCTGTGAACAAAACTGTTCTTTAATCAGTGCATATGCTAACTCACAGATGTATTCCCGCACTGGAGAGATTTCAGCAGGGGAAACTGCAATCTCATTTTTAACTGATCCTCTTGGATTATTTTAGAAATTTATTGGTGACCCTGACATGGTGCAAACATTCACAGAATACAAACACTTTGTTGCCTCTCCTGCATTAAGTACAAATGCACATGCTGAGACCACAAAGCTCTGGTGGGTGCAGTCCAATATGCGTATAGGAGGATGTAAACTCCACCACCCCGAAGGGACAGAATACATGTCCCTGTCATGAGTCTATGTGGTGACCTCTGGAATCCTCTGCTTCATCTCAGAAAAAACACATCCCCTTACACCAAGATAAAATGTGCATTATAGAGTGGAACATAAGCACCTGCCACACCTTCCATGATTCAAAACATGCACTTGCAACATCTTGATTAGCAGAATGAACAATTTGTGCATGTGCACTTTTCTGATTTCTGATAATTGGTCCCCTAATATCTCAACTATCTATGCATTCCAATGCTTCACCAGCACCAAGCTGCTGGGGTTGATCAGGTGCTGTTGTAGTTCACAATCCACAAAGAGTGTATGAAATGCACAGTGTGGGAGTGGTTCTGCCATCATGAATGATGGGTGTTACCTATGCTACTAATGCACATGCTGCAACTGTTTGGGAGTGCTTCAGTATTCAAAAACTGGGGGATAGACATATATTACTTTAAGGGGCATTATCTCTCATAAATGGAAAAACTTTGTCGTAGTTGGACTCTTGCTCTAGGCAAGACTGCTGCTTTAGGGATGACAGCACTTTTGCTTGTAGGCAACCAAGCTAATCCTACAACAAGTCACAACTGTTAGCCCAACCCACCCGGCTCACAAGCAGTAACTAAAAAAAACAAAAAACAGTAAAAGGTGATTTGTGGTAGCATTTACGCATGGACTCAAGAGTGCGACATCTCAGGGGAGTCATGGTTACACAGAGATTACCCTTTTCTCACATAAGCAACATGTCTCATTCACACACAGGCAATTAAGGAGATGCAGTAAAGTTTTCAATAGGTTTTTCTATCAAGACTGCAATCTACTGTAAATTGCATGGGCTGCAATGATTAGGATAATGACCATTGCCAGAAACAGAATTGTAAAAACGAGAGTTGTGAATATACAGACCCCCACCATTGTGCAACAACATGAGATGTGAAATAGGCTCTACTGCCCTAGCATGGAGAACCTAATCTCTTACCTAAAGAGAGCTAAGTGTGATAAACCTAATCTGCCAGTACCATATCCATGAGTAGAGTCCCTCAACCCTTGTTACCTTGGAATGAGCTCTCTAGATCAGACACAAAGGCTGGGTCTGTATCAAGGCAAAGTGCAGCATAGGTAGCATCAGTGGCATCTGGTAGGAATCCCTCTGATAACCTTGTCTGCGTGAGATGTATTTATACAGATCTTGTAGGACACCTGACACAGGTATGTTCCCAAACAATAGATAAGAAGGCATGCTTAGGGCGGCAATTACATAAACAATTACCTCCAAAAGTACATCATGTTCCTTTCACATTTAAGTGGGAAAGGGACATGATGTGAATACCTATGTATATCACTTGACTTTGATGCTGATAGTGACACCTTCACAGAGTGGCACTGATAACATAACATCAAAAAATCTTCCTAATTATAAACATAGCAGCCATCTTGGAAGAAATTTTAAATAAATGCGCTAAAACAGAGCAGGCTAAGTAGGTTAAAAGTCACTAGGTGATGGGGGCACAGGCCTGCAAGCCAGAAGGTTCAGCTAAACTCCTGATTTCCATTATAACTAAATAGGATCCACTACAGCTTTGCCAGACATTTTAACTCCCCCATTCACTCCCCCAATAGACAATATCATGAGGAGTTGGGGGTGCAATCAGTAGTATGTTAGTGGAGCTGACTTCAAGGCTTGGTGCACCATGAACATGGCATTATTACTACTGTGCCTGTAGTTGAGAAAGATAACCACAACAGTGCATTGTGAAGGATGTTCGCTATCCCTGGAACACATCTGAGATCCCTCATGCCTCTTTAAGAGGTAGGTTAGGTGCAGCTACCAGGTGCAGCAACACTTTCGATCTTCTGTCAGTATTCGAACAAGTAGGCCCAGATTCTGAAAGTACGGCAGCCAAAAATGCACCACTGCATGACAAGGAGAGAGCAGGAGGGTGCCATATTCACATAGAATTGGTACTATCCTCCCCTTTACCTAGCACCGGTGCTGATTTCAGCTGCTGTGCAGCATTCACACACCTTAGTGCCATAGTGCTAAAGGGTGTATGCATGAGCCTAACATAGGTTTTGTACAGGAAGGGGACACTTCCTGTACGAAATACTATGCCTAGACAAGTGGAAATGCTTTTCCTACTCTGTATCTGTACTGTACAGTGCAGCGCACATGCAAAGTCCTAAAGCAGGTAGAAGCACAAACATTTCTTTGTTAACGCCTGCTTTTCAGCAGTGTTAATTTTTGGTGCTAAACCCTTTCTTCTGATGTTTCAGAATAGGTTTTAGCGCCAAAAAAATGAAGGTGGAAGCAGGGGTATGCCCATGTACTACTCATGTAATGTCTCCCTTGATGCCAAATAATGCAAAGCAGCAATTCGCACAACTTTGCATTACTTTGCCACACAAACCAGCAAAATAGCAATTTGCGTTGGTTAGTGAATCCCCCAAAAAGTTTAGCATTGGTTTAGTGTTACAAAATTAACGCTAACCCGACGCTAAACCTTTGAGAATCTGAGCTGTAGTCAGCACATAACACACTCCATTGTTGTAGACTGTGTTGTGCTGCCATCTGGCCATTAAGTGTACACAGCCCATGTTACTCACCACTGCATTGATAAGGGTTGTTCTATAAAGTTGTAGACAATAGCTATGTGGACGCTGTTGCACCACACAATAGATATTGATTTCTCCATAAAAGAAGTAGTTATTCCTGTCACTTGGTCCAATGTCCCTTAGAGACACCGCACAAGTTATACTGGCTTGCAATCTTGGCTTCAACAGAAAATAATTGTCTCTCAAGGCAATAAACAGTGAATTGGTATGCTCTGGCAAGAAAAGGTTGCAGACCTCATGCCTCTTCAAACATGAGATCCAATCTTTCTAATTCTGGAGCTCTAATTATTTATTGATTTGAGAGAGTATTTGCATGCCCAGTTCTCTCCAGGGAAAGTCACTTCATGACAAAATTGCGTTTGTCCAAACATGCAGCTGTGAACAGACCTGACTAGTTGACGTTCTTTTTGTGAAGGTTCTTCTTGAGCCTCTACTGTTATTTTTAGGTTAACGTTTATTTGGACTTAAGTATTGTTTTTCGCAGCCATTATCAGATATATGTTTGTCATTGGACTGGAGAAAGTATGGTACAGTCAAAAGGAAGGGTAAACGCACATACCCGTTTTGCAGTTGCAAACCGTGAAATTTGGAAAACCAGGGGATTTGCGACTTTGTACTATGTACTAAATCCAATCTAAAATACGGTTAAGAAGGTAAGTAAAAGGAGCTGCCCTCCTAATTGAAAATCGGAATGCTACCAATGGTTTGAAAACACAATTTAATTCGGAACCATTGAAAAGTTACAGACTCTTCAAAAAAATTGATATTTATTTTGGAATGGAAGGTCCCCCCACAATCACCACTTCTCAGCAAATAGAGTAATTATGACTTCGATAGGTCAACAGATGTAGGTCTAAAAAATATTATATTCAAGTCTATAGCCATCACACCTGCGTCATTTAGTACACTCACTAACAAATGCTGCCTAGCACCACAACTTTGCAGTAGAAAAAACGTCTAGTGAGTAAAATTGCAGTTTACGTTTGGCAACACTCCCTCTGGAGGACTGGGACGAGATGTTGAGGCCTGCAGAGTGAGACAACACGGAACCCTGCCTGGCTGCAGCTTTCAGCCTTGCATTGCTGGAGGATTTGGAGAACCAAAAGGGGTACTATATCCAAAGCTAAAAGAATGGATTGAGGTGAGGAACAAATCTATTCAACCTTCTCAATGAGCATGGCGCATACAAAATGCAGCTTGTCTTGCTCGGAGCATTTAAAGTTAAAAGTGACCCCCTCAGCAGAAGCTCGTCAATTACATATCTGACATATCTGAGTTTGAGGGAGCTTCGCCCAGCCTCAGACCTTGCTCTTTCCCTACTGAAGGATTTTGAATTCCATCTCAGCAACTACGGCTCTGATTTTGAGTTTTCAGGAATTTATGTGCTTTTTGCACCAGGTAAGTATTAGTACCCTGAGGTATGGTATTTATGAAGTGCGATAAATACCATCTAATATGACTCTCTCAGGAATAACATGGGGACTTGGGTGCTAACTGCACCAAAATCAGCACAGTGCTGTAAATATGGTACACTTTTCAAACGTTAAATTCTGACATTTAACAAATGAGAAGGTTTTTAACTGGACATGGTAAATACTGATCCCCTACCCCTGAGCAAATGGGTTTCCACGGGGGTCAGAAAACATGACTCACTTGTAATTAGGGCCAGAATATAAAGACTGAAATCTGACTGGAATGATTTGCTTAGTATATCCAATCTCCGCTCCATCAGTCAGCCAGACATCAAATGGTGCCAATGTCCAAGTTAACCACAAACTGTTGTTTTCCATTGATACTTTAATTTTTCTAGGCACTTTTGGTCTTAAAACTTTAGAAATTCAAATCTGTGGTTCTTTTTTCATAATTTAATTATGTTGGTGTATTTTTGCTCAGTGTATTATTATATTTTTTTCTAAATTGATTTGCAACTGTTATTGTGTTGTTTTAGGTCTGTTAAAAATGTTACATGAACTCAACACATACTCTTCAGGTATAGTGCCATAACTACCAGGTTTTGAGCAGCGATCCTCTTAGAAATATCTTTCGGCCTATTCAGATTGTGGTAATTAAGTTGGTATGGGTCACCCATTCCCATATTATTGACCTTATTTCTGAGAGTTTTATACCAAATAGCAAATAGAGAGTACATTGGGTAAGGAAGAGATACAATCACCATATGTAATTAGATTATGCAACCGTCATTTCTCTAAATCTTTAACATCTTTTAAAAAATTTGTTTTGAAAATTGGGAAGTTGCTGAGAGACCAAGAATGTCCTCCAGTTTACACTTTCATTAAAATGCCTGCATCAGTACATTTCCTCTGATCAAGTTTACCAGTTCCTTAATTGCTAGTGGAAAGAGTAGTGCTGATAGAAGACAACCCTGCCTAGTGCCTCTCTCAAATGGGGGGACAGAGCATCAGTCGCTCTTACCTGCATTAGGGGCCCCTGGTGCAGGGCAAAAATGAAGAGCAGAAATGAGGTACTAAGGCCCTGATTTAAGAAAAGTTGCTCTGCACCCAATGCAGCGCCACTTTTCTTGTCCCCCTTAGCACCCCCTAACGCCACCATGTGTGTTCCATATCTAAGATTCAGCGCACCACAGCAGTAGTTAGGGGAAATAGCGTCAACACTTTTGATGTCAGTTCAGAGATTTACAGGATTAGCATAAAAAATGTTGATGTTAATCCTGCAAAGCCCTGAGGCCCATTGAAAACAATGGTGTACCTCCATTCAGCGCCTGCTCTGAGCGTTAAAAGTGCCATAAAAAATGACACAAAGAAATCTTTTAGCTTCCTTTGCTCCAATGTTTTGGCCTCCCTAACGGGGGAATGCCCCCTTTGCATCCATTATGCCTGGCGGAGGCATAATGTAGCGCAAAGGTTTTGAAAGTGGTGCAATTCATGCATTGCGCTACTTTGTAAATTTGGCTCAGCAATTTTGGCCTCGTTGGGCCACATTAGCGTAAAAAAGTATGACGTAAATGTGGAACAAGGAGGCGCTAGGGGCTCTTAAATCAGCCCCTAAATGGCATCTTTTACAAATCATGCTTTAAGAATTCTCATCTCAGTGAGACAAAGGCTTTGTCCCTATTAACCAGTTCGGTGCCTTGGACGAGATGATCTCGTCCAAGGCTACAGTTCCCCTGTGCCTTGGACGGGATCATCTCGTCCTAGGCACAGGGGAACTTGGGGGAGCACGAGCGCGCCCCCCCGTGTACCTCCCTCCCCCCCAAGGTGGGGATGGAAGGGGAACACCTTCCCCTTCCACCCCCGCCCCCCCGCCCTCCCCCCTGTGACGTCAGCGCGCGAGCGCGCGCTGATTTGTCACAGGGGCCTCCCCATCGCGCTGGAAGCTCTGCTTCCAGCGCGATTGAAAGAGAAATGCAAAAGCATTTCTCTTTCAATCACTGGGGGAGGCCCAGAGGGGCTTCAAAGGGAAGGAAAAGTATTTCCTTCCCTTTGAAGTCTCTCCGAGGGTTTCAAAAGCCGGATTGCTTGCAATCCGGCTTTTGAAACCCCACTAGACACCAGGGATTTTTTTTTTTTTTATTGAAATTTACATACGGGAGCGACCCTTTGGGCAACGGTCGCTCCCATGAGGGGCATTTTTTTGGGAAGGCCTTTCTGCCCCCCCTGCGGGCAGATCGGCCTATTATTAGGCCGATCTGCCCCCAGGGGGGGCAGAAACCTCTGGCACCAGGGACCAATTTTTTTTTTTTTTTTTTTTATGTTTCATTTTATTTTTTTAGGTGGGGAGCGACCCCTTAGGCAAGGGTTGCTCCCCTTGGGGGAAAATTATATTTAGGCCATTTCTGCCCACCTTGGCAGAAACCACTAGACACCAGGGAGTTTTTTCTTTGCCTGAATTTCACGCAAGGGGAGCGACCCCTTAGGCAAGGGTCGCTCCCTGGGGGGCAAATTTATTTTAGGCCGATCTGCCCCCAGGGGGGGCAGAAACCTCTAGGCGCCAGGGCAATTTTTTTTTGGTTTTTTTTTTGTTTTTGTTTTCTTTTTTTAGAGATGGGGAGCGACCCATCAGGCAAGGGTCGCTCCCCAGGGGGGCAAATTGTATTTAGACCATTTCTGCCCCCCTGGGGGCAGATTGGCCGAGTTTAGGTCAATCTGCCCCCAAGGGGGCAGAAACCACTAGGCACCGGGGATTTGTTTTTTGGCGCCAATGTCACGCAGGGGGAGCGACCCCGTAGGCAAGGGTCGCTCCCAGGGGGGGTGGGGGTTGGGGGGGCAAATTTATTTTAGGCCATTTCTGCCCCCCCTGGGGGCAGATCGGCCTATTATTAGGCCGATCTGCCCCCAGGGGGGGCGGAAACCTCTAGGCGCCAGGGGATTTTTTTTTTTTGTTTGTTTGTTTTTTTAGAGATTGGGAGCGACCCATCAGGCAAGGGTCGCTCCCCTGGGGGGCAAATTGTATTTAGGCCATTTCTGCCCCCCTTAGGGGCAGATTCGCCGATTTTAGGTCAATCTGCCCCCAAGGGGGCAGAAACCACTAGGCACCTGGGATTTGTTTTTTGGCGCCAATGTCAAGCAGGGGGAGTGACCCCGTAGGCAAGGGTCGCTCCCGGGTGGGGGTGGCATGGGGGGGCAAATTTATTTTAGCCCATTTCTGCCCCCCCCGGGGGCAGATCGGCCTATTATTAGGCTGATCTGCCCCCAGGGGGGGCAGAAACCTCTAGGCGCCAGGGCAAAAAAAATATATATGCTTTTTTTTTTTGTTTGTTTGTTTTTTTAGAGATGGGGAGCGACCCATCAGGCAAGGGTCGCTCCCCTGGGGGGCAAATTGTATTTAGGCCATTTCTGCCCCCCTTGGGGGCAGATTGGCCGATTTTAGGTCAATCTGCCCCCAAGTGGGCAGAAACCACTAGGCACCTGGGATTTGTTTTTTGGCGCCAATGTCACGCAGGGGGAGCGACCCCGTAGGCAAGGGTCGCTCCGGGGGGGGTGGGAGTTGGGGGGGGGAATTTTTTTTTAGCCCATTTTGCCCCCCCTGGGTGCAGAAACCTCTAGGCGCCAGGGGAAATTTTTTTTGTGTGTTTTTTTTTTTGTTTGTTTGTTTTTTTAGAGATGGGGAGCGACCCATCAGGCAAGGGTCGCTCCCCTGGGGGGCAAATTGTATTTAGGCCATTTCTGCCCACCTTGGGGGCATATTGGCCGATTTTAGGTCAATCTGCCCCCAAGGGGGCAGAAACCACTAGGCACCTGGGATTTGTTTTTTGGTGCCAATGTCACGCAGGGGGAGCGACCCCTTAGGCAAGGGTCGCTCCGGGGGGGAGTGGGGGTTGGGGGGGCAAATTTATTTTAGGCCATTTCTGCCCCCCCTGGGGGCAGATCGGCCTATTATTAGGCCGAACTGCCCCCGGGGGGGGGCAGAACCCTCTAGGCGCCAGGGCAAAAAAAAAATTGTGCTTTTTTTTTTTTGTTTGTTTGTTTTTTTAGAGATGGGTAGCGACCCATCAGGCAAGGGTCGCTGCCCTGGGGGGCAAATTGTATTTAGGCCACTTCTGCCCCAGATTGGCCGATTTTAGGTCAATCTGCCCCCAAGGGGGCAGAAACCACTAGGCACCTGGGATTTGTTTTTTGGCGCCAATGTCACGCAAGGGGAGCGACCCCGTAGGCAAGGGTCGCTCCGGGGGGGGGTTGGGGGGGCAAATTTATTTTAGGCCATTTCTGCCCCCCCTGGGGGCAGATCGGCCTATTATTAGGCCGATCTGCCCCCGGGGGGGCGGAAACCTCTAGGCGCCAGGGGAAATTTTTTTTTTGTGTTTTTTTTTTTCTTTGTTTGTTTTTTTAGAGATGGGTAGCGACCCATCAGGCAAGGGTCGCTGCCCTGGGGGGTAAATTGTATTTAGGCAATTTCTGCCCCCCTTGGGGGCAGATTGGCCGATTTTAGGTCAATCTGCCCCCAAGGGGGCAGAAACCACTAGACACCTGGGATTTGTTTTTTGGCGCCAATGTCACGCAGGGGGAGCGACCCCGTAGGCAAGGGTCGTTCCCGGGCAGGGGAGATTTGGGGGGGGTCAAATTTATTTTAGGGCATTTCTGTCCCCCCTGGGGGCAGATCGGCCTATTATTAGGCCCATCTGCCCCCGGGGGAGCAGAAACCTCTAGGTGCCAAGGCAATTTTTTTTTTTTTTTTTTTGTTTTTTTAGAGATGGGTAGCGACCCATCAGGCAAGGGTCGCTGCCCTGGGGGGCAAATTGTATTTAGGCCATTTCTGCCCCCTTGGGGGCAGATTGGCCGATTTTAGGAAAAATCTGCCCCGAAGGGGGCAGAAACCACTAGGCACCGCGGATTTGTTTTTTGGCGCCAATGTCACGCAGGTGGAGCGACCCCGTAGGCATGGTTCGTTCCCGGGCAGGGGGGGTTGGGGGGGGTGGTGGGGGTCAAATTTATTTTAGGGCATTTCTGCCCCCCTCCTCCCGGGACCGGCTGAGCTAGAGGCCAAACTCCACAGGTAGGCACTTTGCAAAAAACACCTCTGTTTTCTGTGAAAAAATATGTTGTGTCCACGTTGCGCTTTGGGGCGTTTCCTGTTGCGTGCGCTAGGCCTACCCACACAAGTGAGGTATCATTTTTATCGGGAGACTTGGGGGAACGCTGGGTGGAAGGAAATTTGTGGCTCCTCTCAGATTCCAGAACTTTCTGCCACAGAAATGTGAGGAACATGTGTTTTTTTAGCCAAATTTTGAGAATTGCAAAGGACTCTGGGTAACAGAACCTGGTCCGAGCCCCGCAAGTCACCCCTCCTTGGATTCCCCTAGGTATCTAGTTTTCAGAAATGAACAGGTTTGGTAGGTTTCCCCAGGTGCCGGCTGAGCTAGAGGCCAAAATCTACAGGTAGGCACTTCGCAAAAACACCTCTGTTTTCTTCCAAAAATTTGGATGTGTCCACGTTGCACTTTGGGGCATTTCCTGTCACGGGCGCTAGGCCTACCCACACAAGTGAGGTATCATTTTTATCAGGAGACTTGGGGGAACGCTGGGTGGATGGAAATTTGTGGCTCCTCTCAGATTCCAGAACTTTCTGCCACAGAAATATGAGGAACATGTGTTTTTTTAGCTAAATTTTGAGGTTAGCAAAGGATTCTGGGTAACAGAACCTGGTCCGAGCCCCGCAAGTCACCCCTCCTTGGATTCCCCTAGGTCTCTAGTTTTCAGAAATGCACAGGTTTGGTAGGTTTCCCTAGGTGCCGGCTGAGCTAGAGGCCAAAATCTACAGGTAGGCACTTCGCAAAAAACACCTCTGTTTTCTTCCCAAAATTTGGATGTGTCCACGTTGCGCTTTGGGGCGTTTCCTGTTGCGGGCGCTAGGCCTACCCACACAAGTGAGGTATCATTTTTATCGGGAGACTTGGGGGAACGCTGGGTGGAAGGAAATTTGTGGCTCCTCTCAGATTCCAGAACTTTCTGCCACAGAAATGTGAGGAACATGTGTTTTTTTATCCAAATTTTGAGGTTTGCAAAGGATTCTGGGTAACAGAACCTGGTCCGAGCCCTGCAAGTCACCCCATCTTGGATTCCCCTAGGTCTCTAGTTTTCAGAAATGCACAGGTTTGGTAGGTTTCCCTAGGTGCCGGCTGAGCTAGAGGCCAAAATCTACAGGTAGGCACTTCGCAAAAAACACCTCTGTTTTCTTCCAAAAATTTGGATGTGTCCACGTTGCGCTTTGGGGCGTTTCCTGTCGCGGGCTCTAGGCCTACCCACACAAGTGAGGTATCATTTTTATCGGGAGACTTGGGGGAACGCTGGGTGGAAGGAAATTTGTGGCTCCTCTCAGATTCCAGAACTTTCTGCCACAGAAATATGAGGAACATGTGTTTTTTTAGCCAAATTTTGAGGTTTGCAAAGGATTCTGGGTAACAGAACCTGGTCCGAGCCCCGCAAGTCACCCCTCTTTGGATTCCCCTAGGTCTCTAGTTTTCAGAAATGCACAGGTTTGGTAGGTTTCCCTAGGTGCTGGCTGAGCTAGAGGCCAAAATCTACAGGTCGGCACTTCACAAAAAACACCTCTGTTTTCTTCCCAAAAATTTGGATGTGTCCACGTTGCGCTTTGGGGCGTTTCCTGTCGCGGGCGCTAGGCCTACCCACACAAGTGAGGTATCATTTTTATCGGGAGACTTGGGGGAACGCTGGTTGGAAGGAAATTTGTGGCTCCTCTCAGATTCCAGAACTTTCTGCCACAGAAATGTGAGGAACATGTGTTTTTTTAGCCAAATTTTGAGGTTTGCAAAGGATTGTGGGTAACAGAACCTGGTTCGAGCCCCGCAAGTCACCCCTCCCTGGATTCCCCTAGGTCTCTAGTTTTCAGAAATGCACAGGTTTGGTAGGTTTCCCGAGGTGCCGGCTGAGCTAGAGGCCAAAATCTACAGGTAGGCACTTCGCAAAAAACACCTCTGTTTTCTTCCAAAAATTTGGATGTGTCCACGTTGCGCTTGGGGCATTTCCTGTCGCGGGCGCTAGGCCTACCCACACAAGTGAGGTATCATTTTTATCGGGAGAATTGGGGGAACGCTGGGTGGAAGGAAATTTGTGGCTCCTCTCAGATTCCAGAACTTTCTGCAACAGAAATGTGAGGAACATGTGTTTTTTTAGCCAAATTTTGAGGTTTGCGAAGGATTCTGGGTAACAGAACCTGGTCCGAGCCCCGCAAGTCACCCCTCCTTGGATTCCCCTAGATCTCTAGTTTTAAGAAATGCACAGGTTTGGTAGGTTTCCCTAGGTGCCGGCTGAGCTAGAGGCCAAAATCTACAGGTAGGCACTTCGCAAAAAACACCTCTGTTTTCTTCCAAAAATTTGGATGTGTCCACGTTGCGCTTTGGGGCGTTTCCTGTCGCGGGCGCTAGGCCTACCCACACAAGTGAGGTATCATTTTTATTGGGAGACTTGGGGGAACGCTGGGTGGAAGGAAATTTGTGGCTCCTCTCAGATTCCAGAACTTTCTGCCACAGAAATGTGAGGAACATGTGTTTTTTTAGCCAAATTTTGAGGTTTGCAAAGGATTGTGGGTAACAGAACCTGGTTCGAGCCCCGCAAGTCACCCCTCCCTGGATTCCCCTAGGTCTCTAGTTTTCAGAAATGCACAGGTTTGGTAGGTTTCCTGAGGTGCCGGCTGAGCTAGAGGCCAAAATCTACAGGTAGGCACTTCGCAAAAAACACCTCTGTTTTCTTCCAAAAATTTGGATGTGTCCACGTTGCGCTTGGGGCATTTCCTGTCGCGGGCGCTAGGCCTACCCACACAAGTGAGGTATCATTTTTATCGGGAGAATTGGGGGAACGCTGGGTGGAAGGAAATTTGTGGCTCCTCTCAGATTCCAGAACTTTCTGCAACAGAAATGTGAGGAACATGTGTTTTTTTAGCCAAATTTTGAGGTTTGCGAAGGATTCTGGGTAACAGAACCTGGTCCGAGCCCCGCAAGTCACCCCTCCTTGGATTCCCCTAGATCTCTAGTTTTAAGAAATGCACAGGTTTGGTAGGTTTCCCTAGGTGCCGGCTGAGCTAGAGGCCAAAATCTACAGGTAGGCACTTCGCAAAAAACACCTCTGTTTTCTTCCAAAAATTTGGATGTGTCCACGTTGCGCTTTGGGGCGTTTCCTGTCGCGGGCGCTAGGCCTACCCACACAAGTGAGGTATCATTTTTATTGGGAGACTTGGGGGAACGCTGGGTGGAAGGAAATTTGTGGCTCCTCTCAGATTCCAGAACTTTCTGCCACAGAAATGTGAGGAACATGTGTTTTTTTAGCCAAATTTTGAGATTTGCAAAGGATTCTGGGTAGCAGAACCTGGTCCGAGCCCCGCAAGTCACCCCTCCTTGGATTCCCCTAGGTCTCTAGTTTTCAGAAATGCACAGGTTTGGTAGGTTTCCCTAGGTGCCGGCTGAGCTAGAGGCCAAAATCTACAGGTAGGCACTTCGCAAAAAACACCTCTGTTTTCTTCCCAAAATTTGGATGTGTCCACGTTGCGCTTTGGGGCGTTTCCTGTTGCGGGCGCTAGGCCTACCCACACAAGTGAGGTATCATTTTTATCGGGAGACTTGGGGGAACGCTGGGTGGAAGGAAATTTGTGGCTCCTCTCAGATTCCAGAACTTTCTGCCACAGAAATGTGAGGAACATGTGTTTTTTTATCCAAATTTTGAGGTTTGCAAAGGATTCTGGGTAACAGAACCTGGTCCGAGCTCTGCAAGTCACCCCATCTTGGATTCCCCTAGGTCTCTAGTTTTCAGAAATGCACAGGTTTGGTAGGTTTCCCTAGGTGCCGGCTGAGCTAGAGGCCAAAATCTACAGGTAGGCACTTCGCAAAAAACACCTCTGTTTTCTTCCAAAAATTTGGATGTGTCCACGTTGCGCTTTGGGGCGTTTCCTGTCGCGGGCTCTAGGCCCACCCACACAAGTGAGGTATCATTTTTATCGGGAGACTTGGGGGAACGCTGGGTGGAAGGAAATTTGTGGCTCCTCTCAGATTCCAGAACTTTCTGCCACAGAAATATGAGGAACATGTGTTTTTTTAGCCAAATTTTGAGGTTTGCAAAGGATTCTGGGTAACAGAACCTGGTCCGAGCCCCGCAAGTCACCCCTCTTTGGATTCCCCTAGGTCTCTAGTTTTCAGAAATGCACAGGTTTGGTAGGTTTCCCTAGGTGCTGGCTGAGCTAGAGGCCAAAATCTACAGGTCGGCACTTCACAAAAAACACCTCTGTTTTCTTCCCAAAAATTTGGATGTGTCCACGTTGCGCTTTGGGGCGTTTCCTGTCGCGGGCGCTAGGCCTACCCACACAAGTGAGGTATCATTTTTATCGGGAGACTTGGGGGAACGCTGGTTGGAAGGAAATTTGTGGCTCCTCTCAGATTCCAGAACTTTCTGCCACAGAAATGTGAGGAACATGTGTTTTTTTAGCCAAATTTTGAGGTTTGCAAAGGATTGTGGGTAACAGAACCTGGTTCGAGCCCCGCAAGTCACCCCTCCCTGGATTCCCCTAGGTCTCTAGTTTTCAGAAATGCACAGGTTTGGTAGGTTTCCCGAGGTGCCGGCTGAGCTAGAGGCCAAAATCTACAGGTAGGCACTTCGCAAAAAACACCTCTGTTTTCTTCCAAAAATTTGGATGTGTCCACGTTGCGCTTGGGGCATTTCCTGTCGCGGGCGCTAGGCCTACCCACACAAGTGAGGTATCATTTTTATCGGGAGAATTGGGGGAACGCTGGGTGGAAGGAAATTTGTGGCTCCTCTCAGATTCCAGAACTTTCTGCAACAGAAATGTGAGGAACATGTGTTTTTTTAGCCAAATTTTGAGGTTTGCGAAGGATTCTGGGTAACAGAACCTGGTCCGAGCCCCGCAAGTCACCCCTCCTTGGATTCCCCTAGATCTCTAGTTTTAAGAAATGCACAGGTTTGGTAGGTTTCCCTAGGTGCCGGCTGAGCTAGAGGCCAAAATCTACAGGTAGGCACTTCGCAAAAAACACCTCTGTTTTCTTCCAAAAATTTGGATGTGTCCACGTTGCGCTTTGGGGCGTTTCCTGTCGCGGGCGCTAGGCCTACCCACACAAGTGAGGTATCATTTTTATTGGGAGACTTGGGGGAACGCTGGGTGGAAGGAAATTTGTGGCTCCTCTCAGATTCCAGAACTTTCTGCCACAGAAATGTGAGGAACATGTGTTTTTTTAGCCAAATTTTGAGGTTTGCAGAGGATTGTGGGTAACAGAACCTGGTTCGAGCCCCGCAAGTCACCCCTCCCTGGATTCCCCTAGGTCTCTAGTTTTCAGAAATGCACAGGTTTGGTAGGTTTCCTGAGGTGCCGGCTGAGCTAGAGGCCAAAATCTAAAGGTAGGCACTTCGCAAAAAACACCTCTGTTTTCTTCCAAAAATTTGGATGTGTCCACGTTGCGCTTGGGGCATTTCCTGTCGTGGGCGCTAGGCCTACCCACACAAGTGAGGTATCATTTTTATCGGGAGAATTGGGGGAACGCTGGGTGGAAGGAAATTTGTGGCTCCTCTCAGATTCCAGAACTTTCTGCAACAGAAATGTGAGGAACATGTGTTTTTTTAGCCAAATTTTGAGGTTTGCGAAGGATTCTGGGTAACAGAACCTGGTCCGAGCCCCGCAAGTCACCCCTCCTTGGATTCCCCTAGATCTCTAGTTTTAAGAAATGCACAGGTTTGGTAGGTTTCCCTAGGTGCCGGCTGAGCTAGAGGCCAAAATCTACAGGTAGGCACTTCGCAAAAAACACCTCTGTTTTCTTCCAAAAATTTGGATGTGTCCACGTTGCGCTTTGGGGCGTTTCCTGTCGCGGGCGCTAGGCCTACCCACACAAGTGAGGTATCATTTTTATTGGGAGACTTGGGGGAACGCTGGGTGGAAGGAAATTTGTGGCTCCTCTCAGATTCCAGAACTTTCTGCCACAGAAATGTGAGGAACATGTGTTTTTTTAGCCAAATTTTGAGATTTGCAAAGGATTCTGGGTAGCAGAACCTGGTCCGAGCCCCGCAAGTCACCCCTCCTTGGATTCCCCTAGGTCTCTAGTTTTCAGAAATGCACAGGTTTGGTAGGTTTCCCTAGGTGCCGGCTGAGCTAGAGGCCAAAATCTACAGGTAGGCACTTCGCAAAAAACACCTCTGTTTTCTTCCCAAAATTTGGATGTGTCCACGTTGCGCTTTGGGGCGTTTCCTGTTGCGGGCGCTAGGCCTACCCACACAAGTGAGGTATCATTTTTATCGGGAGACTTGGGGGAACGCTGGGTGGAAGGAAATTTGTGGCTCCTCTCAGATTCCAGAACTTTCTGCCACAGAAATGTGAGGAACATGTGTTTTTTTATCCAAATTTTGAGGTTTGCAAAGGATTCTGGGTAACAGAACCTGGTCCGAGCTCTGCAAGTCACCCCATCTTGGATTCCCCTAGGTCTCTAGTTTTCAGAAATGCACAGGTTTGGTAGGTTTCCCTAGGTGCCGGCTGAGCTAGAGGCCAAAATCTACAGGTAGGCACTTCGCAAAAAACACCTCTGTTTTCTTCCAAAAATTTGGATGTGTCCACGTTGCGCTTTGGGGCGTTTCCTGTCGCGGGCTCTAGGCCTACCCACACAAGTGAGGTATCATTTTTATCGGGAGACTTGGGGGAACGCTGGGTGGAAGGAAATTTGTGGCTCCTCTCAGATTCCAGAACTTTCTGCCACAGAAATATGAGGAACATGTGTTTTTTTAGCCAAATTTTGAGGTTTGCAAAGGATTCTGGGTAACAGAACCTGGTCCGAGCCCCGCAAGTCACCCCTCTTTGGATTCCCCTAGGTCTCTAGTTTTCAGAAATGCACAGGTTTGGTAGGTTTCCCTAGGTGCTGGCTGAGCTAGAGGCCAAAATCTACAGGTCGGCACTTCACAAAAAACATCTCTGTTTTCTTCCAAAAAATTTGGATGTGTCCACGTTGCGCTTTGGGGCGTTTCCTGTCGCGGGCGCTAGGCCTACCCACACAAGTGAGGTATCATTTTTATCGGGAGACTTGGGGGAACGCTGGGTAGAAGGAAATTTGTGGCTCCTCTCAGATTCCAGAACTTTCTGCCACAGAAATGTGAGGAACATGTGTTTTTTTAGCCAAATTTTGAGGTTTGCAAAGGATTGTGGGTAACAGAACCTGGTTCGAGCCCCGCAAGTCACCCCTCCCTGGATTCCCCTAGGTCTCTAGTTTTCAGAAATGCACAGGTTTGGTAGGTTTCCCGAGGTGCCGGCTGAGCTAGAGGCCAAAATCTACAGGTAGGCACTTCGCAAAAAACACCTCTGTTTTCTTCCAAAAATTTGGATGTGTCCACGTTGCGCTTGGGGCATTTCCTGTCGCGGGCGCTAGGCCTACCCACACAAGTGAGGTATCATTTTTATCGGGAGAATTGGGGGAACGCTGGGTGGAAGGAAATTTGTGGCTCCTCTCAGATTCCAGAACTTTCTGCAACAGAAATGTGAGGAACATGTGTTTTTTTAGCCAAATTTTGAGGTTTGCGAAGGATTCTGGGTAACAGAACCTGGTCCGAGCCCCGCAAGTCACCCCTCCTTGGATTCCCCTAGATCTCTAGTTTTAAGAAATGCACAGGTTTGGTAGGTTTCCCTAGGTGCCGGCTGAGCTAGAGGCCAAAATCTACAGGTAGGCACTTCGCAAAAAACACCTCTGTTTTCTTCCAAAAATTTGGATGTGTCCACATTGCGCTTTGGGGCGTTGCCTGTCGCGGGCGCTAGGCCTACCCACACAAGTGAGGTATCATTTTTATTGGGAGACTTGGGGGAACGCTGGTTGGAAGGAAATTTGTGGCTCCTCTCAGATTCCAGAACTTTCTGCCACAGAAATGTGAGGAACATGTGTTTTTTTAGCCAAATTTTGAGATTTGCAAAGGATTCTGGGTAGCAGAACCTGGTCCGAGCCCCGCAAGTCACCCCTCCTTGGATTCCCCTAGGTCTCTAGTTTTCAGAAATGAACAGGTTTGGTAGGTTTCCCTAGGTGCCGGCTGAGCTAGAGGCCAAAATCTACAGGTAGGCACTTCGTAAAAACACCTCTGTTTTCTTCAAAAAATTTGGATGTGTCCACGTTGCACTTTGGGGCGTTTCCTGTCGCGGGCGCTAGGCCTACCCACACAAGTGAGGTATCATTTTTATCGGGAGACTTGGGGGAACGCTGCGTGGATGGAAATTTGTGGCTCCTCTCAGATTCCAGAACTTTCTGCCACAGAAATATGAGGAACATGTGTTTTTTTAGCCAAATTTTGATGTTTGCAAAGGAGTCTGGGTAACAGAACCTGGTCCGAGCACCGCAAGTCACCCCTCCTTGGATTCCCCTAGGTCTCAAGTTTTCAGAAATGCACAGGTTTGGTAGGTTTCCCTAGGTGCCGGCTGAGCTAGAGCCCAAAATCTACAGTAAGGCACCTCGCAAAAAACACCTCTGTTTTCTTCCAAAAATTTAGATGTGTCCACGTTGCGCTTTGGGGCATTTCCTGTCGCGTGCGCTAGGCCTACCCACACAAGTGAGGTATCATTTTTATCGGGAGACTTGGGGGAACGCTAGGTGGAAGGAAATTTGTGGCTCCTCTCAGATTCCACAACTTTCTGCCACAGAAATGTGAGGAACATGTGTTTTTTTAGCCAAATTTTGAGGTTTGGAAAGGATTCTGGGTAACAGAACCTGGTCCGAGCCCCGCAAGTCACCCCTCCTTGGATTCCCCTAGGTATCTAGTTTTCAGAAATGAACAGGTTTGGTAGGTTTCCCCAGGTGCCGGCTGAGCTAGAGGCCAAAATCTACAGGTAGGCACTTCGCAAAAACACCTCTGTTTTCTTCCAAAAATTTGGATGTGTCCACGTTGCACTTTGGGGCGTTTCCTGTCACGGGCGCTAGGCCTACCCACACAAGTGAGGTATCATTTTTATCGGGAGACTTGGGGGAACGCTGGGTGGACGGAAATTTGTGGCTCCTCTCAGATTCCAGAACTTTCTGCCACAGAAATATGAGGAACACGTGTTTTTTTATCTAAATTTTGAGGTTAGCAAAGGATTCTGGGTAACAGAACCTGGTCCGAGCCCCGCAAGTCACCCCTCCTTGGATTCCCCTAGGTCTCTAGTTTTCAGAAATGCACAGGTTTGGTAGGTTTCCCGAGGTGCCGGCTGAGCTAGAGGCCAAAATCTACAGGTAGGCACTTCGCAAAAAACACCTCTGTTTTCTTCCAAAAATTTGGATGTGTCCACGTTGCGCTTGGGGCATTTCCTGTCGCGGGCGCTAGGCCTACCCACACAAGTGAGGTATCATTTTTATCGGGAAATTGGGGGAACGCTGGGTGGAAGGAAATTTGTGGCTCCTCTCAGATTCCAGAACTTTCTGCCACAGAAATGTGAGGAACATGTGTTTTTTTAGCCAAATTTTGAGGTTTGCGAAGGATTCTGGGTAACAGAACCTGGTCCGAGCCCCGCAAGTCACCCCTCCTTGGATTCCCCTAGATCTCTAGTTTTAAGAAATGCACAGGTTTGGTAGGTTTCCCTAGGTGCCGGCTGAGCTAGAGGCCAAAATCTACAGGTAGGCACTTCGCAAAAAACACCTCTGTTTTCTTCCAAAAATTTGGATGTGTCCACGTTGCGCTTTGGGGCGTTTCCTGTCGCGGGCGCTAGGCCTACCCACACAAGTGAGGTATCATTTTTATTGGGAGACTTGGGGGAACGCTGGGTGGAAGGAAATTTGTGGCTCCTCTCAGATTCCAGAACTTTCTGCCACAGAAATGTGAGGAACATGTGTTTTTTTAGCCAAATTTTGAGATTTGCAAAGGATTCTGGGTAGCAGAACCTGGTCCGAGCCCCGCAAGTCACCCCTCCTTGGATTCCCCTAGGTCTCTAGTTTTCAGAAATGAACAGGTTTGGTAGGTTTCCCTAGGTGCCGGCTGAGCTAGAGGCCAAAATCTACAGGTAGGCACTTCGTAAAAACACCTCTGTTTTCTTAAAAAAATTTGGATGTGTCCACGTTGCACTTTGGGGCGTTTCCTGTCGCGGGCGCTAGGCCTACCCACACAAGTGAGGTATCATTTTTATCGGGAGACTTGGGGGAACGCTGCGTGGATGGAAATGTGTGGCTCCTCTCAGATTCCAGAACTTTCTGCCACAGAAATATGAGGAACATGTGTTTTTCTGGCCAAATTTTGAGGTTTGCAAAGGAGTCTGGGTAACAGAACCTGGTCCGAGCCCCGCAAGTCACCCCTTCTTGGATTCCCCTAGGTCTCTAGTTTTCAGAAATGCACAGGTTTGGTAGGTTTCCCTAGGTGCCAGCTGAGCTAGAGCCCAAAATCTACAGTAAGGCACTTCGCAAAAAACACCTCTGTTTTCTTCCAAAAATTTAGATGTGTCCACGTTGCGCTTTGGGGCATTTCCTGTCGCGTGCGCTAGGCCTACCCACACAAGTGAGGTATCATTTTTATCGGGAGACTTGGGGGAACGCTAGGTGGAAGGAAATTTGTGGCTCCTCTCAGATTCCACAACTTTCTGCCACAGAAATGTGAGGAACATGTGTTTTTTTAGCCAAATTTTGAGGTTTGGAAAGGATTCTGGGTAACAGAACCTGGTCCGAGCCCCGCAAGTCACCCCTCCTTGGATTCCCCTAGGTATCTAGTTTTCAGAAATGAACAGGTTTGGTAGGTTTCCTCAGGTGCCGGCTGAGCTAGAGGCCAAAATCTACAGGTAGGCACTTCGCAAAAACACTTCTGTTTTCTTCCAAAAATTTGGATGTGTCCACGTTGCGCTTTGGGGCGTTTCCTGTCGCGGGCGCTAGGCCTACCCACACAAGTGAGGTATCATTTTTATTGGGAGACTTGGGGGAACGCTGGATGGAAGGAATTTGTGGCTCCTCTCAGATTCCAGAACTTTCTGCCACAGAAATGTGAGGAACATGTGTTTTTTTAGCCAAATTTTGAGATTTGCAAAGGATTCTGGGTAGCAGAACCTGGTCCGAGCCCCGCAAGTCACCCCTCCTTGGATTCCCCTAGGTCTCTAGTTTTCAGAAATGAACAGGTTTGGTAGGTTTCCCTAGGTGCCGGCTGAGCTAGAGGCCAAAATCTACAGGTAGGCACTTCGTAAAAACACCTCTGTTTTCTTCAAACAATTTGGATGTGTCCACGTTGCACTTTGGGGCGTTTCCTGTCGCGGGCGCTAGGCCTACCCACACAAGTGAGGTATCATTTTTATTGGGAGACTTGGGGGAACGCTGCGTCGATGGAAATTTGTGGCTCCTCTCAGATTCCAGAACTTTCTGCCACAGAAATATGAGGAACATGTGTTTTTTTAGCCAAATTTTGAGGTTTGCAAAGGAGTCTGGGTAACAGAACCTGGTCTGAGCCCCGCAAGTCACCACTCCTTGGATTCCCATAGGTCTCTAGTTTTCAGAAATGCACAGGTTTGGTAGGTTTCCCTAGGTGCCGGCTGAGCTAGAGCCCAAAATCTACAGTAAGGCACTTCGCAAAAAACACCTCTGTTTTCTTCCAAAAATTTAGATGTGTCCACGTTGCGCTTTGGGGCATTTCCTGTCGCGTGCGCTAGGCCTACCCACACAAGTGAGGTATCATTTTTATCGGGAGACTTGGGGGAATGCTAGGTGGAAGGAAATTTGTTGCTCCTCTCAGATTCCACAACTTTCTGCCACAGAAATGTGAGGAACATGTGTTTTTTTAGCCAAATTTTGAGGTTTGGAAAGGATTCTGGGTAACAGAACCTGGTCCGAGCCCCACAAGTCACCCCTCCTTGGATTCCCCTAGGTATCTAGTTTTCAGAAATGAACAGGTTTGGTAGGTTTCCCCAGGTGCCGGCTGAGCTAGAGGCCAAAATCTACAGGTAGGCACTTCGCAAAAACACCTCTGTTTTCTTCCAAAAATTTGGATGTGTCCACGTTGCACTTTGGGGCGTTTCCTGTCACGGGCGCTAGGCCTACCCACACAAGTGAGGTCTCATTTTTATCGGGAGACTTGGGGGAACGCTGGGTGGAAGGAAATTTGTGGCTCCTCTCAGATTCCAGAACTTTCTGCCACAGAAATGTGAGGAACATGTGTTTTTTTAGCCAAATTTTGAGGTTTGCGAAGGATTCTGGGTAACAGAACCTGGTCCGAGCCCCGCAAGTCACCCCTCCTTGGATTCCCCTAGATCTCTAGTTTTAAGAAATGCACAGGTTTGGTAGGTTTCCCTAGGTGCCGGCTGAGCTAGAGGCCAAAATCTACAGGTAGGCACTTCGCAAAAAACACCTCTGTTTTCTTCCAAAAATTTGGATGTGTCCACGTTGCGCTTTGGGGCATTTCCTGTCGCGTGCGCTAGGCCTACCCACACAAGTGAGGTATCATTTTTATCGGGAGACTTGGGGGAACGCTAGGTGGAAGGAAATTTGTGGCTCCTCTCAGATTCCACAACTTTCTGCCACAGAAATGTGAGGAACATGTGTTTTTTTAGCCAAATTTTGAGGTTTGGAAAGGATTCTGGGTAACAGAACCTGGTCCGAGCCCCGCAAGTCACCCCTCCTTGGATTCCCCTAGGTATCTAGTTTTCAGAAATGAACAGGTTTGGTAGGTTTCCCCAGGTGCCGGCTGAGCTAGAGGCCAAAATCTACAGGTAGGCACTTCGCAAAAACACTTCTGTTTTCTTCCAAAAATTTGGATGTGTCCACGTTGCGCTTTGGGGCGTTTCCTGTCGCGGGCGCTAGGCCTACCCACACAAGTGAGGTATCATTTTTATTGGGAGACTTGGGGGAACGCTGGATGGAAGGAATTTGTGGCTCCTCTCAGATTCCAGAACTTTCTGCCACAGAAATGTGAGGAACATGTGTTTTTTTAGCCAAATTTTGAGATTTGCAAAGGATTCTGGGTAGCAGAACCTGGTCCGAGCCCCGCAAGTCACCCCTCCTTGGATTCCCCTAGGTCTCTAGTTTTCAGAAATGAACAGGTTTGGTAGGTTTCCCTAGGTGCCGGCTGAGCTAGAGGCCAAAATCTACAGGTAGGCACTTCGTAAAAACACCTCTGTTTTCTTCAAACAATTTGGATGTGTCCACGTTGCACTTTGGGGCGTTTCCTGTCGCGGGCGCTAGGCCTACCCACACAAGTGAGGTATCATTTTTATTGGGAGACTTGGGGGAACGCTGCGTCGATGGAAATTTGTGGCTCCTCTCAGATTCCAGAACTTTCTGCCACAGAAATATGAGGAACATGTGTTTTTTTAGCCAAATTTTGAGGTTTGCAAAGGAGTCTGGGTAACAGAACCTGGTCCGAGCCCCGCAAGTCACCACTCCTTGGATTCCCATAGGTCTCTAGTTTTCAGAAATGCACAGGTTTGGTAGGTTTCCCTAGGTGCCGGCTGAGCTAGAGCCCAAAATCTACAGTAAGGCACTTCGCAAAAAACACCTCTGTTTTCTTCCAAAAATTTAGATGTGTCCACGTTGCGCTTTGGGGCATTTCCTGTCGCGTGCGCTAGGCCTACCCACACAAGTGAGGTATCATTTTTATCGGGAGACTTGGGGGAACGCTAGGTGGAAGGAAATTTGTTGCTCCTCTCAGATTCCACAACTTTCTGCCACAGAAATGTGAGGAACATGTGTTTTTTTAGCCAAATTTTGAGGTTTGGAAAGGATTCTGGGTAACAGAACCTGGTCCGAGCCCCGCAAGTCACCCCTCCTTGGATTCCCCTAGGTATCTAGTTTTCAGAAATGAACAGGTTTGGTAGGTTTCCCCAGGTGCCGGCTGAGCTAGAGGCCAAAATCTACAGGTAGGCACTTCGCAAAAACACCTCTGTTTTCTTCCAAAAATTTGGATGTGTCCACGTTGCGCTTTGGGGCATTTCCTGTCGCGTGCGCTAGGCCTACCCACACAAGTGAGGTATCATTTTTATCGGGAGACTTGGGGGAACGCTAGGTGGAAGGAAATTTGTGGCTCCTCTCAGATTCCACAACTTTCTGCCACAGAAATGTGAGGAACATGTGTTTTTTTAGCCAAATTTTGAGGTTTGGAAAGGATTCTGGGTAACAGAACCTGGTCCGAGCCCCGCAAGTCACCCCTCCTTGGATTCCCCTAGGTATCTAGTTTTCAGAAATGAACAGGTTTGGTAGGTTTCCCGAGGTGCAGGCTGAGCTAGAGGCCAAAATCTACAGGTAGGCACTTCGCAAAAAACACCTCTGTTTTCTTCCAAAAATTTGGATGTGTCCACGTTGCGCTTGGGGCATTTCCTGTCGCGGGCGCTAGGCCTACCCACACAAGTGAGGTATCATTTTTATCGGGAGAATTGGGGGAACGCTGGGTGGAAGGAAATTTGTGGCTCCTCTCAGATTCCAGAACTTTCTGCCACAGAAATGTGAGGAACATGTGTTTTTTTAGCCAAATTTTGAGGTTTGCAAAGGATTCTGGGTAACAGAACCTGGTCCGAGCCCCGCAAGTCACCCCTCCTTGGATTCCCCTAGATCTCTAGTTTTAAGAAATGCACAGGTTTGGTAGGTTTCCCTAGGTGCCGGCTGAGCTAGAGGCCAAAATCTACAGGTAGGCAATTCGCAAAAAACACCTCTGTTTTCTTCCAAAAATTTGGATGTGTCCACGTTGCGCTTTGGGGCGTTTCCTGTCGCGGGCGCTAGGCCTACCCACACAAGTGAGGTATCATTTTTATTGGGAGACTTGGGGGAACGCTGGGTGGAAGGAAATTTGTGGCTCCTCTCAGATTCCAGAACTTTCTGCCACAGAAATGTGAGGAACATGTGTTTTTTTAGCCAAATTTTGAGATTTGCAAAGGATTCTGGGTAGCAGAACCTGGTCCGAGCCCCGCAAGTCACCCCTCCTTGGATTCCCCTAGGTCTCTAGTTTTCAGAAATGAACAGGTTTGGTAGGTTTCCCTAGGTGCCGGCTGAGCTAGAGGCCAAAATCTACAGGTAGGCACTTCGTAAAAACACCTCTGTTTTCTTCAAAAAATTTGGATGTGTCCACGTTGCACTTTGGGGCGTTTCCTGTCGCGGGCGCTAGGCCTACCCACACAAGTGAGGTATCATTTTTATCGGGAGACTTGGGGGAACGCTGCGTGGATGGAAATTTGTGGCTCCTCTCAGATTCCAGAACTTTCTGCCACAGAAATATGAGGAACATGTGATTTTTTAGCCAAATTTTGAGGTTTGCAAAGGAGTCTGGGTAACAGAACCTGGTCCGAGCCCCGCAAGTCACCCCTCCTTGGATTCCCCTAGGTCTCTAGTTTTCAGAAATGCACAGGTTTGGTAGGTTTCCCTAGGTGCCGGCTGAGCTAGAGCCCAAAATCTACAGTAAGGCACTTCGCAAAAAACACCTCTGTTTTCTTCCAAAAATTTAGATGTGTCCACGTTGCGCTTTGGGGCATTTCCTGTCGCGTGCGCTAGGCCTACCCACACAAGTGAGGTATCATTTTTATCGGGAGACTTGGGGGAACGCTAGGTGGAAGGAAATTTGTGGCTCCTCTCAGATTCCACAACTTTCTGCCACAGAAATGTGAGGAACATGTGTTTTTTTAGCCAAATTTTGAGGTTTGGAAAGGATTCTGGGTAACAGAACCTGGTCCGAGCCCCGCAAGTCACCCCTCCTTGGATTCCCCTAGGTCTCTAGTTTTCAGAAATGCACAGGTTTGGTAGGTTTCCCGAGGTGCCGGCTGAGCTAGAGGCCAAAATCTACAGGTAGGCACTTCGCAAAAAACACCTCTGTTTTCTTCCAAAAATTTGGATGTGTCCACGTTGCGCTTGGGGCATTTCCTGTCGCGGGCGCTAGGCCTACCCACACAAGTGAGGTATCATTTTTATCGGGAGAATTGGGGGAACGCTGGGTGGAAGGAAATTTGTGGCTCCTCTCAGATTCCAGAACTTTCTGCCACAGAAATGTGAGGAACATGTGTTTTTTTAGCCAAATTTTGAGGTTTGCGAAGGATTCTGGGTAAAAGAACCTGGTCCGAGCCCCGCAAGTCACCCCTCCTTGGATTCCCCTAGATCTCTAGTTTTAAGAAATGCACAGGTTTGGTAGGTTTCCCTAGGTGCCGGCTGAGCTAGAGGCCAAAATCTACAGGTAGGCAATTCGCAAAAAACACCTCTGTTTTCTTCCAAAAATTTGGATGTGTCCACGTTGCGCTTTGGGGCGTTTCCTGTCGCGGGCGCTAGGCCTACCCACACAAGTGAGGTATCATTTTTATTGGGAGACTTGGGGGAACGCTGGGTGGAAGGAAATTTGTGGCTCCTCTCAGATTCCAGAACTTTCTGCCACAGAAATGTGAGGAACATGTGTTTTTTTAGCCAAATTTTGAGATTTGCAAAGGATTCTGGGTAGCAGAACCTGGTCCGAGCCCCGCAAGTCACCCCTCCTTGGATTCCCCTAGGTCTCTAGTTTTCAGAAATGAACAGGTTTGGTAGGTTTCCCTAGGTGCCGGCTGAGCTAGAGGCCAAAATCTACAGGTAGGCACTTCGTAAAAACACCTCTGTTTTCTTCAAAAAATTTGGATGTGTCCACGTTGCACTTTGGGGCGTTTCCTGTCGCGGGCGCTAGGCCTACCCACACAAGTGAGGTATCATTTTTATCGGGAGACTTGGGGGAACGCTGCGTGGATGGAAATTTGTGGCTCCTCTCAGATTCCAGAACTTTCTGCCACAGAAATATGAGGAACATGTGTTTTTTTAGCCAAATTTTGAGGTTTGCAAAGGAGTCTGGGTAACAGAACCTGGTCCGAGCCCCGCAAGTCACCCCTCCTTGGATTCCCCTAGGTCTCTAGTTTTCAGAAATGCACAGGTTTGGTAGGTTTCCCTAGGTGCCGGCTGAGCTAGAGCCCAAAATCTACAGTAAGGCACTTCGCAAAAAACACCTCTGTTTTCTTCCAAAAATTTAGATGTGTCCACGTTGCGCTTTGGGGCATTTCCTGTCGCGTGCGCTAGGCCTACCCACACAAGTGAGGTATCATTTTTATCGGGAGACTTGGGGGAACGCTAGGTGGAAGGAAATTTGTGGCTCCTCTCAGATTCCACAACTTTCTGCCACAGAA
The DNA here is from genome assembly GCF_031143425.1 of Pleurodeles waltl. NCBI lineage: Eukaryota > Metazoa > Chordata > Amphibia > Caudata > Salamandridae > Pleurodeles > Pleurodeles waltl. The sequence goes on along the minus strand of NC_090446.1, from coordinate 164,794,167 downwards.
ATGTGAGGAACATGTGTTTTTTTAGCCAAATTTTGAGGTTTGGAAAGGATTCTGGGTAACAGAACCTGGTCCGAGCCCCGCAAGTCACCCCTCCTTGGATTCCCCTAGTTCTCTAGTTTTCAGAAATGAACAGGTTTGGTAGGTTTCCCTAGGTGCCGGCTGAGCTAGAGGCCAAAATCTACAGGTAGGCACTTCGCAAAAAACACCTCTGTTTTCTTCCCAAAATTTCGATGTGTCCACGTTGCGCTTTGGGGCGTTTCTTGTCGCGGGCTTTAGGCCTACCCACACAAGTGAGGTATAATTTTTATCGGGAGACTTGGGGGAACGCTGGGTGGAATGAAATTTGTGGCTCCTCTCAGATTCCAGAACTTTCTGCCACAGAAATGTGAGGAACATGTGTTTTTTTAACCAAATTTTGAGGTTTGCAAAGGATTCTGGGTAACAGAACCTGGTCCGAGCCCCGCAAGTCACCCCTCCTTGGATTCCCCTACGTCTCAAGTTTTCAGAAATGCACAGGTTTGGTAGGTTTCCCGAGGGGCCGGCTGAGCTAGAGGCCAAAATCTACAGGTAGGCACTTCGCAAAAAACACCTCTGTTTTCTTCAAAAAATTTGGATGTGTCCACGTTGCACTTTGGGGCGTTTCCTGTCGCGGGCGCTAGGCCTACCCACACAAGTGAGGTATCATTTTTATCGGGAGACTTGGAGGAACGCTGCGTGGATGGAAATTTGTGGCTCCTCTCAGATTCCAGAACTTTCTGCCACAGAAATATGAGGATCATGTGTTTTTTTAGCCAAATTTTGAGGTTTGCAAAGGAGTCTGGGTAACAGAACCTGGTCCGAGCCCCGCAAGTCACCCCTCCTTGGATTCCCCTAGGTCTCTAGTTTGCAGAAATGCACAGGTTTGGTAGGTTTCCCTAGGTGCCGGCTGAGCTAGAGCCCAAAATCTACAGTAAGGCACTTCGCAAAAAACACCTCTGTTTTCTTCCAAAAATTTAGATGTGTCCACGTTGCGCTTTGGGGCGTTTCCTGTCGCGTGCGCTAGGCCTACCCACACAAGTGAGGTATCATTTTTATCGGGAGACTTGGGGGAACGCTAGGTGGAAGGAAATTTGTGGCTCCTCTCAGATTCCACAACTTTCTGCCACAGAAATATGAGGAACATGTGTTTTTTTAGCCAAATTTTGAGGTTTGGAAAGGATTCTGGGTAACAGAACCTGGTCCGAGCCCTGCAAGTCACCCCATCTTGGATTCCCCTAGGTCTCTAGTTTTCAGAAATGCACAGGTTTGGTAGGTTTCCCTAGGTGTCGGCTGAGCTAGAGGCCAAAATCTACAGGTAGGCACTTCGCAAAAAACACCTCTGTTTTCTTCCAAAAATGTGGATGTCTCCACGTTGCGCTTTGGGGCGTTTCCTGTCGCGGGCGCTAGGCCTACCCACACAAGGGAGGTATCATTTTTATCGGGAGACTTGGGGGAACGCTGGGTGGAAGGAAATTTGTGGCTCCTCTCAGATTCCAGAACTTTCTGCCACAGAAATGTGAGGAACATGTGTTTTTTTAGCCAAATTTTGAGGTTTGCAAAGGATTCTGGGTAACAGAACCTGGTCCGAGCCCCGCAAGTCACCCCTCCTTGGATTTCCCTAGGTCTCTAGTTTTAAGAAATGCACAGGTTTGGTAGGTTTCCCTAGGTGCCGGCTGAGCTAGAGGCCAAAATCTACAGGTAGGCACTTCGCAAAAAACACCTCTGTTTTCTTCCAAAAATGTGGATGTGTCCACGTTGCGCTTTGGGGCGTTTTCTGTCGCGGGCGCTAGGCCTACCCACACAAGTGAGGTATCATTTTTATCGGGAGACTTGGGGGAACGCTGGGTGGAAGGAAATTTGTGGCTCCTCTCAGATTCCAGAACTTTCTGCCACAGAAATGTGAGGAACATGTGTTTTTTTAGCCAAATTTTGAGATTTGCAAATCATTCTGGGTAGCAGAACCTGGTCCGAGCCCCGCAAGTCACCCCTCCTTGGATTCCCCTAGGTCTCTAGTTTTCAGAAATGAACAGGTTTGGTAGGTTTCCCTAGGTGCCGGCTGAGCTAGAGGCCAAAATCTACAGGTAGGCACTTCGTAAAAACACCTCTGTTTTCTTAAAAAAATTTGGATGTGTCCACGTTGCAATTTGGGGCGTTTCCTGTCGTGGGCGCTAGGCCTACCCACACAAGTGAGGTATCATTTTTATCGGGAGACTTGGGGGAACGCTGAGTGGACGGAAATTTGTGGCTCCTCTCAGATTCCAGAACTTTCTGCCACAGAAATATGAGGAACATGTGTTTTTTTAGCCAAATTTTGAGGTTTGCAAAGGATTCTGGGTAACAGAACCTGGTCCGAGCCCCGCAAGTCACCCCTCCTTGGATTCCCCTAGGTCTCTAGTTTTCAGAAATTCACAGGTTTGGTAGGTTTCCCTAGGTGCCGGCTGAGCTAGAGCCCAAAATCTACAGGTAGGCACTTCGCAAAAAACACCTCTGTTTTCTTCCAAAAATTTAGATGTGTCCACGTTGCGCTTTGGGGCGTTTCCTGTCGCGTGCGCTAGGCCTACCCACACAAGTGAGGTATCATTTTTATCAGGAGACTTGGGGGAACGCTAGGTGGAAGGAAATTTGTGGCTCCTCTCAGATTCCACAACTTTCTGCCACAGAAATGTGAGGAACATGTGTTTTTTTAGCCAAATTATGAGGTTTGGAAAGGATTCTGGGTAACAGAACCTGGTCCGAGCCCTGCAAGTCACCCCATCTTGGATTCCCCTAGGTCTCTAGTTTTCAGAAATGCACAGGTTTGGTAGGTTTCCCTAGGTGTCGGCTGAGCTAGAGGCCAAAATCTACAGGTAGGCACTTCGCAAAAAACACCTCTGTTTTCTTCCCAAAATTTCGATGTGTCCACGTTGCGCTTTGGGGCGTTTCCTGTCGCGGGCTTTAGGCCTACCCACACAAGTGAGGTATAATTTTTATCGGGAGACTTGGGGGAACGCTGGGTGGAATGAAATTTGTGGCTCCTCTCAGATTCCAGAACTTTCTGCCACAGAAATGTGAGGAACATGTGTTTTTTTAACCAAATTTTGAGGTTTGCAAAGGATTCTGGGTAACAGAACCTGGTCCGAGCCCCGCAAGTCACCCCTCCTTGGATTCCCCTACGTCTCAAGTTTTCAGAAATGCACAGGTTTGGTAGGTTTCCCGAGGTGCCGGCTGAGCTAGAGGCCAAAATCTACAGGTAGGCACTTCGCAAAAAACACCTCTGTTTTCTTCCAAAAATTTGGATGTGTCCACGTTGCGCTTTGGTGCGTTTCCTGTCGCGGGCTCTAGGCCTACCCACACAAGTGAGGTATCATTTTTATCGGGAGACTTGGGGGAACGCTGGGTGGAAGGAAAATTGTGGCTCCTCTCAGATTCCACAACTTTCTGCCACAGAAATGTGAGGAACATGTGTTTTTTTAGCCAAATTTTGAGGTTTGCAAAGGATTCTGGGTAACAGAACCTGGTCCGAGCCCCGCAAGTCACCCCTCCTTGGATTCCCCTAGGTCTCTAGTTTTAAGAAATGCATAGGTTTGGTAGGTTTCCCTAGGTGCCGGCTGAGCTAGAGGCCAAAATCTACAGGTAGGCACTTCGCAAAAAACACCTCTGTTTTCTTCCAAAAATGTGGATGTGTCCACGTTGAGCTTTGGGGCGTTTCCTGTCGCGGGCGCTAGGCCTACCCACACAAGTGAGGTATCATTTTTATCGGGAGACTTGGGGGAACGCTGCGTGGACGGAAATTTGTGGCTCCTCTCAGATTCCAGAACTTTCTGCCACAGAAATATGAGGAACATGTGTTTTTTTAGCCAAATTTTGAGGTTTGCAAAGGAGTCTGGGTAACAGAACCTGGTCCGAGCCCCGCAAGTCACCCCTCCTTGGATTCCCCGAGGTCTCTAGTTTTCAGAAATGCACAGGTTTGGTAGGTTTCCCTAGGTGCCGGCTGAGCTAGAGCCCAAAATCTACAGTAAGGCACTTCGCAAAAAACACCTCTGTTTTCTTCCAAAAATTTAGATGTGTCCACGTTGCGCTTTGGGGCATTTCCTGTCGCGTGCGCTAGGCCTACCCACACAAGTGAGGTATCATTTTTATCGGGAGACTTGGGGGAACGCTAGGTGGAAGGAAATTTGTGGCTCCTCTCAGATTCCACAACTTTCTGCCACAGAAATGTGAGGAACATGTGTTTTTTTAGCCAAATTTTGAGGTTTGGAAAGGATTCTGGGTAACAGAACCTGGTCCGAGCCCCGCAAGTCACCCCTCCTTGGATTCCCCTAGTTCTCTAGTTTTCAGAAATGAACAGGTTTGGTAGGTTTCCCTAGGTGCCGGCTGAGCTAGAGGCCAAAATCTACAGGTAGGCACTTCGCAAAAAACACCTCTGTTTTCTTCCCAAAATTTCGATGTGTCCACGTTGCGCTTTGGGGCGTTTCTTGTCGCGGGCTTTAGGCCTACCCACACAAGTGAGGTATAATTTTTATCGGGAGACTTGGGGGAACGCTGGGTGGAATGAAATTTGTGGCTCCTCTCAGATTCCAGAACTTTCTGCCACAGAAATGTGAGGAACATGTGTTTTTTTAACCAAATTTTGAGGTTTGCAAAGGATTCTGGGTAACAGAACCTGGTCCGAGCCCCGCAAGTCACCCCTCCTTGGATTCCCCTACGTCTCAAGTTTTCAGAAATGCACAGGTTTGGTAGGTTTCCCGAGGTGCCGGCTGAGCTAGAGATCAAAATCTACAGGTAGGCACTTCGCAAAAAACACCTCTGTTTTCTTCAAAAAATTTGGATGTGTCCACGTTGCACTTTGGGGCGTTTCCTGTCGCGGGCGCTAGGCCTACCCACACAAGTGAGGTATCATTTTTATCGGGAGACTTGGAGGAACGCTGCGTGGAAGGAAATTTGTGGCTCCTCTCAGATTCCAGAACTTTCTGCCACAGAAATATGAGGAACATGTGTTTTTTTAGCCAAATTTTGAGGTTTGCAAAGGAGTCTGGGTAACAGAACCTGGTCCGAGCCCCGCAAGTCACCCCTCCTTGGATTCCCCTAGGTCTCTAGTTTGCAGAAATGCACAGGTTTGGTAGGTTTCCCTAGGTGCCGGCTGAGCTAGAGCCCAAAATCTACAGTAAGGCACTTCGCAAAAAACACCTCTGTTTTCTTCCAAAAATTTAGATGTGTCCACGTTGCGCTTTGGGGCGTTTCCTGTCGCGTGCGCTAGGCCTACCCACACAAGTGAGGTATCATTTTTATCGGGAGACTTGGGGGAACGCTAGGTGGAAGGAAATTTGTGGCTCCTCTCAGATTTCACAACTTTCTGCCACAGAAATGTGAGGAACATGTGTTTTTTTAGCCAAATTTTGAGGTTTGGAAAGGATTCTGGGTAACAGAACCTGGTCCGAGCCCTGCAAGTCACCCCATCTTGGATTCCCCTAGGTCTCTAGTTTTCAGAAATGCACAGGTTTGGTAGGTTTCCCTAGGTGTCGGCTGAGCTAGAGGCCAAAATCTACAGGTAGGCACTTCGCAAAAAACACCTCTGTTTTCTTCCAAAAATGTGGATGTCTCCACGTTGCGCTTTGGGGCGTTTCCTGTCGCGGGCGCTAGGCCTACCCACACAAGGGAGGTATCATTTTTATCGGGAGACTTGGGGGAACGCTGGGTGGAAGGAAATTTGTGGCTCCTCTCAGATTCCAGAACTTTCTGCCACAGAAATGTGAGGAACATGTGTTTTTTTAGCCAAATTTTGAGGTTTGCAAAGGATTCTGGGTAACAGAACCTGGTCCGAGCCCCGCAAGTCACCCCTCCTTGGATTTCCCTAGGTCTCTAGTTTTAAGAAATGCACAGGTTTGGTAGGTTTCCCTAGGTGCCGGCTGAGCTAGAGGCCAAAATCTACAGGTAGGCACTTCGCAAAAAACACCTCTGTTTTCTTCCAAAAATGTGGATGTGTCCACGTTGCGCTTTGGGGCGTTTCCTGTCGCGGGCGCTAGGCCTACCCACACAAGTGAGGTATCATTTTTATCGGGAGACTTGGGGGAACGCTGGGTGGAAGGAAATTTGTGGCTCCTCTCAGATTCCAGAACTTTCTGCCACAGAAATGTGAGGAACATGTGTTTTTTTAGCCAAATTTTGAGATTTGCAAATCATTCTGGGTAGCAGAACCTGGTCCGAGCCCCGCAAGTCACCCCTCCTTGGATTCCCCTAGGTCTCTAGTTTTCAGAAATGAACAGGTTTGGTAGGTTTCCCTAGGTGCCGGCTGAGCTAGAGGCCAAAATCTACAGGTAGGCACTTCGTAAAAACACCTCTGTTTTCTTCAAAAAATTTGGATGTGTCCACGTTGCAATTTGGGGCGTTTCCTGTCGTGGGCGCTAGGCCTACCCACACAAGTGAGGTATCATTTTTATCGGGAGACTTGGGGGAACGCTGAGTGGACGGAAATTTGTGGCTCCTCTCAGATTCCAGAACTTTCTGCCACAGAAATATGAGGAACATGTGTTTTTTTAGCCAAATTTTGAGGTTTGCAAAGGATTCTGGGTAACAGAACCTGGTCCGAGCCCCGCAAGTCACCCCTCCTTGGATTCCCCTAGGTCTCTAGTTTTCAGAAATTCACAGGTTTGGTAGGTTTCCCTAGGTGCCGGCTGAGCTAGAGCCCAAAATCTACAGGTAGGCACTTCGCAAAAAACACCTCTGTTTTCTTCCAAAAATTTAGATGTGTCCACGTTGCGCTTTGGGGCGTTTCCTGTCGCGTGCGCTAGGCCTACCCACACAAGTGAGGTATCATTTTTATCAGGAGACTTGGGGGAACGCTAGGTGGAAGGAAATTTGTGGCTCCTCTCAGATTCCACAACTTTCTGCTACAGAAATGTGAGGAACATGTGTTTTTTTAGCCAAATTATGAGGTTTGGAAAGGATTCTGGGTAACAGAACCTGGTCCGAGCCCTGCAAGTCACCCCATCTTGGATTCCCCTAGGTCTCTAGTTTTCAGAAATGCACAGGTTTGGTAGGTTTCCCTAGGTGTCGGCTGAGCTAGAGGCCAAAATCTACAGGTAGGCACTTCGCAAAAAACACCTCTGTTTTCTTCCCAAAATTTTGATGTGTCCACGTTGCGCTTTGGGGCGTTTCCTGTCGCGGGCTTTAGGCCTACCCACACAAGTGAGGTATAATTTTTATCGGGAGACTTGGGGGAACGCTGGGTGGAATGAAATTTGTGGCTCCTCTCAGATTCCAGAACTTTCTGCCACAGAAATGTGAGGAACATGTGTTTTTTTAACCAAATTTTGAGGTTTGCAAAGGATTCTGGGTAACAGAACCTGGTCCGAGCCCCGCAAGTCACCCCTCCTTGGATTCCCCTACGTCTCAAGTTTTCAGAAATGCACAGGTTTGGTAGGTTTCCCGAGGTGCCGGCTGAGCTAGAGGCCAAAATCTACAGGTAGGCACTTCGCAAAAAACACCTCTGTTTTCTTCCAAAAATTTGGATGTGTCCACGTTGCGCTTTGGTGCGTTTCCTGTCGCGGGCTCTAGGCCTACCCACACAAGTGAGGTATCATTTTTATCGGGAGACTTGGGGGAACGCTGGGTGGAAGGAAAATTGTGGCTCCTCTCAGATTCCACAACTTTCTGCCACAGAAATGTGAGGAACATGTGTTTTTTTAGCCAAATTTTGAGGTTTGCAAAGGATTCTGGGTAACAGAACCTGGTCCGAGCCCCGCAAGTCACCCCTCCTTGGATTCCCCTAGGTCTCTAGTTTTAAGAAATGCACAGGTTTGGTAGGTTTCCCTAGGTGCCGGCTGAGCTAGAGGCCAAAATCTACAGGTAGGCACTTCGCAAAAAACACCTCTGTTTTCTTCCAAAAATTTGGATGTGTCCACGTTGAGCTTTGGGGCGTTTCCTGTCGCGGGCGCTAGGCCTACCCACACAAGTGAGGTATCATTTTTATCGGGAGACTTGGGGGAACGCTGCGTGGACGGAAATTTGTGGCTCCTCTCAGATTCCAGAACTTTCTGCCACAGAAATATGAGGAACATGTGTTTTTTTAGCCAAATTTTGAGGTTTGCAAAGGAGTCTGGGTAACAGAACCTGGTCCGAGCCCCGCAAGTCACCCCTCCTTGGATTCCCCTAGGTCTCTAGTTTTCAGAAATGCACAGGTTTGGTAGGTTTCCCTAGGTGCCGGCTGAGCTAGAGCCCAAAATCTACAGTAAGGCACTTCGCAAAAAACACCTCTGTTTTCTTCCAAAAATTTAGATGTGTCCACGTTGCGCTTTGGGGCGTTTCCTGTCGCGTGGGCTAGGCCTACCCACACAAGTGAGGTATCATTTTTATCGGGAGACTTGGGAGAACGCTAGGTGGAAGGAAATTTGTGGCTCCTCTCAGATTCCACAACTTTCTGCCACAGAAATGTGAGGAACATGTGTTTTTTTAGCCAAATTTTGAGGTTTGGAAAGGATTCTGGGTAACAGAACCTGGTCCGAGCCCTGCAAGTCACCCCATCTTGGATTCCCCTAGGTCTCTAGTTTTCAGAAATGCACAGGTTTGGTAGGTTTCCCTAGGTGTCGGCTGAGCTAGAGGCCAAAATCTACAGGTAGGCACTTCGCAAAAAACACCTCTGTTTTCTTCCAAAAATTTGGATGTGTCCACGTTGCGCTTTGGTGCGTTTCCTGTCGCGGGCTCTAGGCCTACCCACACAAGTGAGGTATCATTTTTATCGGGAGACTTGGGGGAACGCTGGGTGGAAGGAAATTTGTGGCTCCTCTCAGATTCCACAACTTTCTGCCACAGAAATGTGAGGAACATGTGTTTTTTTAGCCAAATTTTGAGGTTTGCAAAGGATTCTGGGTAACAGAACCTGGTCCGAGCCCCGCAAGTCACCCCTCCTTGGATTCCCCTAGGTCTCTAGTTTTAAGAAATTCACAGGTTTGGTAGGTTTCCCTAGGTGCCGGCTGAGCTAGAGGCCAAAATCTACAGGTAGGCACTTCGCAAAAAACACCTCTGTTTTCTTCCAAAAATTTGGATGTGTCCACGTTGAGCTTTGGGGCGTTTCCTGTCGCGGGCGCTAGGCCTACCCACACAAGTGAGGTATCATTTTTATCGGGAGACTTGGGGGAACGCTGCGTGGACGGAAATTTGTGGCTCCTCTCAGATTCCAGAACTTTCTGCCACAGAAATATGAGGAACATGTGTTTTTTTAGCCAAATTTTGAGGTTTGCAAAGGAGTCTGGGTAACAGAACCTGGTCCGAGCCCCGCAAGTCACCCCTCCTTGGATTCCCCTAGGTCTCTAGTTTTCAGAAATGCACAGGTTTGGTAGGTTTCCCTAGGTGCCGGCTGAGCTAGAGCCCAAAATCTACAGTAAGGCACTTCGCAAAAAACACCTCTGTTTTCTTCCAAAAATTTAGATGTGTCCACGTTGCGCTTTGGGGCGTTTCCTGTCGCGTGCACTAAGCCTACCCACACAAGTGAGGTATCATTTTTATCGGGAGACTTGGGAGAACGCTAGGTGGAAGGAAATTTGTGGCTCCTCTCAGATTCCACAACTTTCTGCCACAGAAATGTGAGGAACATGTGTTTTTTTAGCCAAATTTTGAGGTTTGGAAAGGATTCTGGGTAACAGAACCTGGTCCGAGCCCTGCAAGTCACCCCATCTTGGATTCCCCTAGGTCTCTAGTTTTCAGAAATGCACAGGTTTGGTAGGTTTCCCTAGGTGTCGGCTGAGCTAGAGGCCAAAATCTACAGGTAGGCACTTCGCAAAAAACACCTCTGTTTTCTTCCTAAAATTTGGATGTGTCCACGTTGCGCTTTGGGGCGTTTCCTGTCGCGGGCTCTAGGCCTACCCACACAAGTGAGGTATAATTTTTATCGGGAGACTTGGGGGAACGCTGGGTGGAATGAAATTTGTGGCTCCTCTCAGATTCCAGAACTTTCTGCCACAGAAATGTGAGGAACATGTGTTTTTTAACCAAATTTTGAAGTTTGCAAAGGATTCTGGGTAACAGAACCTGGTCCGAGCCCCGCAAGTCACCCCTCCTTGGATTCCCCTACGTCTCAAGTTTTCAGAAATGCAAAGGTTTGGTAGGTTTCCCGAGGTGCCGGCTGAGCTAGAGGCCAAAATCTACAGGTAGGCACTTCGCAAAAAACACCTCTGTTTTCTTCCAACAATTTGGATGTGTCCACGTTGCGCTTTGGTGCGTTTCCTGTCGCGGGCTCTAGGCCTACCCACACAAGTGAGGTATCATTTTTATCAGGAGACTTGGGGGAACGCTGGGTGGAAGGAAATTTGTGGCTCCTCTCAGATTCCACAACTTTCTGCCACAGAAATGTGAGGAACATGTGATTTTTTAGCCAAATTTTGAGGTTTGCAAAGGATTCTGGGTAACAGAACCTGGTCTGAGCCCCGCAAGTCACCCCTCCTTGGATTCCCCTAGGTCTCTAGTTTTAAGAAATGCACAGGTTTGGTAGGTTTCCCTAGGTGCCGGCTGAGCTAGAGGCCAAAATCTACAGGTAGGCACTTCGCAAAAAACACCTCTGTTTTCTTCCAAAAATTTGGATGTGTCCACGTTGAGCTTTGGGGCGTTTCCTGTCGCGGGCGCTAGGCCTACCCACACAAGTGAGGTATCATTTTTATCGGGAGACTTGGGGGAACGCTGCGTGGACGGAAATTTGTGGCTCCTCTCAGATTCCAGAACTTTCTGCCACAGAAATATGAGGAACATGTGTTTTTTTAGCCAAATTTTGAGGTTTGCAAAGGAGTCTGGGTAACAGAACCTGGTCCGAGCCCCGCAAGTCACCCCTCCTTGGATTCCCCTAGGTCTCTAGTTTTCAGAAATGCACAGGTTTGGTAGGTTTCCCTAGGTGCCGGCTGAGCTAGAGCCCAAAATCTACAGTAAGGCACTTCGCAAAAAACACCTCTGTTTTCTTCCAAAAATTTAGATGTGTCCACGTTGCGCCATGGGGCGTTTCCTGTCGCGTGCGCTAGGCCTACCCACACAAGTGAGGTATCATTTTTATCGGGAGACTTGGGGGAACGCTAGGTGGAAGGAAATTTGTGGCTCCTCTCAGATTCCACAACTTTCTGCCACAGAAATGTGAGGAACATGTGTTTTTTTAACCAAATTTTGATGTTTGGAAAGGATTCTGGGTAACAGAACCTGGTCCGAGCCCTGCAAGTCACCCCATCTTGGATTCCCCTAGGTCTCTAGTTTTCAGAAATGCACAGGTTTGGTAGGTTTCCCTAGGTGCCGGCTGAGCTAGAGGCCAAAATCTACAGGTAGGCACTTCGTAAAAACACCTCTGTTTTCTTCAAAAAATTTGGATGTGTCCACGTTGCACTTTGGGGCGTTTCCTGTCGCGGGCGCTAGGCCTACCCACACAAGTGAGGTATCATTTTTATCGGGAGACTTGGGAGAACGCTAGGTGGAAGGAAATTTGTGGCTCCTCTCAGATTCCACAACTTTCTGCCACAGAAATGTGAGGAACATGTGTTTTTTTAGCCAAATTTTGAGGTTTGGAAAGGATTCTGGGTAACAGAACCTGGTCCGAGCCCTGCAAGTCACCCCATCTTGGATTCCCCTAGGTCTCTAGTTTTCAGAAATGAACAGGTTTGGTAGGTTTCCCTAGGTGCCGGCTGAGCTAGAGGCCAAAATCTACAGGTAGGCACTTCGCAAAAAACACCTCTGTTTTCTTCCCAAAATTTCGATGTGTCCACGTTGCGCTTTGGGGCGTTTCTTGTCGCGGGCTTTAGGCCTACCCACACAAGTGAGGTATAATTTTTATCGGGAGACTTGGGGGAACGCTGGGTGGAATGAAATTTGTGGCTCCTCTCAGATTCCAGAACTTTCTGCCACAGAAATGTGAGGAACATGTGTTTTTTTAACCAAATTTTGAGGTTTGCAAAGGATTCTGGGTAACAGAACCTGGTCCGAGCCCCGCAAGTCACCCCTCCTTGGATTCCCCTACGTCTCAAGTTTTCAGAAATGCACAGGTTTGGTAGGTTTCCCGAGGTGCCGGCTGAGCTAGAGATCAAAATCTACAGGTAGGCACTTCGCAAAAAACACCTCTGTTTTCTTCAAAAAATTTGGATGTGTCCACGTTGCACTTTGGGGCGTTTCCTGTCGCGGGCGCTAGGCCTACCCACACAAGTGAGGTATCATTTTTATCGGGAGACTTGGAGGAACGCTGCGTGGAAGGAAATTTGTGGCTCCTCTCAGATTCCAGAACTTTCTGCCACAGAAATATGAGGAACATGTGTTTTTTTAGCCAAATTTTGAGGTTTGCAAAGGAGTCTGGGTAACAGAACCTGGTCCGAGCCCCGCAAGTCACCCCTCCTTGGATTCCCCTAGGTCTCTAGTTTGCAGAAATGCACAGGTTTGGTAGGTTTCCCTAGGTGCCGGCTGAGCTAGAGCCCAAAATCTACAGTAAGGCACTTCGCAAAAAACACCTCTGTTTTCTTCCAAAAATTTAGATGTGTCCACGTTGCGCTTTGGGGCGTTTCCTGTCGCGTGCGCTAGGCCTACCCACACAAGTGAGGTATCATTTTTATCGGGAGACTTGGGGGAACGCTAGGTGGAAGGAAATTTGTGGCTCCTCTCAGATTTCACAACTTTCTGCCACAGAAATGTGAGGAACATGTGTTTTTTTAGCCAAATTTTGAGGTTTGGAAAGGATTCTGGGTAACAGAACCTGGTCCGAGCCCTGCAAGTCACCCCATCTTGGATTCCCCTAGGTCTCTAGTTTTCAGAAATGCACAGGTTTGGTAGGTTTCCCTAGGTGTCGGCTGAGCTAGAGGCCAAAATCTACAGGTAGGCACTTCGCAAAAAACACCTCTGTTTTCTTCCAAAAATGTGGATGTCTCCACGTTGCGCTTTGGGGCGTTTCCTGTCGCGGGCGCTAGGCCTACCCACACAAGGGAGGTATCATTTTTATCGGGAGACTTGGGGGAACGCTGGGTGGAAGGAAATTTGTGGCTCCTCTCAGATTCCAGAACTTTCTGCCACAGAAATGTGAGGAACATGTGTTTTTTTAGCCAAATTTTGAGGTTTGCAAAGGATTCTGGGTAACAGAACCTGGTCCGAGCCCCGCAAGTCACCCCTCCTTGGATTTCCCTAGGTCTCTAGTTTTAAGAAATGCACAGGTTTGGTAGGTTTCCCTAGGTGCCGGCTGAGCTAGAGGCCAAAATCTACAGGTAGGCACTTCGCAAAAAACACCTCTGTTTTCTTCCAAAAATGTGGATGTGTCCACGTTGCGCTTTGGGGCGTTTCCTGTCGCGGGCGCTAGGCCTACCCACACAAGTGAGGTATCATTTTTATCGGGAGACTTGGGGGAACGCTGGGTGGAAGGAAATTTGTGGCTCCTCTCAGATTCCAGAACTTTCTGCCACAGAAATGTGAGGAACATGTGTTTTTTTAGCCAAATTTTGAGATTTGCAAATCATTCTGGGTAGCAGAACCTGGTCCGAGCCCCGCAAGTCACCCCTCCTTGGATTCCCCTAGGTCTCTAGTTTTCAGAAATGAACAGGTTTGGTAGGTTTCCCTAGGTGCCGGCTGAGCTAGAGGCCAAAATCTACAGGTAGGCACTTCGTAAAAACACCTCTGTTTTCTTCAAAAAATTTGGATGTGTCCACGTTGCAATTTGGGGCGTTTCCTGTCGTGGGCGCTAGGCCTACCCACACAAGTGAGGTATCATTTTTATCGGGAGACTTGGGGGAACGCTGAGTGGACGGAAATTTGTGGCTCCTCTCAGATTCCAGAACTTTCTGCCACAGAAATATGAGGAACATGTGTTTTTTTAGCCAAATTTTGAGGTTTGCAAAGGATTCTGGGTAACAGAACCTGGTCCGAGCCCCGCAAGTCACCCCTCCTTGGATTCCCCTAGGTCTCTAGTTTTCAGAAATTCACAGGTTTGGTAGGTTTCCCTAGGTGCCGGCTGAGCTAGAGCCCAAAATCTACAGGTAGGCACTTCGCAAAAAACACCTCTGTTTTCTTCCAAAAATTTAGATGTGTCCACGTTGCGCTTTGGGGCGTTTCCTGTCGCGTGCGCTAGGCCTACCCACACAAGTGAGGTATCATTTTTATCAGGAGACTTGGGGGAACGCTAGGTGGAAGGAAATTTGTGGCTCCTCTCAGATTCCACAACTTTCTGCTACAGAAATGTGAGGAACATGTGTTTTTTTAGCCAAATTATGAGGTTTGGAAAGGATTCTGGGTAACAGAACCTGGTCCGAGCCCTGCAAGTCACCCCATCTTGGATTCCCCTAGGTCTCTAGTTTTCAGAAATGCACAGGTTTGGTAGGTTTCCCTAGGTGTCGGCTGAGCTAGAGGCCAAAATCTACAGGTAGGCACTTCGCAAAAAACACCTCTGTTTTCTTCCCAAAATTTTGATGTGTCCACGTTGCGCTTTGGGGCGTTTCCTGTCGCGGGCTTTAGGCCTACCCACACAAGTGAGGTATAATTTTTATCGGGAGACTTGGGGGAACGCTGGGTGGAATGAAATTTGTGGCTCCTCTCAGATTCCAGAACTTTCTGCCACAGAAATGTGAGGAACATGTGTTTTTTTAACCAAATTTTGAGGTTTGCAAAGGATTCTGGGTAACAGAACCTGGTCCGAGCCCCGCAAGTCACCCCTCCTTGGATTCCCCTACGTCTCAAGTTTTCAGAAATGCACAGGTTTGGTAGGTTTCCCGAGGTGCCGGCTGAGCTAGAGGCCAAAATCTACAGGTAGGCACTTCGCAAAAAACACCTCTGTTTTCTTCCAAAAATTTGGATGTGTCCACGTTGCGCTTTGGTGCGTTTCCTGTCGCGGGCTCTAGGCCTACCCACACAAGTGAGGTATCATTTTTATCGGGAGACTTGGGGGAACGCTGGGTGGAAGGAAAATTGTGGCTCCTCTCAGATTCCACAACTTTCTGCCACAGAAATGTGAGGAACATGTGTTTTTTTAGCCAAATTTTGAGGTTTGCAAAGGATTCTGGGTAACAGAACCTGGTCCGAGCCCCGCAAGTCACCCCTCCTTGGATTCCCCTAGGTCTCTAGTTTTAAGAAATGCACAGGTTTGGTAGGTTTCCCTAGGTGCCGGCTGAGCTAGAGGCCAAAATCTACAGGTAGGCACTTCGCAAAAAACACCTCTGTTTTCTTCCAAAAATTTGGATGTGTCCACGTTGAGCTTTGGGGCGTTTCCTGTCGCGGGCGCTAGGCCTACCCACACAAGTGAGGTATCATTTTTATCGGGAGACTTGGGGGAACGCTGCGTGGACGGAAATTTGTGGCTCCTCTCAGATTCCAGAACTTTCTGCCACAGAAATATGAGGAACATGTGTTTTTTTAGCCAAATTTTGAGGTTTGCAAAGGAGTCTGGGTAACAGAACCTGGTCCGAGCCCCGCAAGTCACCCCTCCTTGGATTCCCCTAGGTCTCTAGTTTTCAGAAATGCACAGGTTTGGTAGGTTTCCCTAGGTGCCGGCTGAGCTAGAGCCCAAAATCTACAGTAAGGCACTTCGCAAAAAACACCTCTGTTTTCTTCCAAAAATTTAGATGTGTCCACGTTGCGCTTTGGGGCGTTTCCTGTCGCGTGGGCTAGGCCTACCCACACAAGTGAGGTATCATTTTTATCGGGAGACTTGGGAGAACGCTAGGTGGAAGGAAATTTGTGGCTCCTCTCAGATTCCACAACTTTCTGCCACAGAAATGTGAGGAACATGTGTTTTTTTAGCCAAATTTTGAGGTTTGGAAAGGATTCTGGGTAACAGAACCTGGTCCGAGCCCTGCAAGTCACCCCATCTTGGATTCCCCTAGGTCTCTAGTTTTCAGAAATGCACAGGTTTGGTAGGTTTCCCTAGGTGTCGGCTGAGCTAGAGGCCAAAATCTACAGGTAGGCACTTCGCAAAAAACACCTCTGTTTTCTTCCAAAAATTTGGATGTGTCCACGTTGCGCTTTGGTGCGTTTCCTGTCGCGGGCTCTAGGCCTACCCACACAAGTGAGGTATCATTTTTATCGGGAGACTTGGGGGAACGCTGGGTGGAAGGAAATTTGTGGCTCCTCTCAGATTCCACAACTTTCTGCCACAGAAATGTGAGGAACATGTGTTTTTTTAGCCAAATTTTGAGGTTTGCAAAGGATTCTGGGTAACAGAACCTGGTCCGAGCCCCGCAAGTCACCCCTCCTTGGATTCCCCTAGGTCTCTAGTTTTAAGAAATTCACAGGTTTGGTAGGTTTCCCTAGGTGCCGGCTGAGCTAGAGGCCAAAATCTACAGGTAGGCACTTCGCAAAAAACACCTCTGTTTTCTTCCAAAAATTTGGATGTGTCCACGTTGAGCTTTGGGGCGTTTCCTGTCGCGGGCGCTAGGCCTACCCACACAAGTGAGGTATCATTTTTATCGGGAGACTTGGGGGAACGCTGCGTGGACGGAAATTTGTGGCTCCTCTCAGATTCCAGAACTTTCTGCCACAGAAATATGAGGAACATGTGTTTTTTTAGCCAAATTTTGAGGTTTGCAAAGGAGTCTGGGTAACAGAACCTGGTCCGAGCCCCGCAAGTCACCCCTCCTTGGATTCCCCTAGGTCTCTAGTTTTCAGAAATGCACAGGTTTGGTAGGTTTCCCTAGGTGCCGGCTGAGCTAGAGCCCAAAATCTACAGTAAGGCACTTCGCAAAAAACACCTCTGTTTTCTTCCAAAAATTTAGATGTGTCCACGTTGCGCTTTGGGGCGTTTCCTGTCGCGTGCACTAAGCCTACCCACACAAGTGAGGTATCATTTTTATCGGGAGACTTGGGAGAACGCTAGGTGGAAGGAAATTTGTGGCTCCTCTCAGATTCCACAACTTTCTGCCACAGAAATGTGAGGAACATGTGTTTTTTTAGCCAAATTTTGAGGTTTGGAAAGGATTCTGGGTAACAGAACCTGGTCCGAGCCCTGCAAGTCACCCCATCTTGGATTCCCCTAGGTCTCTAGTTTTCAGAAATGCACAGGTTTGGTAGGTTTCCCTAGGTGTCGGCTGAGCTAGAGGCCAAAATCTACAGGTAGGCACTTCGCAAAAAACACCTCTGTTTTCTTCCTAAAATTTGGATGTGTCCACGTTGCGCTTTGGGGCGTTTCCTGTCGCGGGCTCTAGGCCTACCCACACAAGTGAGGTATAATTTTTATCGGGAGACTTGGGGGAACGCTGGGTGGAATGAAATTTGTGGCTCCTCTCAGATTCCAGAACTTTCTGCCACAGAAATGTGAGGAACATGTGTTTTTTAACCAAATTTTGAAGTTTGCAAAGGATTCTGGGTAACAGAACCTGGTCCGAGCCCCGCAAGTCACCCCTCCTTGGATTCCCCTACGTCTCAAGTTTTCAGAAATGCAAAGGTTTGGTAGGTTTCCCGAGGTGCCGGCTGAGCTAGAGGCCAAAATCTACAGGTAGGCACTTCGCAAAAAACACCTCTGTTTTCTTCCAACAATTTGGATGTGTCCACGTTGCGCTTTGGTGCGTTTCCTGTCGCGGGCTCTAGGCCTACCCACACAAGTGAGGTATCATTTTTATCAGGAGACTTGGGGGAACGCTGGGTGGAAGGAAATTTGTGGCTCCTCTCAGATTCCACAACTTTCTGCCACAGAAATGTGAGGAACATGTGATTTTTTAGCCAAATTTTGAGGTTTGCAAAGGATTCTGGGTAACAGAACCTGGTCTGAGCCCCGCAAGTCACCCCTCCTTGGATTCCCCTAGGTCTCTAGTTTTAAGAAATGCACAGGTTTGGTAGGTTTCCCTAGGTGCCGGCTGAGCTAGAGGCCAAAATCTACAGGTAGGCACTTCGCAAAAAACACCTCTGTTTTCTTCCAAAAATTTGGATGTGTCCACGTTGAGCTTTGGGGCGTTTCCTGTCGCGGGCGCTAGGCCTACCCACACAAGTGAGGTATCATTTTTATCGGGAGACTTGGGGGAACGCTGCGTGGACGGAAATTTGTGGCTCCTCTCAGATTCCAGAACTTTCTGCCACAGAAATATGAGGAACATGTGTTTTTTTAGCCAAATTTTGAGGTTTGCAAAGGAGTCTGGGTAACAGAACCTGGTCCGAGCCCCGCAAGTCACCCCTCCTTGGATTCCCCTAGGTCTCTAGTTTTCAGAAATGCACAGGTTTGGTAGGTTTCCCTAGGTGCCGGCTGAGCTAGAGCCCAAAATCTACAGTAAGGCACTTCGCAAAAAACACCTCTGTTTTCTTCCAAAAATTTAGATGTGTCCACGTTGCGCCATGGGGCGTTTCCTGTCGCGTGCGCTAGGCCTACCCACACAAGTGAGGTATCATTTTTATCGGGAGACTTGGGGGAACGCTAGGTGGAAGGAAATTTGTGGCTCCTCTCAGATTCCACAACTTTCTGCCACAGAAATGTGAGGAACATGTGTTTTTTTAACCAAATTTTGATGTTTGGAAAGGATTCTGGGTAACAGAACCTGGTCCGAGCCCTGCAAGTCACCCCATCTTGGATTCCCCTAGGTCTCTAGTTTTCAGAAATGCACAGGTTTGGTAGGTTTCCCTAGGTGCCGGCTGAGCTAGAGGCCAAAATCTACAGGTAGGCACTTCGTAAAAACACCTCTGTTTTCTTCAAAAAATTTGGATGTGTCCACGTTGCACTTTGGGGCGTTTCCTGTCGCGGGCGCTAGGCCTACCCACACAAGTGAGGTATCATTTTTATCGGGAGACTTGGGAGAACGCTAGGTGGAAGGAAATTTGTGGCTCCTCTCAGATTCCACAACTTTCTGCCACAGAAATGTGAGGAACATGTGTTTTTTTAGCCAAATTTTGAGGTTTGGAAAGGATTCTGGGTAACAGAACCTGGTCCGAGCCCTGCAAGTCACCCCATCTTGGATTCCCCTAGGTCTCTAGTTTTAAGAAATGCACAGGTTTGGTAGGCTTCCCTAGGTGTCGGATGAGCTAGAGGCCAAAATCTACAGGTAGGCACTTCGCAAAAAACACCTCTGTTTTCTTCCAAAAATTTGGATGTGTCCACGTTGAGCTTTGGGGCGTTTCCTGTCGCGGGCGCTAGGCCTACCCACACAAGTGAGGTATCATTTTTATCGGGAGACTTGGGGGAACGCTGCGTGGACGGAAATTTGTGGCGCCTCTCAGATTCCAGAACTTTCTGCCACAGAAATATGAGGAACATGTGTTTTTTTAGCCAAATTTTGAGGTTTGCAAAGGAGTCTGGGTAACAGAACCTGGTCCGAGCCCCGCAAGTCACCCCTCCTTGGATTCCCCTAGGTCTCTAGTTTTCAGAAATGCACAGGTTTGGTAGGTTTCCCTAGGTGCCGGCTGAGCTAGAGACCAAAATCTACAGTAAGGCACTTCGCAAAAAACACCTCTTTTTTCTTCCAAAAATTTAGATGTGTCCACGTTGCGCTTTGGGGCGTTTCCTGTCGCGTGGGCTAGGCCTACCCACACAAGTGAGGTATCATTTTTATCGGGAGACTTGGGAGAACGCTAGGTGGAAGGAAATTTGTGGCTCCTCTCAGATTCCACAACTTTCTGCCACAGAAATGTGAGGAACATGTGTTTTTTTAGCCAAATTTTGAGGTTTGGAAAGGATTCTGGGTAACAGAACCTGGTCTGAGCCCTGCAAGTCACCCCATCTTGGATTCCCCTAGGTCTCTAGTTTTCAGAAATGCACAGGTTTGGTAGGTTTCCCTAGGTGTCGGCTGAGCTAGAGGCCAAAATCTACAGGTAGGCACTTCGCAAAAAACACCTCTGTTTTCTTCCTAAAATTTGGATGTGTCCACGTTGCGCTTTGGGGCGTTTCCTGTCGCGGGCTCTAGGCCTACCCACACAAGTGAGGTATAATTTTTATCGGGAGACTTGGGGGAACGCTGGGTGGAATGAAATTTGTGGCTCCTCTCAGATTCCAGAACTTTCTGCCACAGAAATGTGAGGAACATGTGTTTTTTAACCAAATTTTGAGGTTTGCAAAGGATTCTGGGTAACAGAACCTGGTCCGAGCCCCGCAAGTCACCCCTCCTTGGATTCCCCTATGTCTCAAGTTTTCAGAAATGCAAAGGTTTGGTAGGTTTCCCGAGGTGCCGGCTGAGCTAGAGGCCAAAATCTACGGGTAGGCACTTCGCAAAAAACACCTCTGTTTTCTTCCAACAATTTGGATGTGTCCACGTTGCGCTTTGGTGCGTTTCCTGTCGCGGGCTCTAGGCCTACCCACACAAGTGAGGTATCATTTTTATCAGGAGACTTGGGGGAACGCTGGGTGGAAGGAAATTTGTGGCTCCTCTCAGATTCCACAACTTTCTGCCACAGAAATGTGAGGAACATGTGATTTTTTAGCCAAATTTTGAGGTTTGCAAAGGATTCTGGGTAACAGAACCTGGTCCGAGCCCCGCAAGTCACCCCTCCTTGGATTCCCCTAGGTCTCTAGTTTTAAGAAATGCACAGGTTTGGTAGGTTTCCCTAGGTGCCGTCTGAGCTAGAGGCCAAAATCTACAGGTAGGCACTTCGCAAAAAACACCTCTGTTTTCTTCCAAAAATTTGGATGTGTCCACGTTGAGCTTTGGGGCGTTTCCTGTCGCGGGCGCTAGGCCTACCCACACAAGTGAGGTATCATTTTTATCGGGAGACTTGGGGGAACGCTGCGTGGATGGAAATTTGTGGCTCCTCTCAGATTCCAGAACTTTCTGCCACAGAAATATGAGGAACATGTGTTTTTTTAGCCAAATTTTGAGGTTTGCAAAGGAGTCTGGGTAACAGAACCTGGTCCGAGCCCCGCAAGTCACCCCTCCTTGGATTCCCCTAGGTCTCTAGTTTTCAGAAATGCCAGGTTTGGTAGGTTTCCCTAGGTGCCGGCTGAGCTAGAGCCCAAAATCTACAGTAAGGCACTTTGCAAAAAACACCTCTGTTTTCTTCCAAAAATTTAGATGTGTCCACGTTGCGCTATGGGGCGTTTCCTGTCGCGTGCGCTAGGCCTACCCACACAAGTGAGGTATCATTTTTATCGGGAGACTTGGGGGAACGCTAGGTGGAAGGAAATTTGTGGCTCCTCTCAGATTCCACAACTTTCTGCCACAGAAATGTGAGGAACATATGTTTTTTTAGCCAAATTTTGATGTTTGGAAAGGATTCTGGGTAACAGAACCTGGTCCGAGCCCTGCAAGTCACCCCATCTTGGATTCCCCTAGGTCTCTAGTTTTCAGAAATGCACAGGTTTGGTAGGTTTCCCTAGGTGCCGGCTGAGCTAGAGGCCAAAATCTACAGGTAGGCACTTCGTAAAAACACCTCTGTTTTCTTCAAAAAATTTGGATGTGTCCACGTTGCACTTTGGGGCGTTTCCTGTCGCGGGCGCTAGGCCTACCCACACAAGTGAGGTATCATTTTTATCGGGAGACTTGGGAGAACGCTAGGTGGAAGGAAATTTGTGGCTCCTCTCAGATTCCACAACTTTCTGCCACAGAAATGTGAGGAACATGTGTTTTTTTAGCCAAATTTTGAGGTTTGGAAAGGATTCTGGGTAACAGAACCTGGTCCGAGCCCTGCAAGTCACCCCATCTTGGATTCCCCTAGGTCTCTAGTTTTAAGAAATGCACAGGTTTGGTAGGTTTCCCTAGGTGTCGGCTGAGCTAGAGGCCAAAATCTACAGGTAGGCACTTCGCAAAAAACACCTCTGTTTTCTTCCAAAAATTTGGATGTGTCCACGTTGAGCTTTGGGGCGTTTCCTGTCGCGGGCGCTAGGCCTACCCACACAAGTGAGGTATCATTTTTATCGGGAGACTTGGGGGAACGCTGCGTGGACGGAAATTTGTGGCTCCTCTCAGATTCCAGAACTTTCTGCCACAGAAATATGAGGAACATGTGTTTTTTTAGCCAAATTTTGAGGTTTGCAAAGGAGTCTGGGTAACAGAACCTGGTCCGAGCCCCGCAAGTCACCCCTCCTTGGATTCCCCTAGGTCTCTAGTTTTCAGAAATGCACAGGTTTGGTAGGTTTCCCTAGGTGCCGGCTGAGCTAGAGCCCAAAATCTACAGTAAGGCACTTCGCAAAAAACACCTCTGTTTTCTTCCAAAAATTTAGATGTGTCCACGTTGCGCTTTGGGGCGTTTCCTGTCGCGTGGGCTAGGCCTACCCACACAAGTGAGGTATCATTTTTATCGGGAGACTTGGGAGAACGCTAGGTGGAAGGAAATTTGTGGCTCCTCTCAGATTCCACAACTTTCTGCCACAGAAATGTGAGGAACATGTGTTTTTTTAGCCAAATTTTGAGGTTTGGAAAGGATTCTGGGTAACAGAACCTGGTCCGAGCCCTGCAAGTCACCCCATCTTGGATTCCCCTAGGTCTCTAGTTTTCAGAAATGCACAGGTTTGGTAGGTTTCCCAAGGTGTCGGCTGAGCTAGAGGCCAAAATCTACAGGTAGGCACTTCGCAAAAAACACCTCTGTTTTCTTCCAAAAATTTGGATGTGTCCACGTTGCGCTTTGGTGCGTTTCCTGTCGCGGGCTCTAGGCCTACCCACACAAGTGAGGTATCATTTTTATCGGGAGACTTGGGGGAACGCTGGGTGGAAGGAAATTTGTGGCTCCTCTCAGATTCCACAACTTTCTGCCACAGAAATGTGAGGAACATGTGTTTTTTTAGCCAAATTTTGAGGTTTGCAAAGGATTCTGGGTAACAGAACCTGGTCCGAGCCCCGCAAGTCACCCCTCCTTGGATTCCCCTAGGTCTCTAGTTTTAAGAAATGCACAGGTTTGGTAGGTTTCCCTAGGTGCCGGCTGAGCTAGAGGCCAAAATCTACAGGTAGGCACTTCGCAAAAAACACCTCTGTTTTCTTCCAAAAATTTTGATGTGTCCACGTTGAGCTTTGGGGCGTTTCCTGTCGTGGGCGCTAGGCCTACCCACACAAGTGAGGTATCATTTTTATCGGGAGACTTGGGGGAACGCTGCGTGGACAGAAATTTGTGGCTCCTCTCAGATTCCAGAACTTTCTGCCACAGAAATATGAGGAACATGTGTTTTTTTAGCCAAATTTTGAGGTTTGCAAAGGAGTCTGGGTAACAGAACCTGGTCCGAGCCCCGCAAGTCACCCCTCCTTGGATTCCCCTAGGTCTCTAGTTTTCAGAAATGCACAGGTTTGGTAGGTTTCCCTAGGTGCCGGCTGAGCTAGAGCCCAAAATCTACAGTAAGGCACTTCGCAAAAAACACCTCTGTTTTCTTCCAAAAATTTAGATGTGTCCACGTTGCGCTTTGGGGCGTTTCCTGTCGCGTGCGCTAGGCCTACCCACACAAGTGAGGTATCATTTTTATCGGGAGACTTGGGAGAACGCTAGGTGGAAGGAAATTTGTGGCTCCTCTCAGATTCCACAACTTTCTGCCACAGAAATGTGAGGAACATGTGTTTTTTTAGCCAAATTTTGAGGTTTGGAAAGGATTCTGGGTAACAGAACCTGGTCCGAGCCCTGCAAGTCACCCCATCTTGGATTCCCCTAGGTCTCTAGTTTTCAGAAATGCACAGGTTTGGTAGGTTTCCCTAGGTGTCGGCTGAGCTAGAGGCCAAAATCTACAGGTAGGCACTTCGCAAAAAACACCTCTGTTTTCTTCCTAAAATTTGGATGTGTCCACGTTGCGCTTTGGGGCGTTTCCTGTCGCGGGCTCTAGGCCTACCCACACAAGTGAGGTATAATTTTTATCGGGAGACTTGGGGGAACGCTGGGTGGAATGAAATTTGTGGCTCCTCTCAGATTCCAGAACTTTCTGCCACAGAAATGTGAGGAACATGTGTTTTTTAACCAAATTTTGAGGTTTGCAAAGGATTCTGGGTAACAGAACCTGGTCCGAGCCCCGCAAGTCACCCCTCCTTGGATTCCCCTACGTCTCAAGTTTTCAGAAATGCACAGGTTTGGTAGGTTTCCCGAGGTGCCGGCTGAGCTAGAGGCCAAAATCTACAGGTAGGCACTTCGCAAAAAACACCTCTGTTTTCTTCCAACAATTTGGATGTGTCCACGTTGCGCTTTGGTGCGTTTCCTGTCGCGGGCTCTAGGCCTACCCACACAAGTGAGGTCTCATTTTTATCAGGAGACTTGGGGGAACGCTGGGTGGAAGGAAATTTGTGGCTCCTCTCAGATTCCACAACTTTCTGCCACAGAAATGTGAGGAACATGTGATTTTTTAGCCAAATTTTGAGGTTTGCAAAGGATTCTGGGTAACAGAACCTGGTCCGAGCCCCGCAAGTCACCCCTCCTTGGATTCCCCTAGGTCTCTAGTTTTAAGAAATGCACAGGTTTGGTAGGTTTCCCTAGGTGCCGGCTGAGCTAGAGGCCAAAATCTACAGGTAGGCACTTCGCAAAAAACACCTCTGTTTTCTTCCAAAAATTTGGATGTGTCCACGTTGAGCTTTGGGGCGTTTCCTGTCGCGGGCGCTAGGCCTACCCACACAAGTGAGGTATCATTTTTATCGGGAGACTTGGGGGAACGCTGCGTGGACGGAAATTCGTGGCTCCTCTCAGATTCCACAACTTTCTGCCACAGAAATGTGAGGAACATGTGTTTTTTTAGCCAAATTTTGATGTTTGGAAAGGATTCTGGGTAACAGAACCTGGTCCGAGCCCTGCAAGTCACCCCATCTTGGATTCCCCTAGGTCTCTAGTTTTAAGAAATGCACAGGTTTGGTAGGTTTCCCTAGGTGTCGGCTGAGCTAGAGCCCAAAATCTACAGTAAGGCACTTCGCAAAAAACACCTCTGTTTTCTTCCAAAAATTTGGATGTGTCCACGTTGAGCTTTGGGGCGTTTCCTGTCGCGGGCGCTAGGCCTACCCACACAAGTGAGGTATCATTTTTATCGGGAGACTTGGGGGAACGCTGCGTGGACGGATATTTGTGGCTCCTCTCAGATTCCAGAACTTTCTGCCACAGAAATATGAGGAACATGTGTTTTTTTAGCCAAATTTTGAGGTTTGCAAAGGAGTCTGGGTAACAGAACCTGGTCCGAGCCCCGCAAGTCACCCCTCCTTGGATTCCCCTAGGTCTCTAGTTTTCAGAAATGCACAGGTTTGGTAGGTTTCCCTAGGTGCCGGCTGAGCTAGAGCCCAAAATCTACAGTAAGGCACTTCGCAAAAAACACCTCTGTTTTCTTCCAAAAATTTAGATGTGTCCACGTTGCGCTTTGGGGCGTTTCCTGTCGCGTGGGCTAGGCCTACCCACACAAGTGAGGTATCATTTTTATCGGGAGACTTGGGAGAACGCTAGGTGGAAGGAAATTTGTAGCTCCTCTCAGATTCCACAACTTTCTGCCACAGAAATGTGAGGAACATGTGTTTTTTTAGCCAAATTTTGAGGTTTGGAAAGGATTCTGGGTAACAGAACCTGGTCCGAGCCCTGCAAGTCATCCCATCTTGGATTCCCCTAGGTCTCTAGCTTTCAGAAATGCACAGGTTTGGTAGGTTTCCCTAGGTGTCGGCTGAGCTAGAGGCCAAAATCTACAGGTAGGCACTTCGCAAAAAACACCTCTGTTTTCTTCCAAAAATTTGGATGTGTCCACGTTGCGCTTTGGTGCGTTTCCTGTCGCGGGCTCTAGGCCTACCCACACAAGTGAGGTATCATTTTTATCTGGAGACTTGGGGGAACGCTGGGTGGAAGGAAATTTGTGGCTCCTCTCAGATTCCACAACTTTCTGCCACAGAAATGTGAGGAACATGTGTTTTTTTAGCCAAATTTTGAGGTTTGCAAAGGATTCTGGGTAACAGAACCTGGTCCGAGCCCCGCAAGTCACCCCTCCTTGGATTCCCCTAGGTCTCTAGTTTTAAGAAATGCACAGGTTTGGTAGGTTTCCCTAGGTGCCGGCTGAGCTAGAGGCCAAAATCTACAGGTAGGCACTTCGCAAAAAACACCTCTGTTTTCTTCCAAAAATTTGGATGTGTCCACGTTGAGCTTTGGGGCGTTTCCTGTCGTGGGCGCTAGGCCTACCCACACAAGTGAGGTATCATTTTTATCGGGAGACTTGGGGGAACGCTGCGTGGACAGAAATTTGTGGCTCCTCTCAGATTCCAGAACTTTCTGCCACAGAAATATGAGGAACATGTGTTTTTTTAGCCAAATTTTGAGGTTTGCAAAGGAGTCTGGGTAACAGAACCTGGTCCGAGCCCCGCAAGTCACCCCTCCTTGGATTCCCCTAGGTCTCTAGTTTTCAGAAATGCACAGGTTTGGTAGGTTTCCCTAGGTGCCTGCTGAGCTAGAGCCCAAAATCTACAGTAAGGCACTTCGCAAAAAACACCTCTGTTTTCTTCCAAAAATTTAGATGTGTCCACGTTGCGCTTTGGGGCGTTTCCTGTCGCGTGCGCTAGGCCTACCCACACAAGTGAGGTATCATTTTTATCGGGAGACTTGGGAGAACGCTAGGTGGAAGGAAATTTGTGGCTCCTCTCAGATTCCACAACTTTCTGCCACAGAAATGTGAGGAACATGTGTTTTTTTAGCCAAATTTTGAGGTTTGGAAAGGATTCTGGGTAACAGAACCTGGTCCGAGCCCTGCAAGTCACCCCATCTTGGATTCCCCTAGGTCTCTAGTTTTCAGAAATGCACAGGTTTGGTAGGTTTCCCTAGGTGTCGGCTGAGCTAGAGGCCAAAATCTACAGGTAGGCACTTCGCAAAAAACACCTCTGTTTTCTTCCTAAAATTTGGATGTGTCCACGTTGCGCTTTGGGGCGTTTCCTGTCGCGGGCTCTAGTCCTACCCACACAAGTGAGGTATAATTTTTATCGGGAGACTTGGGGGAACGCTGGGTGGAATGAAATTTGTGGCTCCTCTCAGATTCCAGAACTTTCTGCCACAGAAATGTGAGGAACATGTGTTTTTTAACCAAATTTTGAGGTTTGCAAAGGATTCTGGGTAACAGAACCTGGTCCGAGCCCCGCAAGTCACCCCTCCTTGGATTCCCCTAGGTCTCTAGTTTTAAGAAATGCACAGGTTTGGTAGGTTTCCCTGGGTGCCGGCTGAGCTAGAGCCCAAAATCTACAGTAAGGCACTTCGCAAAAAACACCTCTGTTTTCTTCCAAAAATTTAGATGTGTCCACGTTGCGCTATGGGGCGTTTCCTGTCGCGTGCGCTAGGCCTACCCACACAAGTGAGGTATCATTTTTATCGGGAGACTTGGGGGAACGCTGCGTGGACGGAAATTTGTGGCTCGTCTCAGATACCAGAACTTTCTGCCACAGAAATATGAGGAACATGTGTTTTTTTAGCCAAATTTTGAGGTTTGCAAAGGAGTCTGGGTAACAGAACCTGGTCCGAGCCCCGCAAGTCACCCCTCCTTGGATTCCCCTAGGTCTCTAGTTTTCAGAAATGCACAGGTTTGGTAGGTTTCCCTGGGTGCCGGCTGAGCTAGAGCCCAAAATCTACAGTAAGGCACTTCGCAAAAAACACCTCTGTTTTCTTCCAAAAATTTAGATGTGTCCACGTTGCGCTATGGGGCGTTTCCTGTCGCGTGCGCTAGGCCTACCCACACAAGTGAGGTATCATTTTTATCGGGAGACTTGGGGGAACGCTAGGTGGAAGGAAATTTGTGGCTCCTCTCAGATTCCACAACTTTCTGCCACAGAAATGTGAGGAACATGTGTTTTTTTAGCCAAATTTTGATGTTTGGAAAGGATTCTGGGTAACAGAACCTGGTCCGAGCCCTGCAAGTCACCCCATCTTGGATTCCCCTAGGTCTCTAGTTTTCAGAAATGCACAGGTTTGGTAGGTTTCCCTAGGTGCCGGCTGAGCTAGAGGCCAAAATCTACAGGTAGGCACTTCGTAAAAACACCTCTGTTTTCTTCAAAAAATTTGGATGTGTCCACGTTGCACTTTGGGGCGTTTCCTGTCGCGGGCGCTAGGCCTACCCACACAAGTGAGGTATCATTTTTATCGGGAGACTTGGGAGAACGCTAGGTGGAAGGAAATTTGTGGCTCCTCTCAGATTCCACAACTTTCTGCCACAGAAATGTGAGGAACATGTGTTTTTTTAGCCAAATTTTGAGGTTTGGAAAGGATTCTGGGTAACAGAACCTGGTCCGAGCCCTGCAAGTCACCCCATCTTGGATTCCCCTAGGTCTCTAGTTTTAAGAAATGCACAGGTTTGGTAGGTTTCCCTAGGTGTCGGCTGAGCTAGAGGCCAAAATCTACAGGTAGGCACTTCGCAAAAAACACCTCTGTTTTCTTCCCAAAATTTGGATGTGTCCACGTTGAGCTTTGGGGCGTTTCCTGTCGTGGGCGCTAGGCCTACCCACACAAGTGAGGTATCATTTTTATCGGGAGACTTGGGGGAACGCTGCGTGGATGGAAATTTGTGGCTCCTCTCAGATTCCAGAACTTTCTGCCACAGAAATATGAGGAACATGTGTTTTTTTAGCCAAATTTTGAGGTTTGCAAAGGAGTCTGGGTAACAGAACCTGGTCCGAGCCCCGCAAGTCACCCCTCCTTGGATTCCCCTAGGTCTCTAGTTTTCAGAAATGCACAGGTTTGGTAGGTTTCCCTAGGTGCCGGCTGAGCTAGAGCCCAAAATCTACAGTAAGGCACTTCGCAAAAAACACCTCTGTTTTCTTCCAAAAATTTAGATGTGTCCACGTTGCGCTTTGGGGCGTTTCCTGTCGCGTGCGCTAGGCCTACCCACACAAGTGAGGTATCATTTTTATCGGGAGACTTGGGGGAACGCTAGGTGGAAGGAAATTTGTGGCTCCTCTCGGATTCCACAACTTTCTGCCACAGAAATGTGAGGAACATGTGTTTTTTTAGCCAAATTTTGATGTTTGGAAAGGATTCTGGGTAACAGAACCTGGTCCGAGCCCTGCAAGTCACCCCATCTTGGATTCCCCTAGGTCTCTAGTTTTCAGAAATGCACAGGTTTGGTAGGTTTCCCTAGGTGCCGGCTGAGCTAGAGGCCAAAATCTACAGGTAGGCACTTCGTAAAAACACCTCTGTTTTCTTCAAAAAATTTGGATGTGTCCACGTTGCACTTTGGGGCGTTTCCTGTCGCGGGCGCTAGGCCTACCCACACAAGTGAGGTATCATTTTTATCGGGAGACTTGGGGGAACGCTGCGTGGATGGAAATTTGTGGCTCCTCTCAGATTCCAGAACTTTCTGCCACAGAAATATGAGGAACATGTGTTTTTTTAGCCAAATTTTGAGGTTTGCAAAGGAGTCTGGGTAACAGAACCTGGTCCGAGCCCCGCAAGTCACCCCTCCTTGGATTCCCCTAGGTCTCTAGTTTGCAGAAATGCACAGGTTTGGTAGGTTTCCCTAGGTGCCGGCTGAGCTAGAGTCCAAAATCTACAGTAAGGCTCTTCGCAAAAAACACCTCTGTTTTCTTCCAAAAATTTAGATGTGTCCACGTTGCGCTATGGGGCGTTTCCTGTCGCGTGCGCTAGGCCTACCCACACAAGTGAGGTATCATTTTTATCGGGAGACTTGGGGGAACGCTGCGTGGATGGAAATTTGTGGCTCCTCTCAGATTCCAGAACTTTCTGCCACAGAAATATGAGGAACATGTGTTTTTTTAGCCAAATTTTGAGGTTTGCAAAGGAGTCTGGGTAACAGAACCTGGTCCGAGCCCCGCAAGTCACCCCTCCTTGGATTCCCCTAGGTCTCTAGTTTGCAGAAATGCACAGGTTTGGTAGGTTTCCCTAGGTGCCGGCTGAGCTAGAGTCCAAAATCTACAGTAAGGCACTTCGTAAAAACACCTCTGTTTTCTTCAAAAAATTTGGATGTGTCCACGTTGCACTTTGGGGCGTTTCCTGTCGCGGGCGCTAGGCCTACCCACACAAGTGAGGTATCATTTTTATCGGGAGACTTGGGGGAACGCTGCGTGGATGGAAATTTGTGGCTCCTCTCAGATTCCAGAACTTTCTGCCACAGAAATATGAGGAACATGTGTTTTTTTAGCCAAATTTTGAGGTTTGCAAAGGAGTCTGGGTAACAGAACCTGGTCCGAGCCCCGCAAGTCACCCCTCCTTGGATTCCCCTAGGTCTCTAGTTTGCAGAAATGCACAGGTTTGGTAGGTTTCCCTAGGTGCCGGCTGAGCTAGAGTCCAAAATCTACAGTAAGGCACTTCGCAAAAAACACCTCTGTTTTCTTCCAAAAATGTAGATGTGTCCACGTTGCGCTTTGGGGCGTTTCCTGTCGCGTGCGCTAGGCCTACCCACACAAGTGAGGTATCATTTTTATCGGGAGACTTGGGGGAACGCTAGGTGGAAGGAAATTTGTGGCTCCTCTCAGATTCCACAACTTTCTGCCACAGAAATGTGAGGAACATGTGTTTTGTTAGCCAAATTTTGAGGTTTGGAAAGGATTCTGGGTAACAGAACCTGGTCCGAGCCCCGCAAGTCACCCCTCCTTGGATTCCCCTAGGTCTCTAGTTTTCAGAAATGCACAGGTTTGGTAGGTTTCCCTAGGTGCCGGCTGAGCTAGAGCCCAAAATCTACAGTAAGGCACTTCGCAAAAAACACCTCTGTTTTCTTCCAAAAATTTAGATGTGTCCACGTTGCGCTTTGGGGCGTTTCCTGTCGCGTGCGCTAGGCCTACCCACACAAGTGAGGTATCATTTTTATCGGGAGACTTGGGGGAACGCTAGGTGGAAGGAAATTTGTGGCTCCTCTCGGATTCCACAACTTTCTGCCACAGAAATGTGAGGAACATGTGTTTTTTTAGCCAAATTTTGATGTTTGGAAAGGATTCTGGGTAACAGAACCTGGTCCGAGCCCTGCAAGTCACCCCATCTTGGATTCCCCTAGGTCTCTAGTTTTCAGAAATGCACAGGTTTGGTAGGTTTCCCTAGGTGCCGGCTGAGCTAGAGGCCAAAATCTACAGGTAGGCACTTCGTAAAAACACCTCTGTTTTCTTCAAAAAATTTGGATGTGTCCACGTTGCACTTTGGGGCGTTTCCTGTCGCGGGCGCTAGGCCTACCCACACAAGTGAGGTATCATTTTTATCGGGAGACTTGGGGGAACGCTGCGTGGATGGAAATTTGTGGCTCCTCTCAGATTCCAGAACTTTCTGCCACAGAAATATGAGGAACATGTGTTTTTTTAGCCAAATTTTGAGGTTTGCAAAGGAGTCTGGGTAACAGAACCTGGTCCGAGCCCCGCAAGTCACCCCTCCTTGGATTCCCCTAGGTCTCTAGTTTGCAGAAATGCACAGGTTTGGTAGGTTTCCCTAGGTGCCGGCTGAGCTAGAGTCCAAAATCTACAGTAAGGCTCTTCGCAAAAAACACCTCTGTTTTCTTCCAAAAATTTAGATGTGTCCACGTTGCGCTATGGGGCGTTTCCTGTCGCGTGCGCTAGGCCTACCCACACAAGTGAGGTATCATTTTTATCGGGAGACTTGGGGGAACGCTGCGTGGATGGAAATTTGTGGCTCCTCTCAGATTCCAGAACTTTCTGCCACAGAAATATGAGGAACATGTGTTTTTTTAGCCAAATTTTGAGGTTTGCAAAGGAGTCTGGGTAACAGAACCTGGTCCGAGCCCCGCAAGTCACCCCTCCTTGGATTCCCCTAGGTCTCTAGTTTGCAGAAATGCACAGGTTTGGTAGGTTTCCCTAGGTGCCGGCTGAGCTAGAGTCCAAAATCTACAGTAAGGCACTTCGTAAAAACACCTCTGTTTTCTTCAAAAAATTTGGATGTGTCCACGTTGCACTTTGGGGCGTTTCCTGTCGCGGGCGCTAGGCCTACCCACACAAGTGAGGTATCATTTTTATCGGGAGACTTGGGGGAACGCTGCGTGGATGGAAATTTGTGGCTCCTCTCAGATTCCAGAACTTTCTGCCACAGAAATATGAGGAACATGTGTTTTTTTAGCCAAATTTTGAGGTTTGCAAAGGAGTCTGGGTAACAGAACCTGGTCCGAGCCCCGCAAGTCACCCCTCCTTGGATTCCCCTAGGTCTCTAGTTTGCAGAAATGCACAGGTTTGGTAGGTTTCCCTAGGTGCCGGCTGAGCTAGAGTCCAAAATCTACAGTAAGGCACTTCGCAAAAAACACCTCTGTTTTCTTCCAAAAATTTAGATGTGTCCACGTTGCGCTTTGGGGCGTTTCCTGTCGCGTGCGCTAGGCCTACCCACACAAGTGAGGTATCATTTTTATCGGGAGACTTGGGGGAACGCTAGGTGGAAGGAAATTTGTGGCTCCTCTCAGATTCCACAACTTTCTGCCACAGAAATGTGAGGAACATGTGTTTTTTTAGCCAAATTTTGAGGTTTGGAAAGGATTCTGGGTAACAGAACCTGGTCCGAGCCCTGCAAGTCACCCCATCTTGGATTCCCCTAGGTCTCTAGTTTTCAGAAAGCACAGGTTTGGTAGGTTTCCCTAGGTGTCGGCTGAGCTAGAGGCCAAAATCTACAGGTAGGCACTTCGCAAAAAACACCTCTGTTTTCTTCCAAAAATGTGGATGTCTCCACGTTGCGCTTTGGGGCGTTTCCTGTCGCGGGCGCTAGGCCTACCCACACAAGGGAGGTATCATTTTTATCGGGAGACTTGGGGGAACGCTGGGTGGAAGGAAATTTGTGGCTCCTCTCAGATTCCAGAACTTTCTGCCACAGAAATGTGAGGAACATGTGTTTTTTTAGCCAAATTTTGAGGTTTGCAAAGGATTCTGGGTAACAGAACCTGGTCCGAGCCCCGCAAGTCACCCCTCCTTGGATTCCCCTAGGTCTCTAGTTTTAAGAAATGCACAGGTTTGGTAGGTTTCCCAAGGTGCCGGCTGAGCTAGAGGCCAAAATCTACAGGTAGGCACTTCGCAAAAAACACCTCTGTTTTCTTCCAAAAATGTGGATGTGTCCACGTTGCGCTTTGGGGCGTTTCCTGTCGCGGGCGCTAGGCCTACCCACACAAGTGAGGTATCATTTTTATCGGGAGACTTGGGGGAACGCTGGGTGGAAGGACATTTGTGGCTCCTCTCAGATTCCAGAACTTTCTGCCACAGAAATGTGAGGAACATGTGTTTTTTCAGCCAAATTTTTAGATTTGCAAATCATTCTGGGTAGCAGAACCTGGTCCGAGCCCCGCAAGTCACCCCTCCTTGGATTCCCCTAGGTCTCTAGTTTTCAGAAATGAACAGGTTTGGTAGGTTTCCCTAGGTGCCGGCTGAGCTAGAGGCCAAAATCTACAGGTAGGCACTTCGTAAAAACACCTCTGTTTTCTTAAAAAAATTTGGATGTGTCCACGTTGCACTTTGGGGCGTTTCCTGTCGTGGGCGCTAGGCCTACCCACACAAGTGAGGTATCATTTTTATCGGGAGACTTGGGGGAACGCTGCGTGGATGGAAATTTGTGGCTCCTCTCAGATTCCAGAACTTTCTGCCACAGAAATATGAGGAACATGTGTTTTTTTAGCCAAATTTTGAGGTTTGCAAAGGATTCTGGGTAACAGAACCTGGTCCGAGCCCCGCAAGTCACCCCTCCTTGGATTCCCCTAGGTCTCTAGTTTTCAGAAATTCACAGGTTTGGTAGGTTTCCCTAGGTGCCGGCTGAGCTAGAGCCCAAAATCTACAGGTAGGCACTTCGCAAAAAACACCTCTGTTTTCTTCCAAAAATTTAGATGTGTCCACGTTGCGCTTTGGGGCGTTTCCTGTCGCGTGCGCTAGGCCTACCCACACAAGTGAGGTATCATTTTTATCAGGAGACTTGGGGGAACGCTAGGTGGAAGGAAATTTGTGGCTCCTCTCAGATTCCACAACTTTCTGCCACAGAAATGTGAGGAACATGTGTTTTTTTAGCCAAATTATGAGGTTTGGAAAGGATTCTGGGTAACAGAACCTGGTCCGAGCCCTGCAAGTCACCCCATCTTGGATTCCCCTAGGTCTCTAGTTTTCAGAAATGCACAGGTTTGGTAGGTTTCCCTAGGTGTCGGCTGAGCTAGAGGCCAAAATCTACAGGTAGGCACTTCGCAAAAAACACCTCTGTTTTCTTCCCAAAATTTCGATGTGTCCACGTTGCGCTTTGGGGCGTTTCCTGTCGCGGGCTTTAGGCCTACCCACACAAGTGAGGTATAATTTTTATCGGGAGACTTGGGGGAACGCTGGGTGGAATGAAATTTGTGGCTCCTCTCAGATTCCAGAACTTTCTGCCTCAGAAATGTGAGGAACATGTGTTTTTTTAACCAAATTTTGAGGTTTGCAAAGGATTCTGGGTAACAGAACCTGGTCCGAGCCCCGCAAGTCACCCCTCCTTGGATTCCCCTAGGTCTCTAGTTTGCAGAAATGCACAGGTTTGGTAGGTTTCCCTAGGTGCCGGCTGAGCTAGAGTCCAAAATCTACAGTAAGGCACTTCGCAAAAAACACCTCTGTTTTCTTCCAAAAATTTAGATGTGTCCACGTTGCGCTTTGGGGCGTTTCCTGTCGCGTGCGCTAGGCCTACCCACACAAGTGAGGTATCATTTTTATCGGGAGACTTGGGGGAACGCTAGGTGGAAGGAAATTTGTGGCTCCTCTCAGATTCCACAACTTTCTGCCACAGAAATGTGAGGAACATGTGTTTTTTTAGCCAAATTTTGAGGTTTGGAAAGGATTCTGGGTAACAGAACCTGGTCCGAGCCCTGCAAGTCACCCCATCTTGGATTCCCCTAGGTCTCTAGTTTTCAGAAATGCACAGGTTTGGTAGGTTTCCCTAGGTGTCGGCTGAGCTAGAGGCCAAAATCTACAGGTAGGCACTTCGCAAAAAACACCTCTGTTTTCTTCCAAAAATGTGGATGTCTCCACGTTGCGCTTTGGGGCGTTTCCTGTCGCGGGCGCTAGGCCTACCCACACAAGGGAGGTATCATTTTTATCGGGAGACTTGGGGGAACGCTGGGTGGGAGGAAATTTGTGGCTCCTCTCAGATTCCAGAACTTTCTGCCACAGAAATGTGAGGAACATGTGTTTTTTTAGCCAAATTTTGAGGTTTGCAAAGGATTCTGGGTAACAGAACCTGGTCCGAGCCCCGCAAGTCACCCCTCCTTGGATTCCCCTAGGTCTCTAGTTTTAAGAAATGCACAGGTTTGGTAGGTTTCCCAAGGTGCCGGCTGAGCTAGAGGCCAAAATCTACAGGTAGGCACTTCGCAAAAAACACCTCTGTTTTCTTCCAAAAATGTGGATGTGTCCACGTTGCGCTTTGGGGCGTTTCCTGTCGCGGGCGCTAGGCCTACCCACACAAGTGAGGTATCATTTTTATCGGGAGACTTGGGGGAACGCTGGGTGGAAGGACATTTGTGGCTCCTCTCAGATTCCAGAACTTTCTGCCACAGAAATGTGAGGAACATGTGTTTTTTCAGCCAAATTTTTAGATTTGCAAATCATTCTGGGTAGCAGAACCTGGTCCGAGCCCCGCAAGTCACCCCTCCTTGGATTCCCCTAGGTCTCTAGTTTTCAGAAATGAACAGGTTTGGTAGGTTTCCCTAGGTGCCGGCTGAGCTAGAGGCCAAAATCTACAGGTAGGCACTTCGTAAAAACACCTCTGTTTTCTTCAAAAAATTTGGATGTGTCCACGTTGCACTTTGGGGCGTTTCCTGTCGTGGGCGCTAGGCCTACCCACACAAGTGAGGTATCATTTTTATCGGGAGACTTGGGGGAACGCTGCGTGGACGGAAATTTGTGGCTCCTCTCAGATTCCAGAACTTTCTGCCACAGAAATATGAGGAACATGTGTTTTTTTAGCCAAATTTTGAGGTTTGCAAAGGATTCTGGGTAACAGAACCTGGTCCGAGCCCCGCAAGTCACCCCTCCTTGGATTCCCCTAGGTCTCTAGTTTTCAGAAATGAACAGGTTTGGTAGGTTTCCCTAGGTGCCGGCTGAGCTAGAGCCCAAAATCTACAGGTAGGCACTTCGCAAAAAACACCTCTGTTTTCTTCCAAAAATTTAGATGTGTCCACGTTGCGCTTTGGGGCGTTTCCTGTCGCGTGCGCTAGGCCTACCCACACAAGTGAGGTATCATTTTTATCAGGAGACTTGGGGGAACGCTAGGTGGAAGGAAATTTGTGGCTCCTCTCAGATTCCACAACTTTCTGCCACAGAAATGTGAGGAACATGTGTTTTTTTAGCCAAATTATGAGGTTTGGAAAGGATTCTGGGTAACAGAACCTGGTCCGAGCCCTGCAAGTCACCCCATCTTGGATTCCCCTAGGTCTCTAGTTTTCAGAAATGCACAGGTTTGGTAGGTTTCCCTAGGTGTCGGCTGAGCTAGAGGCCAAAATCTACAGGTAGGCACTTCGCAAAAAACACCTCTGTTTTCTTCCCAAAATTTCGATGTGTCCACGTTGCGCTTTGGGGCGTTTCCTGTCGCGGGCTTTAGGCCTACCCACACAAGTGAGGTATAATTTTTATCGGGAGACTTGGGGGAACGCTGGGTGGAATGAAATTTGTGGCTCCTCTCAGATTCCAGAACTTTCTGCCACAGAAATGTGAGGAACATGTGTTTTTTTAACCAAATTTTGAGGTTTGCAAAGGATTCTGGGTAACAGAACCTGGTCCGAGCCACGCAAGTCACCCCTCCTTGGATTCCCCTACGTCTCAAGTTTTCAGAAATGCACAGGTTTGGTAGCTTTCCCGAGGTGCCGGCTGAGCTAGAGGCCAAAATCTACAGGTAGGCACTTCGCAAAAAACACCTCTGTTTTCTTCCAAAAATTTGGATGTGTCCACGTTGCGCTTTGGTGCGTTTCCTGTCGCGGGCTCTAGGCCTACCCACACAAGTGAGGTATCATTTTTATCGGGAGACTTGGAGGAACGCTGGGTGGGAGGAAATTTGTGGCTCCTCTCAGATTCCACAACTTTCTGCCACAGAAATGTGAGGAACATGTGTTTTTTTAGCCAAATTTTGAGGTTTGCAAAGGATTCTGGGTAACAGAACCTGGTCCGAGCCCCGCAAGTCACCCCTCCTTGGATTCCCCTAGGTCTCTAGTTTTAAGAAATGCACAGGTTTGGTAGGTTTCCCTAGGTGCCGGCTGAGCTAGAGGCCAAAATCTACAGGTAGGCACTTCGCAAAAAACACCTCTTTTTTCTTCCAAAAATTTGATGTGTCCACGTTGAGCTTTGGGGCGTTTCCTGTCGCGGGCGCTAGGCCTACCCACACAAGTGAGGTATCATTTTTATCGGGAGACTTGGGGGAACGCTGCGTGGATGGAAATTTGTGGCTCCTCTCAGATTCCAGAACTTTCTGCCACAGAAATATGAGGAACATGTGTTTTTTTAGCCAAATTTTGAGGTTTGCAAAGGAGTCTGGGTAACAGAACCTGGTCCGAGCCCCGCAAGTCACCCCTCCTTGGATTCCCCTAGGTCTCTAGTTTTCAGAAATGCACAGGTTTGGTAGGTTTCCCTAGGTGCCGGCTGAGCTAGAGCCCAAAATCTACAGTAAGGCACTTCGCAAAAAACACCTCTGTTTTCTTCCAAAAATTTAGATGTGTCCACGTTGCGCTTTGGGGCGTTTCCTGTCGCGTGCGCTAGGCCTACCCACACAAGTGAGGTATCATTTTTATCGGGAGACTTGGGAGAACGCTAGGTGGAAGGAAATTTGTGGCTCCTCTCAGATTCCACAACTTTCTGCCACAGAAATGTGAGGAACATGTGTTTTTTTAGCCAAATTTTGAGGTTTGGAAAGGATTCTGGGTAACAGAACCTGGTCCGAGCCCTGCAAGTCACCCCATCTTGGATTCCCCTAGGTCTCTAGTTTTCAGAAATGCACAGGTTTGGTAGGTTTCCCTAGGTGTCGGCTGAGCTAGAGGCCAAAATCTACAGGTAGGCACTTCGCAAAAAACACCTCTGTTTTCTTCCCAAAATTTGGATGTGTCCACGTTGCGCTTTGGGGCGTTTCCTGTCGCGGGCTCTAGGCCTACCCACACAAGTGAGGTATAATTTTTATCGGGAGACTTGGGGGAACGCTGGGTGGAATGAAATTTGTGGCTCCTCTCAGATTCCAGAACTTTCTGCCACAGAAATGTGAGGAACATGTGTTTTTTAACCTAATTTTGAGGTTTGCAAAGGATTCTGGGTAACAGAACCTGGTCCGAGCCCCGCAAGTCACCCCTCCTTGGATTCCCCTACGTCTCAAGTTTTCAGAAATGCACAGGTTTGGTAGGTTTCCCGAGGTGCCGGCTGAGCTAGAGGCCAAAATCTACAGGTAGGCACTTCGCAAAAAACACCTCTGTTTTCTTCCAAAAATTTGGATGTGTCCACGTTGCGCTTTGGTGCGTTTCCTGTCGCGGGCTCTAGGCCTACCCACACAAGTGAGGTATCATTTTTATCGGGAGACTTGGAGGAACGCTGGGTGGGAGGAAATTTGTGGCTCCTCTCAGATTCCACAACTTTCTGCCACAGAAATGTGAGGAACATGTGTTTTTTTAGCCAAATTTTGAGGTTTGCAAAGGATTCTGGGTAACAGAACCTGGTCCGAGCCCCGCAAGTCACCCCTCCTTGGATTCCCCTAGGTCTCTAGTTTTAAGAAATGCACAGGTTTGGTAGGTTTCCCTAGGTGCCGGCTGAGCTAGAGGCCAAAATCTACAGGTAGGCACTTCGCAAAAAACACCTCTTTTTTCTTCCAAAAATTTGATGTGTCCACGTTGAGCTTTGGGGCGTTTCCTGTCGCGGGCGCTAGGCCTACCCACACAAGTGAGGTATCATTTTTATCGGGAGACTTGGGGGAACGCTGCGTGGATGGAAATTTGTGGCTCCTCTCAGATTCCAGAACTTTCTGCCACAGAAATATGAGGAACATGTGTTTTTTTAGCCAAATTTTGAGGTTTGCAAAGGAGTCTGGGTAACAGAACCTGGTCCGAGCCCCGCAAGTCACCCCTCCTTGGATTCCCCTAGGTCTCTAGTTTTCAGAAATGCACAGGTTTGGTAGGTTTCCCTAGGTGCCGGCTGAGCTAGAGCCCAAAATCTACAGTAAGGCTCTTCGCAAAAAACACCTCTGTTTTCTTCCAAAAATTTAGATGTGTCCACGTTGCGCTTTGGGGCGTTTCCTGTCGCGTGCGCTAGGCCTACCCACACAAGTGAGGTATCATTTTTATCGGGAGACTTGGGAGAACGCTAGGTGGAAGGAAATTTGTGGCTCCTCTCAGATTCCACAACTTTCTGCCACAGAAATGTGAGGAACATGTGTTTTTTTAGCCAAATTTTGAGGTTTGGAAAGGATTCTGGGTAACAGAACCTGGTCCGAGCCCTGCAAGTCACCCCATCTTGGATTCCCCTAGGTCTCTAGTTTTCAGAAATGCACAGGTTTGGTAGGTTTCCCTAGGTGTCGGCTGAGCTAGAGGCCAAAATCTACAGGTAGGCACTTCGCAAAAAACACCTCTGTTTTCTTCCCAAAATTTGGATGTGTCCACGTTGCGCTTTGGGGCGTTTCCTGTCGCGGGCTCTAGGCCTACCCACACAAGTGAGGTATAATTTTTATCGGGAGACTTGGGGGAACGCTGGGTGGAATGAAATTTGTGGCTCCTCTCAGATTCCAGAACTTTCTGCCACAGAAATGTGAGGAACATGTGTTTTTTAACCTAATTTTGAGGTTTGCAAAGGATTCTGGGTAACAGAACCTGGTCCGAGCCCCGCAAGTCACCCCTCCTTGGATTCCCCTACGTCTCAAGTTTTCAGAAATGCACAGGTTTGGTAGGTTTCCCGAGGTGCCGGCTGAGCTAGAGGCCAAAATCTACAGGTAGGCACTTCGCAAAAAACACCTCTGTTTTCTTCCAAAAATTTGGATGTGTCCACGTTGCGCTTTGGTGCGTTTCCTGTCGCGGGCTCTAGGCCTACCCACACAAGTGAGGTATCATTTTTATCAGGAGACTTGGGGGAACGCTGGGTGGAAGGAAATTTGTGGCTCCTCTCAGATTCCACAACTTTCTGCCACAGAAATGTGAGGAACATGTGTTTTTTTAGCCAAATTTTGAGGTTTGCAAAGGATTCTGGGTAACAGAACCTGGTCCGAGCCCCGCAAGTCACCCCTCCTTGGATTCCCCTAGGTCTCTAGTTTTAGGAAATGCACAGGTTTGGTAGGTTTCCCTAGGTGCCGGCTGAGCTAGAGGCCAAAATCTACAGGTAGGCACTTCGCAAAAAACACCTCTGTTTTCTTCCAAAAATTTGGATGTGTCCACGTTGAGCTTTGGGGCGTTTCCTGTCGCGGGCGCTAGGCCTACCCACACAAGTGAGGTATCATTTTTATCGGGAGACTTGGGGGAACGCTGCGTGGACGGAAATTTGTGGCTCCTCTCAGATTCCAGAACTTTCTGCCACAGAAATATGAGGAACATGTGTTTTTAAGCCAAATTTTGAGGTTTGCAAAGGAGTCTGGGTAACAGAACCTGGTCCGAGCCCCGCAAGTCACCCCTCCTTGGATTCCCCTAGGTCTCTAGTTTTCAGAAATGCACAGGTTTGGTAGGTTTCCCTAGGTGCCGGCTGAGCTAGAGCCCAAAATCTACAGTAAGGCACTTCGCAAAAAACACCTCTGTTTTCTTCCAAAAATTTAGATGTGTCCACGTTGCGCTTTGGGGCGTTTCCTGTTGCGTGCGCTAGGCCTACCCACACAAGTGAGGTATCATTTTTATCGGGAGACTTGGGGGAACGCTAGGTGGAAGGAAATTTGTGGCTCCTCTCAGATTCCACAACTTTCTGCCACAGAAATGTGAGGAACATGTGTTTTTTTAGCCAAATTTTGATGTTTGGAAAGGATTCTGGGTAACAGAACCTGGTCCGAGCCCTGCAAGTCACCCCATCTTGGATTCCCCTAGGTCTCTAGTTTTCAGAAATGCACAGGTTTGGTAGGTTTCCCTAGGTGTCGGCTGAGCTAGAGGCCAAAATCTACAGGTAGGCACTTCGCAAAAAACACCTCTGTTTTCTTCCAAAAATGTGGATGTGTCCACGTTGCGCTTTGGGGCGTTTCCTGTCGCGGGCGCTAGGCCTACCCACACAAGTGAGGTATCATTTTTATCGGGAGACTTGGGGGAACGCTGGGTGGAAGGAAATTTGTGGCTCCTCTCAGATTCCAGAACTTTCTGCCACAGAAATGTGAGGAACATGTGTTTTTTTAAGCCAAATTTTGAGGTTTGCAAAGGATTCTGGGTAAGAGAACCTGGTCCGAGCCCCGCAAGTCACCCCTCCTTGGATTCCCCTAGGTCTCTAGTTTTAAGAAATGCACAGGTTTGGTAGGTTTCCCTAGGTGCCGGCTGAGCTAGAGGCCAAAATCTACAGGTAGACACTTCGCAAAAAACACCTCTGTTTTCTTCAAAAAATTTGGATGTGTCCACGTTGCACTTTGGGGCGTTTCCTGTCGCGGGCGCTAGGCCTACCCACACAAGTGGGTGGATGGAAATTTGTGGCTCCTCTCAGATTCCAGAACTTTCTGCCACAGAAATATGAGGAACATGTGTTTTTTTAGCTTAATTTTGAGGTTTGCAAAGGATTCTGGGTAACAGAACCTGGTCCGAGCCCTGCAAGTCACCCCATCTTGGATTCCCCTAGGTCTCTAGTTTTCAGAAATGCACAGGTTTGGTAGGTTTCCCTAGGTGCCGGCTGAGCTAGAGCCCAAAATCTACAGTAAGGCACTTCGCAAAAAACACCTCTGTTTTCTTCCAAAAATTTAGATGTGTCCACGTTGCGCTTTGGGGCGTTTCCTGTCGCGTGCGCTAGGCCTACCCACACAAGTGAGGTATCATTTTTATCGGGAGACTTGGGAGAACGCTAGGTGGAAGGAAATTTGTGGCTCCTCTCAGATTCCACAACTTTCTGCCACAGAAATGTGAGGAACATGTGTTTTTTTAGCCAAATTTTGAGGTTTGGAAAGGATTCTGGGTAACAGAACCTGGTCCGAGCCCTGCAAGTCACCCCATCTTGGATTCCCCTAGGTCTCTAGTTTTCAGAAATGCACAGGTTTGGTAGGTTTCCCTAGGTGTCGGCTGAGCTAGAGGCCAAAATCTACAGGTAGGCACTTCGCAAAAAACACCTCTGTTTTCTTCCCAAAATTTGGATGTGTCCACGTTGCGCTTTGGGGCGTTTCCTGTCGCGGGCTCTAGGCCTACCCACACAAGTGAGGTACAATTTTTATCGGGAGACTTGGGGTAACGCTGGGTGGAATGAAATTTGTGGCTCCTCTCAGATTCCAGAACTTTCTGCCACAGAAATGTGAGGAACATGTGTTTTTTAACCAAATTTTGAGGTTTGCAAAGGATTCTGGGTAACAGAACCTGGTCCGAGCCCCGCAAGTCACCCCTCCTTGGATTCCCCTACGTCTCAAGTTTTCAGAAATGCACAGGTTTGGTAGGTTTCCCGAGGTGCCGGCTGAGCTAGAGGCCAAAATCTACAGGTAGGCACTTCGCAAAAAACACCTCTGTTTTCTTCCAAAAATTTGGATGTGTCCACGTTGCGCTTTGGTGCGTTTCCTGTCGCGGGCTCTAGGCCTACCCACACAAGTGAGGTATCATTTTTATCAGGAGACTTGGGGGAACGCTGCGTGGAAGGAAATTTGTGGCTCCTCTCAGATTCCACAACTTTCTGCCACAGAAATGTGAGGAACATGTGTTTTTTTAGCCAAATTTTGAGGTTTGCAAAGGATTCTGGGTAACAGAACCTGGTCCGAGCCCCGCAAGTCACCCCTCCTTGGATTCCCCTAGGTCTCTAGTTTTAAGAAATGCACAGGTTTGGTAGGTTTCCCTAGGTGCCGGCTGAGCTAGAGGCCAAAATCTACAGGTAGGCACTTCGCAAAAAACACCTCTGTTTTCTTCCAAAAATTTGGATGTGTCCACGTTGAGCTTTGGGGCGTTTCCTGTCGCGGGCGCTAGGCCTACCCACACAAGTGAGGTATCATTTTTATCGGGAGACTTGGGGGAACGCTGCCTGGACGGAAATTTGTGGCTCCTCTCAGATTCCAGAACTTTCTGCCACAGAAATATGAGGAACATGTGTTTTTAAGCCAAATTTTGAGGTTTGCAAAGGAGTCTGG
This sequence comes from Pleurodeles waltl, assembly GCF_031143425.1. Classification (NCBI taxonomy): domain Eukaryota; kingdom Metazoa; phylum Chordata; class Amphibia; order Caudata; family Salamandridae; genus Pleurodeles; species Pleurodeles waltl. The sequence goes on along the minus strand of NC_090446.1, from coordinate 164,751,279 downwards.
GTAACAGAACCTGGTCCGAGCCCCGCAAGTCACCCCTCCTTGGATTCCCCTAGGTCTCTAGTTTTCAGAAATGCACAGGTTTGGTAGGTTTCCCTAGGTGCCGGCTGAGCTAGAGCCCAAAATCTACAGTAAGGCACTTCGCAAAAAACACCTCTGTTTTCTTCCAAAAATTTAGATGTGTCCACGTTGCGCTTTGGGGCGTTTCCTGTTGCGTGCGCTAGGCCTACCCACACAAGTGAGGTATCATTTTTATCGGGAGACTTGGGGGAACGCTAGGTGGAAGGAAATTTGTGGCTCCTCTCAGATTCCACAACTTTCTGCCACAGAAATGTGAGGAACATGTGTTTTTTTAGCCAAATTTTGATGTTTGGAAAGGATTCTGGGTAACAGAACCTGGTCCGAGCCCTGCAAGTCACCACATCTTGGATTCCCCTAGGTCTCTAGTTTTCAGAAATGCACAGGTTTGGTAGGTTTCCCTAGGTGTCGGCTGAGCTAGAGGCCAAAATCTACAGGTAGGCACTTCACAAAAAACACCTCTGTTTTCTTCCAAAAATGTGGATGTGTCCACGTTGCGCTTTGGGGCGTTTCCTGTCGCGGGCGCTAGGCCTACCCACACAAGTGAGGTATCATTTTTATCGGGAGACTTGGGGGAACGCTGGGTGGAAGGAAATTTGTGGCTCCTCTCAGATTCCAGAACTTTCTGCCACAGAAATGTGAGGAACATGTGTTTTTTAAGCCAAATTTTGAGGTTTGCAAAGGATTCTGGGTAACAGAACCTGGTCCGAGCCCCGCAAGTCACCCCTCCTTGGATTCCCCTAGGTCTCTAGTTTTAAGAAATGCACAGGTTTGGTAGGTTTCCCTAGGTGCCGGCTGAGCTAGAGGCCAAAATCTACAGGTAGGCACTTCGCAAAAAACACCTCTGCTTTCTTCCAAAAATTTGGATGTGTCCACGTTGCGCTTTGGGGCGTTTCCTGTCGCGGGCGCTAGGCCTACCCACACAAGTGAGGTATCATTTTTATCGGGAGACTTGGGGGAACGCTGCGTGGAAGGAAATTTGTGGCTCCTCTCAGATTCCAGAACTTTCTGCCACAGAAATGTGAGGAACATGTGTGTTTTTAGCCAAATTTTGAGATTTGCAAAGGATTCTGGGTAGCAGAACCTGGTCCCAGCCCCGCAAGTCACCCCTCCGTGGATTCCCCTAGGTCTCTAGTTTTCAGAAATGAATAGGTTTGGTAGGTTTCCCTAGGTGCCGGCTGAGCTAGAGGCCAAAATCTACAGGTAGGCACTTCGTAAAAACACCTCTGTTTTCTTCAAAAAATTTGGATGTGTCCACGTTGCACTTTGGGGCGTTTCCTGTCGTGGGCGCTAGGCCTACCCACACAAGTGAGGTATCATTTTTATCGGGAGACTTGGGGGAACGCTGCGTGGACAGAAATTTGTGGCTCCTCTCAGATTCCAGAACTTTCTGCCTCAGAAATATGAGGAACATGTGTTTTTTTAGCCAAATTTTGAGGTTTGCAAAGGATTCTGGGTAACAGAACCTGGTCCGAGCCCCGCAAGTCACCCCTCCTTGGATTCCCCTAGGTCTCTAGTTTTCAGAAATGCACAGGTTTGGTAGGTTTCCCTAGATGGCGGCTGAGCTAGAGCCCAAAATCTACAGGTAGGCACTTCGCAAAAAACACCTCTATTTTCTTCCAAAAATTTAGATGTGTCCACGTTGCTCTTTGGGGCGTTTCCTGTCGCGTGCGCTAGGCCTACCCACACAAGTGAGGTATCATTTTTATCGGGAGACTTGGGGGAATGTTAGGTGGAAGGAAATTTGTGGCTCCTCTCAGATTCCACAACTTTCTGCCACAGAAATGTGAGGAACATGTGTTTTTTTTTAGCCAAATTTTGAGGTTTGGAAAGGATTCTGGGTAACAGAACCTGGTCCGAGCCCTGCAAGTCACCCCATCTTGGATTCCCCTAGGTCTCTAGTTTTCAGAAATGCACAGGTTTGGTAGGTTTCCCTAGGTGTCGGCTGAGCTAGAGGCCAAAATCTACAGGTAGGCACTTCGCAAAAAACACCTCTGTTTTCTTCCAAAAATTTGGATGTGTCCACGTTGCGCTTTGGGGCGTTTCCTGTCGCGGGCTCTAGGCCTACCCACACAAGTGAGGTATCATTTTTATCGGGAGACTTGGGGGAACGCTGCGTGGATGGAAATTTGTGGCTCCTCTCAGATTCCAGAACTTTCTGCCACAGAAATATGAGGAACATGTGTTTTTTTAGCCAAATTTTGAGGTTTGCAAAGGATTCTGGGTAACAGAACCTGGTCCGAGCCCCGCAAGTCACCCCTCCTTGGATTCCCCTAGGTCTCTAGTTTTCAGAAATGAACAGGTTTGGTAGGTTTCCCTAGGTGCCAGCTGAGCTAGAGGCCAAAATCTACAGGTAGGCACTTCGCAAAAAACACCTCTGTTTTCTTCCAAAAATGTGGATGTGTCCACGTTGCACTTTGGGGCGTTTCCTGTCGTGGGCTCTAGGCCTACCCACACAAGTGAGGTATCATTTTTATCGGGAGACTTGGGGGAACGCTGGGTGGAATGAAATTCGTGGCTCCTCTCAGATTCCAGAAATTTCTGCCACAGAAATGTGAGGAACATGTGTTTTTTTAACCAAATTTTGAGGTTTGCAAAGGATTCTGGGTAACAGAACCTGGTCCGAGCCCCGCAAGTCACCCCTCCTTGGATTCCCCTACGTCTCAAGTTTTCAGAAATGCACAGGTTTGGTAGGTTTCCCGAGGTGCCGGCTGAGCTAGAGGCCAAAATCTACAGGTAGGCACTTCGCAAAAAACACCTCTGTTTTCTTCCAAAAATTTGGATGTGTCCACGTTGCGCTTTGGGGCGTTTCCTGTCGCGGGCTCTAGGCCGACCCACACAAGTGAGGTATCATTTTTATCGGGAGACTTGGGGGAACGCTGCGTGGATGGAAATTTGTGGCTCCTCTCAGATTCCAGAACTTTCTGCCACAGAAATATGAGGAACATGTGTTTTTTTAGCCAAATTTTGAGGTTTGCAAAGGATTCTGGGTAACAGAACCTGGTCCGAGCCCCGCAAGTCACCCCTCCTTGGATTCCCCTAGGTCTCTAGTTTTCAGAAATGAACAGGTTTGGTAGGTTTCCCTAGGTGCCAGCTGAGCTAGAGGCCAAAATCTACAGGTAGGCACTTCGCAAAAACACCTCTGTTTTCTTCCAAAAATTTGGATGTGTCCACGTTGCACTTTGGGGCGTTTCCTGTCGCGGGCGCTAGGCCTATCCACACAAGTGAGGTATCATTTTTATCGGGAGACTTGGGGGAACGCTGGGTGGACGGAAATTTGTGGCTCCTCTCAGATTCCAGAACTTTCTGCCACAGAAATATGAGGAACATGTGTTTTTTTAGCTAAATTTTGAGGTTTGCAAAGGATTCTGGGTAACAGAACCTGGTCCGAGCCCTGCAAGTCACCCCATCTTGGATTCCCCTAGGTCTCTCGTTTTCAGAAATGCACAGGTTTGGTAGGTTTCCCTAGGTGCCGGCTGAGCTAGAGGCCAAAATCTACAGGTAGGCACTTCGCAAAAAACACTTCTGTTTTCTTCCAAAAATTTGGATGTGTCCACGTTGCGCTTTGGGGCGTTTCCTGTCGCGGGCTCTAGGCCTACCCACACAAGTGAGGTATCATTTTTATCGGGAGACTTGGGGGAACGCTGGGCGGAATGAAATTTGTGGCTCCTTTCAGATTTCCCTAGGATTCCCCTAGGTCTCTAGTTTTCAGAAATGAACAGGTTTGGTAGGTTTCCCTAGGTGCCGGCTGAGCTAGAGGCCAAAATCTACAGGTAGGCACTTCGTAAAAACACCTCTGTTTTCTTCAAAAAATTTGGATGTGTCCACGTTGCACTTTGGGGCGTTTCCTGTCGTGGGCGCTAGGCCTACCCACACAAGTGAGGTATCATTTTTATCGGGAGACTTGGGGGAACGCTGCGTGGACGGAAATTTGTGGCTCCTCTCAGATTCCAGAACTTTCTGCCACAGAAATATGAGGAACATGTGTTTTTTTAGCCAAATTTTGAGGTTTGCAAAGGATTCTGGGTAACAGAACCTGGTCCGAGCCCCGCAAGTCACCCCTCCTTGGATTCCCCTAGGTCTCTAGTTTTCAGAAATGCACAGGTTTGGTAGGTTTCCCTAGATGGCGGCTGAGCTAGAGCCCAAAATCTACAGGTAGGCACTTCGCAAAAAACACCTCTGTTTTCTTCCAAAAATGTAGATGTGTCCACGTTGCGCTTTGGGGCGTTTCCTGTCGCGTGCGCTAGGCCTACCCACACAAGTGAGGTATCATTTTTATCGGGAGACTTGGGGGAACGCTAGGTGGAAGGAAATTTGTGGCTCCTCTCAGATTCCACAACTTTCTGCCACAGAAATGTGAGGAACATGTGTTTTTTTAGCCAAATTTTGAGGTTTGGAAAGGATTCTGGGTAACAGAACCTGGTCCGAGCCCTGCAAGTCACCCCATCTTGGATTCCCCTAGGTCTCTAGTTTTCAGAAATGCACAGGTTTGGTAGGTTTCCCTAGGTGTCGGCTGAGCTAGAGGCCAAAATCTACAGGTAGGCACTTCGCAAAAAACACCTCTGTTTTCTTCCAAAAATGTGGATGTGTCCACGTTGCGCTTTGGGGCGTTTCCTGTCGCGGGCTCTAGGCCTACCCACACAAGTGAGGTATCATTTTTATTGGGAGACTTGGGGGAACGCTGGGTGGAATGAAATTTGTGGCTCCTCTCAGATTCCAGAAATTTCTGCCACAGAAATGTGAGGAACATGTGTTTTTTTAACCAAATTTTGAGGTTTGCAAAGGATTCTGGGTAACAGAACCTGGTCCGAGCCCCGCAAGTCACCCCTCCTTGGATTCCCCTAGGTCTCAAGTTTTCAGAAATGCACAGGTTTGGTAGGTTTCCCGAGGTGCCGGCTGAGCGAGAGGCCAAAATCTCCAGGTAGGCACTTCGCAAAAAACACCTCTGTTTTCTTCCAAAAATTTGGATGTGTCCACGTTGCGCTTTGGGGCGTTTCCTGTCGCGGGCTCTAGGCCTACCCACACAAGTGAGGTATCATTTTTATCGGGAGACTTGGGTGAACGCTGCGTGGATGGAAATTTGTGGCTCCTCTCAGATTCCAGAACTTTCTGCCACAGAAATATGAGGAACATGTGTTTTTTTAGCCAAATTTTGAGGTTTGCAAAGGATTCTGGGTAACAGAACCTGGTCCGAGCCCCGCAAGTCACCCCTCCTTGGATTCCCCTAGGTCTCTAGTTTTCAGAAATGAACAGGTTTGGTAGGTTTCCCTAGGTGCCGGCTGAGCTAGAGGCCAAAATCTACAGGTAGGCACTTCGCAAAAAACACCTCTGTTTTCTTCCAAAAATTTAGATGTGTCCACGTTGCGCTTTGGGGCGTTTCCTGTCGCGTGCGCTAGGCCTACCCACACAAGTGAGGTATCATTTTTATCAGGAGACTTGGGGGAACGCTAGGTGGAAGGAAATTTGTGGCTCCTCTCAGATTCCACAACTTTCTGCCACAGAAATGTGAGGAACATGTGTTTTTTTAGCCAAATTATGAGGTTTGGAAAGGATTCTGGGTAACAGAACCTGGTCCGAGCCCTGCAAGTCACCCCATCTTGGATTCCCCTAGGTCTCTAGTTTTCAGAAATGCACAGGTTTGGTAGGTTTCCCTAGATGGCGGCTGAGCTAGAGCCCAAAATCTACAGGTAGGCACTTCGCAAAAAACACCTCTGTTTTCTTCCAAAAATTTAGATGTGTCCACGTTGCTCTTTCGGGCGTTTCCTGTCGCGTGCGCTAGGCCTACCCACACAAGTGAGGTATCATTTTTATCGGGAGACTTGGGGGAATGCTAGGTGGAAGGAAATTTGTGGCTCCTCTCAGATTCCACAACTTTCTGCCACAGAAATGTGAGGAACATGTGTTTTTTTTTAGCCAAATTTTGAGGTTTGGAAAGGATTCTGGGTAACAGAACCTGGTCCGAGCCCTGCAAGTCACCCCATCTTGGATTCCCCTAGGTCTCTAGTTTTCAGAAATGCACAGGTTTGGTAGGTTTCCCTAGGTGTCGGCTGAGCTAGAGGCCAAAATCTACAGGTAGGCACTTCGCAAAAAACACCTCTGTTTTCTTCCAAAAATTTGGATGTGTCCACGTTGCGCTTTGGGGCGTTTCCTGTCGCCGGCTCTAGGCCTACCCACACAAGTGAGGTATCATTTTTATCGGGAGACTTGGGGGAACGCTGCGTGGATGGAAATTTGTGGCTCCTCTCAGATTCCAGAACTTTCTGCCACAGAAATATGAGGAACATGTGTTTTTTTAGCCAAATTTTGAGGTTTGCAAAGGATTCTGGGTAACAGAACCTGGTCCGAGCCCCGCAAGTCACCCCTCCTTGGATTCCCCTAGGTCTCTAGTTTTCAGAAATGAACAGGTTTGGTAGGTTTCCCTAGGTGCCAGCTGAGCTAGAGGCCAAAATCTACAGGTAGGCACTTCGCAAAAACACCTCTGTTTTCTTCCAAAAATTTGGATGTGTCCACGTTGCACTTTGGGGCGTTTCCTGTCGCGGGCGCTAGGCCTACCCACACAAGTGAGGTATCAATTTTATCGGGAGACTTGGGGGAACGCTGGGTGGACGGAAATTTGTGGCTCCTCTCAGATTCCAGAACTTTCTGCCACAGAAATATGAGGAACATGTGTTTTTTTAGCTAAATTTTGAGGTTTGCAAAGGATTCTGGGTAACAGAACCTGGTCCGAGCCCTGCAAGTCACCCCATCTTGGATTCCCCTAGGTCTCTAGTTTTCAGAAATGCACAGGTTTGGTAGGATTCCCTGGGTGCCGGCTGAGCTAGAGGCCAAAATCTACAGGTAGGCACTTCGCAAAAAACACTTCTGTTTTCTTCCAAAAATTTGGATGTGTCCACGTTGCGCTTTGGGGCGTTTCCTGTCGCGGGCTCTAGGCCTACCCACACAAGTGAGGTATCATTTTTATCGGGAGACTTGGGGGAACGCTGGGCGGAATGAAATTTGTGGCTCCTTTCAGATTTCCCTAGGATTCCCCTAGGTCTCTAGTTTTCAGAAATGAACAGGTTTGGTAGGTTTCCCTAGGTGCCGGCTGAGCTAGAGGCCAAAATCTACAGGTAGGCACTTCGTAAAAACACCTCTGTTTTCTTCAAAAAATTTGGATGTGTCCACGTTGCACTTTGGGGCGTTTCCTGTCGTGGGCGCTAGGCCTACCCACACAAGTGAGGTATCATTTTTATCGGGAGACTTGGGGGAACGCTGCGTGGACGGAAATTTGTGGCTCCTCTCAGATTCCAGAACTTTCTGCCACAGAAATATGAGGAACATGTGTTTTTTTAGCCAAATTTTGAGGTTTGCAAAGGATTCTGGGTAACAGAACCTGGTCCGAGCCCCGCAAGTCACCCCTCCTTGGATTCCCCTAGGTCTCTAGTTTTCAGAAATGCACAGGTTTGGTAGGTTTCCCTAGATGGCGGCTGAGCTAGAGCCCAAAATCTACAGGTAGGCACTTCGCAAAAAACACCTCTGTTTTCTTCCAAAAATTTAGATGTGTCCACGTTGCGCTTTGGGGCGTTTCCTGTCGCGTGCGCTAGGCCTACCCACACAAGTGAGGTATCATTTTTATCGGGAGACTTGGGGGAACGCTAGGTGGAAGGAAATTTGTGGCTCCTCTCAGATTCCACAACTTTCTGCCACAGAAATGTGAGGAACATGTGTTTTTTTAGCCAAATTTTGAGGTTTGGAAAGGATTCTGGGTAACAGAACCTGGTCCGAGCCCTGCAAGTCACCCCATCTTGGATTCCCCTAGGTCTCTAGTTTTCAGAAATGCACAGGTTTGGTAGGTTTCCCTAGGTGTCGGCTGAGCTAGAATCCAAAATCTACAGGTAGGCACTTCGCAAAAAACACCTCTGTTTTCTTCCAAAAATGTGGATGTGTCCACGTTGTGCTTTGGGGCGTTTCCTGTCGCGGGCTCTAGGCCTACCCACACAAGTGAGGTATCATTTTTATCGGGAGACTTGGGGGAACGCTGGGTGGAATGAAATTTGTGGCTCCTCTCAGATTCCAGAAATTTCTGCCACAGAAATGTGAGGAACATGTGTTTTTTTAACCAAATTTTGAGGTTTGCAAAGGATTCTGGGTAACAGAACCTGGTCCGAGCCCCGCAAGTCACCCCTCCTTGGATTCCCCTAGGTCTCAAGTTTTCAGAAATGCACAGGTTTGGTAGGTTTCCCGAGGTGCCGGCTGAGCTAGAGGCCAAAATCTACAGGTAGGCACTTCGCAAAAAACACCTCTGTTTTCTTCCAAAAATTTGGATGTGTCCACGTTGCGCTTTGGGGCGTTTCCTGTCGCGGGCTCTAGGCCTACCCACACAAGTGAGGTATCATTTTTATCGGGAGACTTGGGGGAACGCTGCGTGGATGGAAATTTGTGGCTCCTCTCAGATTCCAGAACTTTCTGCCACAGAAATATGAGGAACATGTGTTTTTTTAGCCAAATTTTGAGGTTTGCAAAGGATTCTGGGTAACAGAACCTGGTCCGAGCCCCGCAAGTCACCCCTCCTTGGATTCCCCTAGGTCTCTAGTTTTCAGAAATGAACAGGTTTGGTAGGTTTCCCTAGGTGCCGGCTGAGCTAGAGGCCAAAATCTACAGGTAGGCACTTCGCAAAAAACACCTCTGTTTTCTTCCAAAAATTTAGATGTGTCCACGTTGCGCTTTGGGGCGTTTCCTGTCGCGTGCGCTAGGCCTACCCACACAAGTGAGGTATCATTTTTATCAGGAGACTTGGGGGAACGCTAGGTGGAAGGAAATTTGTGGCTCCTCTCAGATTCCACAACTTTCTGCCACAGAAATGTGAGGAACATGTGTTTTTTTAGCCAAATTATGAGGTTTGGAAAGGATTCTGGGTAACAGAACCTGGTCCGAGCCCTGCAAGTCACCCCATCTTGGATTCCCCTAGGTCTCTAGTTTTCAGAAATGCACAGGTTTGGTAGGTTTCCCTAGGTGTCGGCTGAGCTAGAGGCCAAAATCTACAGGTAGGCACTTCGCAAAAAACACCTCTGTTTTCTTCCAAAAATTTGGATGTGTCCACGTTGCGCTTTGGGGCGTTTCCTGTCGCGGGCTCTAGGCCTACCCACACAAGTGAGGTATAATTTTTATCGGGACACTTGGGGGAACGCTGGGTGGAAGGAAATTTGTGGCTCCTCTCAGATTCCAGAACTTTCTGCCACAGAAATGTGAGGAACATGTGTTTTTTTAGCCAAATTTTGAGGTTTGCAAAGGATTCTGGGTAACAGAACCTGGTCCGAGCCCCGCAAGTCACCCCTCCTTGGATTCCCCTAGGTCTCTAGTTTTAAGAAATGCACAGGTTTGGTAGGTTTCCCTAGGTGCCGGCTGAGCTAGAGGCCAAAATCTACAGGTAGGCACTTCGTAAAAACACCTCTGTTTTCTTCAAAAAATTTGGATGTGTCCACGTTGCAATTTGGGGCGTTTCCTGTCGTGGGCGCTAGGCCTACCCACACAAGTGAGGTATCATTTTTATCGGGAGACTTGGGGGAACGCTGCGTGGACGGAAATTTGTGGCTCCTCTCCGATTCCAGAACTTTCTGCCACAGAAATATGAGGAACATGTGTTTTTTTAGCCAAATTTTGAGGTTTGCAAAGGATTCTGGGTAACAGAACCTGGTCCGAGCCCCGCAAGTCACCCCTCCTTGGATTCCCCTAGGTCTCTAGTTTTCAGAAATTCACAGGTTTGGTAGGTTTCCCTAGGTGCCGGCTGAGCTAGAGCCCAAAATCTACAGGTAGGCACTTCGCAAAAAACACCTCTGTTTTCTTCCAAAAATTTTGATGTGTCCACGTTGCGCTTTGGGGCGTTTCCTGTCGCGTGCGCTAGGCCTACCCACACAAGTGAGGTATCATTTTTATCGGGAGACTTGGGGGAACGCTGGGTGGAAGGAAATTTGTGGCTCCTCTCAGATTCCACAACTTTCTGCCACAGAAATGTGAGGAACATGTGTTTTTTTAGCCAAATTTTGAGGTTTGGAAAGGATTCTGGGTAACAGAACCTGGTCCGAGCCCTGCAAGTCACCCCATCTTGGATTCCCCTAGGTCTCTAGTTTTCAGAAATGCACAGGTTTGGTAGGTTTCCCTAGGTGTCGGCTGAGCTAGAGGCCAAAATCTACAGGTAGGCACTTCGCAAAAAACACCTCTGTTTTCTTCCCAAAATTTCGATGTGTCCACGTTGCGCTTTGGGGCGTTTCCTGTCGCGGGCTTTAGGCCTACCCACACAAGTTAGGTATAATTTTTATCGGGAGACTTGGGGGAACGCTGGGTGGAATGAAATTTGTGGCACCTCTCAGATTCCAGAACTTTCTGCCACAGAAATGTGAGGAACATGTGTTTTTTTAACCAAATTTTGAGGTTTGCAAAGGATTCTGGGTAACAGAACCTGGTCCGAGCCCCGCAAGTCACCCCTCCTTGGATTCCCCTACGTCTCAAGTTTTCAGAAATGCACAGGTTTGGTAGGTTTCCCGAGGTGCCGGCTGAGCTAGAGGCCAAAATCTACAGGTAGGCACTTCGCAAAAAACACCTCTGTTTTCTTCCAAAAATTTGGATGTGTCCACGTTGCGCTTTGGTGCGTTTCCTGTCGCGGGCTCTAGGCCTACCCACACAAGTGAGGTATCATTTTTATCGGGAGACTTGGGGGAACGCTGGGTGGAAGGAATTTTGTGGCTCCTCTCAGATTCCACAACTTTCTGCCACAGAAATGTGAGGAACATGTGTTTTTTTAGCCAAATTTTGAGGTTTGCAAAGGATTCTGGGTAACAGAACCTGGTCCGAGCCCCGCAAGTCACCCCTCCTTGGATTCCCCTAGGTCTCTAGTTTTAAGAAATGCACAGGTTTGGTAGGTTTCCCTAGGTGCCGGCTGAGCTAGAGGCCAAAATCTACAGGTAGGCACTTCGCAAAAAACACCTCTGTTTTCTTCCAAAAATTTGGATGTGTCCACGTTGAGCTTTGGGGCGTTTCCTGTCGCGGGCGCTAGGCCTACCCACACAAGTGAGGTGTCATTTTTATCGGGAGACTTGGGGGAACGCTGCGTGGATGGAAATTTGTGGCTCCTCTCAGATTCCAGAACTTTCTGCCACAGAAATATGAGGAACATGTGTTTTTTTAGCCAAATTTTGAGGTTTGCAAAGGAGTCTGGGTAACAGAACCTGGTCCGAGCCCCGCAAGTCACCCCTCCTTGGATTCCCCTAGGTCTCTAGTTTTCAGAAATGCACAGGTTTGGTAGGTTTCCCTAGGTGCCGGCTGAGCTAGAGCCCAAAATCTACAGTAAGGCACTTCGCAAAAAACACCTCTGTTTTCTTCCAAAAATTTAGATGTGTCCACGTTGCGCTTTGGGGCGTTTCCTGTCGCGTGCGCTAGGCCTACCCACACAAGTGAGGTATCATTTTTATCGGGAGACTTGGGGGAACGCTAGGTGGAAGGAAATTTGTGGCTCCTCTCAGATTCCACAACTTTCTGCCACAGAAATGTGAGGAACATGTGTTTTTTTAGCCAAATTTTGAGGTTTGGAAAGGATTCTGGGTAACAGAACCTGGTCCGAGCCCTGCAAGTCACCCCATCTTGGATTCCCCTAGGTCTCTAGTTTTCAGAAATGCACAGGTTTGGTAGGTTTCCCTAGGTGTCGGCTGAGCTAGAGGCCAAAATCTACAGGTAGGCACTTCGCAAAAAACACCTCTGTTTTCTTCCCAAAATTTCGATGTGTCCACGTTGCGCTTTGGGGCGTTTCCTGTCGCGGGCTTTAGGCCTACCCACACAAGTGAGGTATAATTTTTATCGGGAGACTTGGGGGAACGCTGGGTGGAATGAAATTTGTGGCACCTCTCAGATTCCAGAACTTTCTGCCACAGAAATGTGAGGAACATGTGTTTTTTTAACCAAATTTTGAGGTTTGCAAAGGATTCTGGGTAACAGAACCTGGTCCGAGCCCCGCAAGTCACCCCTCCTTGGATTACCCTACGTCTCAAGTTTTCAGAAATGCACAGGTTTGGTAGGTTTCCCGAGGTGCCGGCTGAGCTAGAGGCCAAAATCTACAGGTAGGCACTTCGCAAAAAACACCTCTGTTTTCTTCCAAAAATTTGGATGTGTCCACGTTGCGCTTTGGTGCGTTTCCTGTCGCGGGCTCTAGGCCTACCCACACAAGTGAGGTATCAATTTTATCGGGAGACTTGGGGGAACGCTGGGTGGAAGGAAATTTGTGGCTCCTCTCAGATTCCACAACTTTCTGCCACAGAAATGTGAGGAACATGTGTTTTTTTAGCCAAATTTTGAGGTTTGCAAAGGATTCTGGGTAACAGAACCTGGTCCGAGCCCCGCAAGTCACCCCTCCTTGGATTCCCCTAGGTCTCTAGTTTTAAGAAATGCACAGGTTTGGTAGGTTTCCCTAGGTGCCGGCTGAGCTAGAGGCCAAAATCTACAGGTAGGCACTTCGCAAAAAACACCTCTGTTTTCTTCCAAAAATTTGGATGTGTCCACGTTGAGCTTTGGGGCGTTTCCTGTCGCGGGCGCTAGGCCTACCCACACAAGTGAGGTGTCATTTTTATTGGGAGACTTGGGGGAACGCTGCGTGGATGGAAATTTGTGGCTCCTCTCAGATTCCAGAACTTTCTGCCACAGAAATATGAGGAACATGTGTTTTTTTAGCCAAATTTTGAGGTTTGCAAAGGAGTCTGGGTAACAGAACCTGGTCCGAGCCCCGCAAGTCACCCCTCCTTGGATTCCCCTAGGTCTCTAGTTTTCAGAAATGCACAGGTTTGGTAGGTTTCCCTAGGTGCCGGCTGAGCTAGAGCCCAAAATCTACAGTAAGGCACTTCGCAAAAAACACCTCTGTTTTCTTCCAAAAATGTAGATGTGTCCACGTTGCGCTTTGGGGCGTTTCCTGTCGCGTGCGCTAGGCCTACCCACACAAGTGAGGTATCATTTTTATCGGGAGACTTGGGGGAACGCTAGGTGGAAGGAAATTTGTGGCTCCTCTCAGATTCCACAACTTTCTGCCACAGAAATGTGAGGAACATGTGTTTTTTTAGCCAAATTTTGAGGTTTGGAAAGGATTCTGGGTAACAGAACCTGGTCCGAGCCCTGCAAGTCACCCCATCTTGGATTCCCCTAGGTCTCTAGTTTTCAGAAATGCACAGGTTTGGTAGGTTTCCCTAGGTGTCGGCTGAGCTAGAGGCCAAAATCTACAGGTAGGCACTTCGCAAAAAACACCTCTGTTTTCTTCCCAAAATTTGGATGTGTCCACGTTGCGCTTTGGGGCGTTTCCTGTCGCGGGCTCTAGGCCTACCCACACAAGTGAGGTATAATTTTTATCGGGAGACTTGGGGGAACGCTGGGTGGAATGAAATTTGTGGCTCCTCTCAGATTCCAGAACTTTCTGCCACAGAAATGTGAGGAACATGTGTTTTTTCAGCCAAATTGTGAGGTTTGCAAAGGATTCTGGGTAACAGAACCTGGTCCGAGCCCCGCAAGTCACCCCTCCTTGGATTCCCCTAGGTCTCTAGTTTTCAGAAATGCACAGGTTTGGTAGGTTTCCCTAGGTGCCGGCTGAGCTAGAGGCCAAAATCTACAGGTAGGCACTTCGCAAAAAACACCTCTGTTTTCTTCCAAAAATTTGGATGTGTCCACGTTGAGCTTTGGGGCGTTTCCTGTCGCGGGCGCTAGGCCTACCCACACAAGTGAGGTATCATTTTTATCGGGAGACTTGGGGGAACGCTGCGTGGACGGAAATTTGTGGCTCCTCTCAGATTCCAGAACTTTCTGCCACAGAAATATGAGGAACATGTGTTTTTTTAGCCAAATTTTGAGGTTTGCAAAGGACTCTGGGTAACAGAACCTGGTCCGAGCCCCGCAAGTCACCCCTCCTTGGATTCCCCTAGGTCTCTAGTTTTCAGAAATGCACAGGTTTGGTAGGTTTCCCTAGGTGCCGGCTGAGCTAGAGCCCAAAATCTACAGTAAGGCACTTCGCAAAAAACACCTCTGTTTTCTTCCAAAAATTTAGATGTGTCCACGTTGCGCTTTGGGGCGTTTCCTGTCGCGTGCGCTAGGCCTACCCACACAAGTGAGGTATCATTTTTATCGGGAGACTTGGGGGAACGCTAGGTGGAAGGAAATTTGTGGCTCCTCTCAGATTCCACAACTTTCTGCCACAGAAATGTGAGGAACATGTGTTTTTTTAGCCAAATTTTGATGTTTGGAAAGGATTCTGGGTAACAGAACCTGGTCCGAGCCCTGCAAGTCACCCCATCTTGGATTCCCCTAGGTCTCTAGTTTTCAGAAATGCACAGGTTTGGTAGGTATCCCTAGGTGTCGGCTGAGCTAGAGGCCAAAATCTACAGGTAGGCACTTCGCAAAAAACACCTCTGTTTTCTTCCAAAAATGTGGATGTGTCCACGTTGCGCTTTGGGGCGTTTCCTGTCGCGGGCGCTAGGCCTACCCACACAAGTGAGGTATCATTTTTATCAGGAGACTTGGGGGAACGCTGGGTGGAAGGAAATTTGTGGCTCCTCTCAGATTCCAGAACTTTCTGCCACAGAAATGTGAGGAACATGTGTTTTTTTAGCCAAATTTTGAGGTTTGCAAAGGATTCTGGGTAACAGAACCTGGTCCGAGCCCCGCAAGTCACCCCTCCTTGGATTCCCCTAGGTCTTTAGTTTTAAGAAATGACCAGGTTTGGTAGGTTTCCCTAGGTGCCGGCTGAGCTAGAGGCCAAAATCTACAGGTAGGCACTTCGCAAAAAACACCTCTGTTTTCTTCCAAAAATTTGGATGTGTCCACGTTGCGCTTTGGGGCGTTTCCTGTCGCGGGCGCTAGGCCTACCCACACAAGTGAGGTATCATTTTTATCGGGAGACTTGGGGGAACGCTGGGTGGAAGGAAATTTGTGGCTCCTCTCAGATTCCAGAACTTTCTGCCACAGAAATGTGAGGAACATGTGTTTTTTTAGCAAAATTTTGAGATTTGCAAAGGATTCTGGGTAGCAGAACCTGGTCCGAGCCCCGCAAGTCACCCCTCCTTGGATTCCCCTAGGTCTCTAGTTTTCAGAAATGAACAGGTTTGGTAGGTTTCCGTAGGTGCCGGCTGAGCTAGAGGCCAAAATCTACAGGTAGGCACTTCGTAAAAACACCTCTGTTTTCTTCAAAAAATTTGGATGTGTCCACGTTGCACTTTGGGGCGTTTCCTGTCGTGGGCGCTAGGCCTACCCACACAAGTGAGGTATCATTTTTATCGGGAGACTTGGGGGAACGCTGCGTGGACGGAAATTTGTGGCTCCTCTCAGATTCCAGAACTTTCTGCCACAGAAATATGAGGAACATGTGTTTTTTTAGCCAAATTTTGAGGTTTGCAAAGGATTCTGGGTAACAGAACCTGGTCCGATCCCCGCAAGTCACCCCTCCTTGGATTCCCCTAGGTCTCTAGTTTTCAGAAATGCACAGGTTTGGTAGGTTTCCCTAGGTGCCGGCTGAGCTAGAGCCCAAAATCTACAGGTAGGCACTTCGCAAAAAACACCTCTGTTTTCTTCCAAAAATTTAGATGTGTCCACGTTGAGCTTTGGGGCGTTTCCTGTCGCGGGCGCTAGGCCTACCCACACAAGTGAGGTATCATTTTTATCGGGAGACTTGGGGGAACGCTAGGTGGAAGGAAATTTGTGGCTCCTCTCAGATTCCACAACTTTCTGCCACAGAAATGTGAGGAACATGTGTTTTTTTAGCCAAATTTTGAGGTTTGGAAAGGATTCTGGGTAACAGAACCTGGTCCGAGCCCTGCAAGTCACCCCATCTTGGATTCCCCTAGGTCTCTAGTTTTCAGAAATGCACAGGTTTGGTAGGTTTCCCTAGGTGTCGGCGGAGCTAGAGGCCAAAATCTACAGGTAGGCACTTCGCAAAAAACACCTCTGTTAGCTTCCAAAAATTTGGATGTGTCCATGTTGCGCTTTGGGGCGTTTCCTGTCGCGGGCTCTAGGGCTACCCACACAAGTGAGGTATCATTTTTATCGGGAGACTTGGGGGAACACTGGGTGGAATGAAATTTGTGGCTCCTCTCAGATTCCAGAAATTTCTGCCACAGAAATGTGAGGAACATGTGTTTTTTTAACCAAATTTTGAGGTTTGCAAAGGATTCTGGGTAACAGAACATGGTCCGAGCCCCGCAAGTCACCCCTCCTTGGATTCCCCTAGGTCTCAAGTTTTCAGAAATGCACAGGTTTGGTAGGTTTCCCGAGGTGCCGGCTGAGCTAAAGGCCAAAATCTACAGGTAGGCACTTCGCAAAAAACACCTCTGTTTTCTTCCAAAAATTTGGATGTGTCCACGTTGCGCTTTGGGGCGTTTCCTGTCGCGGGCTCTAGGCCTACCCACACAAGTGAGGTATCATTTTTATCGGGAGACTTGGGGGAACGCTGCGTGGATGGAAATTTGTGGCTCCTCTCAGATTCCAGAACTTTCTGCCACAGAAATATGAGGAACATGTGTTTTTTTAGCCAAATTTTGAGGTTTGCAAAGGATTCTGGGTAACAGAACCTGGTCCGAGCCCCGCAAGTCACCCCTCCTTGGATTCCCCTAGGTCTCTAGTTTTCAGAAATGAACAGGTTTGGTAGGTTTCCCTAGGTGCCAGCTGAGCTAGAGGCCAAAATCTACAGGTAGGCACTTCGCAAAAACACCTCTGTTTTCTTCCAAAAATTTGGATGTGTCCACGTTGCACTTTGGGGCGTTTCCTGTCGCGGGCGCTAGGCCTACCCACACAAGTGAGGTATCATTTTTATCGGGAGACTTGGGGGAACGTTGGGTGGACGGAAATTTGTGGCTCCTCTCAGATTCCAGAACTTTCTGCCACAGAAATATGAGGAACATGTGTTTTTTTAGCTAAATTTTGAGGTTTGCAAAGGATTCTGGGTAACAGAACCTGGTCCGAGCCCTGCAAGTCACCCCATCTTGGATTCCCCTAGGTCTCTAGTTTTCAGAAATGCACAGGTTTGGTAGGTTTCCCTAGGTGCCGGCTGAGCTAGAGGCCAAAATCTACAGGTAGGCACTTCGCAAAAAACACCTCTGTTTTCTTCCAAAAATTTGGATGTGTCCACGTTGCGCTTTGGGGCATTTCCTGTTGCGGGCTCTAGGCCTACCCACACAAGTGAGGTATCATTTTTATCGGGAGACTTGGGGGAACGCTGGGCGGAATGAAATTTGTGGCTCCTCTCAGATTTCCCTAGGATTCCCCTAGGTCTCTAGTTTTCAGGAATGCACAGGTTTGGTAGGTTTCCCTAGGTGCCGGCTGAGCTAGAGGCCAAAATCTACAGGTAGGCACTTCGCAAAAAACACCTCTGTTTTCTTCCAAAAATTTGGATGTGTCCACGTTGCGCTTTGGGGCGTTTCCTGTCGCGGGCGCTAGGCCTACCCACACAAGTGAGGTATCATTTTTATCGGGAGACTTGGGGGAACGCTGGGTGGAAGGAAATTTGTGGCTCCTCTCAGATTCCAGAACTTTCTGCCACAGAAATGTGAGGAACATGTGTTTTTTTAGCCAAATTTTGAGATTTGCAAAGGATTCTGGGTAACAGAACCTGGTCCGAGTCCCGCAAGTCACCCCTCCTTGGATTCCCCTAGGTATCTAGTTTTCAGAAATGAACAGGTTTGGTAGGTTTCCCTAGGTGCCGGCTGAGCTAGAGGCCAAAATCTACAGGTAGGCACTTCGCAAAAACACCTCTGTTTTCTTCCAAAAATGTGGATGTGTCCACGTTCCACTTTGGGGCGTTTCCTGTCGCGGGCGCTAGGCCTACCCACACAAGTGAGGTATCATTTTTATCGGGAGACTTGGGGGAACGTTGGGTGGATGGAAATTTGTGGCTCCTCTCAGATTCCAGAACTTTCTGCCACAGAAATATGAGGAACATGTGTTTTTTTATCCAAATTTTGAGGTTTGCAAAGGATTCTGGGTAACAGAACCTGGTCCGAGCCCTGCAAGTCACCCCATCTTGGATTCCCCTAGGTCTCTAGTTTTCAGAAATGCACAGGTTTGGTAGGTTTCCCTAGGTGCCGGCTGAGCTAGAGGCCAAAATCTACAGGTAGGCACTTCGCAAAAAACACCTCTGTTTTCTTCCAAAAATTTGGATGTGTCCACGTTGCGCTTTGGGGCGTTTCCTGTCGCGGGCTCTAGGCCTACCCACACAAGTGAGGTATCATTTTTATCGGGAGACTTGGGGTAACGCTGGGCGGAATGAAATTTGTGGCTCCTCTCAGATTCCAGAACTTTCTGGCACAGAAATGTGAGGAACATGTGTTTTTTTAACCAAATTTTGAGGTTTGCAAAGGATTCTTGGTAACAGAACCTGGTCCGAGCCCAGCAAGTCACCCCTCCTTGGATTCCCCTAGGTCTCTAGTTTTCAGAAATGCACAGGTTTGGTAGGTTTCCCTAGGTGCTGGCTGAGCTAGAGGCCAAAATCTATAGGTCGGCACTTCACAAAAAACACCTCTGTTTTCTTCCCAAAAATGTGGATGTGTCCACGTTGCGCTTTGGGGCGTTTCCTGTCGCGGGCGCTAGGCCTACCCACACAAGTGAGGTATCATTTTTATCGGGAGACTTGGGGGAACGCTGGGTGGAAGGAAATTTGTGGCTCCTCTCAGATTCCAGAACTTTCTGCCACAGAAATGTGAGGAACATGTGTTTTTTCAGCCAAATTTTGTGGTTTGCAAAAGATTGTGGGTAACAGAACCTGGTCCGAGCCCCGCAAGTCACCCCTCCTTGGATTCCCCTAGGTCTCTAGTTTTCAGAAATGCACAGGTTTGGTAAGTTTCCCGAGGTGCCGGCTGAGCTAGAGGCCAAAATCTACAGGTAGGCACTTCGCAAAAAACACCTCTGTTTTCTTCCAAAAATTTGGATGTGTCCACGTTGCGCTTTGGGGCGTTTCCTGTCGCGGGCGCTAGGCCTACCCACACAAGTGAGGTATCATTTTTATCGGGAGACTTGGGGGAACGCTGGGTGGAAGGAAATTTGTGGCTCCTCTCAGATTCCAGAACTTTCTGCCACAGAAATGTGAGGAACATGTTTTTTTTTAGCCAAATTTTGAGATTTGCAAAGGATTCTGGGTAACAGAACCTGGTCCGAGCCCCGCAAGTCACCCATCCTTGGATTGCCCTAGGTATCTAGTTTTCAGAAATGAACAGGTTTGGTAGGTTTCCCTAGGTGCCGGCTGAGCTAGAGGCCAAAATCTACAGGTAGGCACTTCGCAAAAACACCTCTGTTTTCTTCCAAAAATGTTGATGTGTCCACGTTGCACTTTGGGGCGCTTCCTGTCGCGGGCGCTACGCCTACCCACACAAGTGAGGTATCATTTTTATCGAGAGACTTGGGGGAACGCTGGGTGGATGGAAATTTGTGGCTCCTCTCAGATTCCAGAACTTTCTGCCACAGAAATATGAGGAACATGTGTTTTTTTAGCCAAATTTTGAGGTTTGCAAAGGATTCTGGGTAACAGAACCTGGTCTGAGCCCCGCAAGTCACCCCTCCTTGGATTCCCCTAGGTCTCTAGTTTTCAGAAATGCACAGGTTTGGTAGGTTTCCCTAGGTGCCGGCTGAGCTAGAGGCCAAAATCTACAGGTAGGCACTTCGCAAAAAACACCTCTGTTTTCTTCCAAAAATGTGGATGTGTCCACGTTGCGCTTTGGGGCGTTTCCTGTCGCGGGCGCTAGGCCTACCCACACAAGTGAGGTATCATTTTTATCGGGAGACTTGGGGGAACGCTGGATGGAAGGATACTTGAGGCACCTCTCAGATTCCAGAACTTTCTGCCACAGAAATGTGAGGAACATGTGTTTTTTTAGCCAAATTTTGAGATTTGCAAAGGATTCTGGGTAACAGAACCTGGTCCGAGCCCCGCAAGTCACCCCTCCTTGGATTCCCCTAGGTCTCTAGTTTTCAGAAATGAACAGGTTTGGTAGGTTTCCCTAGGTGCCAGCTGAGCTAGAGGCCAAAATCTACAGGTAGGCACTTCGTAAAAACACCTCTGTTTTCTTAAAAAAATGTGGAGGTGTCCACGTTGCACTTTGGGGCGTTTCCTGTCGCGGGCGCTAGGCCTACCCACACAAGTGAGGTATCATTTTTATCGGGAGACTTGGGGGAACGCTGCATGGATGGAAATTTGTGGCTCCTCTCAGATTCCAGAACTTTCTGCCACAGAAATATGAGGAACATGTGTTTTTTTAGCCAAATTTTGAGGTTTGCAAAGGATTCTGGATAACAGAACCTGGTCCGAGCCCCGCAAGTCACCCCTCCTTGGATTCCCCTAGGTCTCTAGTTTTCAGAAATGCACAGGTTTGGTAGGTTTCCCTAGGTGCCGGCTGAGCTAGAGCCCAAAATCTACAGGTAGGCACTTCGCAAAAAAAACCTCTGTTTTCTTCCAAAAATTTTGATGTGTCCACGTTGCGCTTTGGGGCGTTTCCTGTTGCGGGCTCTAGGCCTACCCACACAAGTGAGGTATCATTTTTATCGGGAGACTTGGGGGAACGCTGGGTGGAATGAAATTTGTGGCTCCTCTCAGATTCCAGATCTTTCTGCCACAGAAATTTGAGGAACATGTGTTTTTTTAACCAAATTTTGAGGTTTGCAAAGGATTCTGGGTAACAGAACCTGGTCCGAGCCCCACAAGTCACCCCTCCTTGGATTACCCTAGGTCTCTAGTTTTCAGAAATGCACAGGTTTGGTAGGTTTCCCGAGGTGCCGGCTGAGCTAGAGGCCAAAATCTACAGGTAGGCACTTCACAAAAAACACCTCTGTTTTCTTCCAAAAATTTTGATGTGTCCACGTTGCGCTTTGGGGCGTTTCCTGTTGCGGGCTCTAGGCCTACCCACACAAGTGAGGTATCATTTTTATCGGGAGACTTGGGGGAACGCAGCGTGGACGGAAATTTGTGGCTCCTCTCAGATTCCAGAACTTTCTGCCACAGAAATATGAGGAACATGTGTTTTTTTAGCCAAATTTTGAGGTTTGCAAAGGATTCTGGGTAACAGAACCTGGTCCGAGCCCCGCAAGTCACCCCTCCTTGGATTCCCCTAGGTCTCTAGTTTTCAGAAATGCACAGGTTTGGTAGGTTTCCCTAGGTGCCGGCTGAGGTAGAGCCCAAAATCTACAGGTAAGCACTTCACAAAAAACACCTCTGTTTTCTTCCAAAAATTTAGATGTGTCCACGTTGCGCTTTGGGGCGTTTCCTGTCGCGGGCGCTAGGCCTACCCACACAAGTGAGGTATAATTTTTATCGGGAGACTTGGGGGAACGCTGGGTGGAAGGAAATTTGTGGCTCCTCTCAGATTCCACAACTTTCTGCCACAGAAATGTGAGGAACATGTGTTTTTTTAGCCAAATTTTGAGGTTTGCAAACGATTCTGGGTAACAGAACCTGGTCCGAGCCCTGCAAGTCACCCCATCTTGGATTCCCCTAGGTCTCTAGTTTTCAGAAATGCACAGGTTTGGTAGGTTTCCCTAGGTTCCGGCTAAGCTAGAGGCCAAAATCTACAGGTAGGCACTTCGCAAAAAACACCTCTGTTTTCTTCCAAAAATTTGGATGTGTCCACGTTGCGCTTTGGGGCGTTTCCTGTCGCGGGCTCTAGGCCTACCCACACAAGTGAGGTATCATTTTTATCGGGAGACTTGGGGGAACGCTGGGTGGAATGAAATTTGTGGCTCCTCTCAGATTCCAGAACTTTCTGCCACAGAAATGTGAGGAACATGTGTTTTTTTAACAAAATGTTGAGGTTTGCAAAGGATTCTGGGTAACAGAACCTGGTCCGAGCCCTGCAAGTCACCCCTCCTTGGATTCCCCTAGGTCTCTAGTTTTAAGAAATGCACAGGTTTGGTAGGTTTCCCTAGGTGCCGGCTGAGCTAGAGGCCAAAATCTACAGGTAGGCACTTCGTAAAAACACCTCTGTTTTCTTCAAAAAATTTGGATGTGTCCACGTTGCACTTTGGGGCGTTTCCTGTCGCGGGCGCTATGCCTACCCACACAAGTGAGGTATCATTTTTATCGGGAGACTTGGGGGAACGCTGCGTGGATGGAAATTTGTGGCTCCTCTCAGATTCCAGAACTTTCTGCCACAGAAATATGAGGAACATGTGTTTTTTTAGCCAAATTTTGAGGTTTGCAAAGGATTCTGGATAACAGAACCTGGTCCGAGCCCCGCAAGTCACCCCTCCTTGGATTCCCCTAGGTCTCTATTTTTCAGAAATGCACAGGTTTGGTAGGTTTCCCTAGGTGCCGGCTGAGCTAGAGCCCAAAATCTACAGGTAGGCACTTCGCAAAAAACACCTCTGTTTTCTTCCAAAAATTTAGATGTGTCCACGTTGCGCTTTGGGGCGTTTCCTGTCGCGTGCGCTAGGCCTACCCACACAAGTGAGGTATCATTTTTATCGGGAGACTTGGGGGAACGCTGGGTGGAAGGAAATTTGTGGCTCCTCTCAGATTCCAGAACTTTCTGCCACAGAAATGTGAGGAACATGTGTTTTTTTAACCAAATTTTGAGGTTTGCAAAGGATTCTGGGTAACAGAACCTGGTCCGAGCCCCACAAGTCACCCCTCCTTGGATTACCCTAGGTCTCTAGTTTTCAGAAATGCACAGGTTTGGTAGGTTTCCCGAGGTGCCGGCTGAGCTAGAGGCCAAAATCTACAGGTAGGCACTTCACAAAAAACACCTCTGTTTTCTTCCAAAAATTTGGATGTGTCCACGTTGCGCTTTGGGGCGTTTCCTGTCGCGGGCTCTAGGCCTACCCACACAAGTGAGGTATCATTTTTATCGGGAGACTTGGGGGAACGCTGCGTGGACGGAAATTTGTGGCTCCTCTCAGATTCCAGAACTTTCTGCCACAGAAATATGAGGAACATGTGTTTTTGTAGCCAAATTTTGAGGTTTGCAAAGGATTCTGGGTAACAGAACCTGGTCCGAGCCCCGCAAGTCACCCCTCCTTGGATGTCCCTAGGTCTCTAGTTTTCAGAAATGCACAGGTTTGGTAGGTTTCCCTAGGTGCCGGCTGAGCTAGAGCCCAAAATCTACAGTAAGGCACTTCGCAAAAAACACCTCTGTTTTCTTCCAAAAATTTTGATGTGTCCACGTTGCGCTTTGGGGCGTTTCTTGTCGCGTGCGCTAGGCCTACCCACACAAGTGAGGTATCATTTTTATCGGGAGACTTGGGGGAACGCTAGGTGGAAGGAAATTTGTGGCTCCTCTCAGATTCCACAACTGTCTGACACAGAAATGTGAGGAACATGTGTTTTTTTAGCCAAATTTTGATGTTTGGAAAGGATTCTGGGTAACAGAACCTGGTCCGAGCCCTGCAAGTCACCCCATCTTGGATTCCCCTAGGTCTCTAGTTTTCAGAAATGCACAGGTTTGGTAGGTTTCCCTAGGTGTCGGCTGAGCTAGAGGCCAAAATCTACAGGTAGGCACTTCGCAAAAAACACCTCTGTTTTCTTCCAAAAATGTGGATGTGTCCACGTTGCGCTTTGGGGCGTTTCCTGTCGCGGGCGCTAGGCCTACCCACACAAGTGCGGTATCATTTTTATCGGGAGACTTGGAGGAACGCTGGGTGGAAGGAAATTTGTGGCTCCTCTCAGATTCCAGAACTTTCTGCCACAGAAATGTGAGGAACATGTGTTTTTTTAGCCAAATTTTGAGGTTTGCAAAGGATTCTGGGTAACAGAACCTGGTCCGAGCCCCGCAAGTCATCCCTCCTTGGATTCCCCTAGGTCTCTAGTTTTAAGAAATGCACAGGTTTGGTAGGTTTCCCTAGGTGCCGGCTGAGCTAGAGGCCAAAATCTACAGGTAGGCACTTCGCAAAAAACACCTCTGTTTTCTTCCAAAAATTTGGATGTGTCCACGTTGCGCTTTGGGGCGTTTCCTGTCGCGGGCGCTAGGCCTACCCACACAAGTGAGGTATCATTTTTATCGGGAGACTTGGGGGAACGCTGGGTGGAAGGAAATTTGTTGCTCCTCTCAGATTCCAGAACTTTCTGCCACAGAAATGTGAGGAACATGTGTTTTTTTAGCCAAATTTTGAGATTTGCAAAGGATTCTGGGTAGCAGAACCTGGTCCGAGTCCCGCAAGTCACCCCTCCTTGCATTCCCCTAGGTCTCTAGTTTTCAGAAATGAACAGGTTTGGTAGGTTTCCCTAGGTGCCGGCTGAGCTAGAGGCCAAAATCTACAGGTAGGCACTTCGCAAAAAACACCTCTGTTTTCTTCCAAAAATTTGGATGTGTCCACGTTGCGCTTTGGGGCGTTTCCTGTCGCGGGCGCTAGGCCTACCCACACAAGTGAGGTATCATTTTTATCGGGAGACTTGGGGGAACGCTGGGCGGAATGTAATTTGTGGCTCCTTTCAGATTTCCCTAGGATTCCCCTAGGTCTCTAGTTTTCAGAAATGAACAGGTTTGGTAGGTTTCCCTAGGTGCCGGCTGAGCTAGAGGCCAAAATCTACAGGTAGGCACTTCGTAAAAACACCTCTGTTTTCTTCAAAAAATTTGGATGTGTCCACGTTGCACTTTGGGGCGTTTCCTGTCGTGGGCGCTAGGCCTACCCACACAAGTGAGGTATCATTTTTATCGGGAGACTTGGGGGAACGCTGCGTGGACGGAAATTTGTGGCTCCTCTCAGATTCCAGAACTTTCTGCCACAGAAATATGAGGAACATGTGTTTTTTTAGCCAAATTTTGAGGTTTGCAAAGGATTCTGGGTAACAGAACCTGGTCCGAGCCCCGCAAGTCACCCCTCCTTGGATTCCCCTAGGTCTCTAGTTTTCAGAAATGCACAGGTTTGGTAGGTTTCCCTAGATGGCGGCTGAGCTAGAGCCCAAAATCTACAGGTAGGCACTTCACAAAAAACACCTCTGTTTTCTTCCAAAAATTTAGATGTGTCCACGTTGCGCTTTGGGGCGTTTCCTGTCGCGTGCGCTAGGCCTACCCACACAAGTGAGGTATCATTTTTATCGGGAGACTTGGGGGAACGCTAGGTGGAAGGAAATTTGTGGCTCCTCTCAGATTCCACAACTTTCTGCCACAGAAATGTGAGGAACATGTGTTTTTTTAGCCAAATTTTGAGGTTTGGAAAGGATTCTGGGTAACAGAACCTGGTCCGAGCCCTGCAAGTCACCCCATCTTGGATTCCCCTAGGTCTCTAGTTTTCAGAAATGCACAGGTTTGGTAGGTTTCCCTAGGTGTCGGCTGAGCTAGAGGCCAAAATCTACAGGTAGGCACTTCGCAAAAAACACCTCTGTTTTCTTCCAAAAATGTGGATGTGTCCACGTTGCGCTTTGGGGCGTTTCCTGTCGCGGGCTCTAGGCCTACCCACACAAGTGAGGTATCATTTTTATCGGGAGACTTGGGGGAACGCTGGGTGGAATGAAATTTGTGGCTCCTCTCAGATTCCAGAAATTTCTGCCACAGAAATGTGAGGAACATGTGTTTTTTTAACCAAATTTTGAGGTTTGCAAAGGATTCTGGGTAACAGAACCTGGTCCGAGCCCCGCAAGTCACCCCTCCTTGGATTCCCCTAGGTCTCAAGTTTTCAGAAATGCACAGGTTTGGTAGGTTTCCCGAGGTGCCGGCTGAGCTAGAGGCCAAAATCTACAGCTAGGCACTTCGCAAAAAACACCTCTGTTTTCTTCCAAAAATTTGGATGTGTCCACGTTGCGCTTTGGGGCGTTTCCTGTCGCGGGCTCTAGGCCTACCCACACAAGTGAGGTATCATTTTTATCGGGAGACTTGGGGGAACGCTGCGTGGATGGAAAGTTGTGGCTCCTCTCAGATTCCAGAACTTTCTGCCACAGAAATATGAGGAACATGTGTTTTTTTAGCCAAATTTTGAGGTTTGCAAAGGATTCTGGGTAACAGAACCTGGTCCGAGCCCCGCAAGTCACCCCTCCTTGGATTCCCCTAGGTCTCTAGTTTTCAGAAATGAACAGGTTTGGTAGGTTTCCCTAGGTGCCGGCTGAGCTATAGGCCAAAATCTACAGGTAGGCACTTCGCAAAAAACACCTCTGTTTTCTTCCAAAAATTTAGATGTGTCCACGTTGCGCTTTGGGGCGTTTCCTGTCGCGTGCGCTAGGCCTACCCACACAAGTGAGGTATCATTTTTATCAGGAGACTTGGGGGAGCGCTAGGTGGAAGGAAATTTGTGGCTCCTCTCAGATTCCACAACTTTCTGCCACAGAAATGTGAGGAACATGTGTTTTTTTAGCCAAATTATGAGGTTTGGAAAGGATTCTAGGTAACAGAACCTGGTCCGAGCCCTGCAAGTCACCCCATCTTGGATTCCCCTAGGTCTCTAGTTTTCAGAAATGCACAGGTTTGGTAGGTTTCCCTAGGTGTCGGCTGAGCTAGAGGCCAAAATCTACAGGTAGGCACTTCGCAAAAAACACCTCTGTTTTCTTCCCAAAATTTGGATGTGTCCACGTTGCGCTTTGGGGCGTTTCCTGTCGCGGGCTCTAGGCCTACCCACACAAGTGAGGTATCATTTTTATCGGGAGACTTGGGGGAACGCTGGGTGGAATGAAATTTGTGGCTCCTCTCAGATTCCAGAACTTTCTGCCACAGAAATGTGAGGAACATGTGTTTTTTTAGCCAAATTTTGAGGTTTGCAAAGGATTCTGGGTAACAGAACCTGGTCCGAGCCCCGCAAGTCACCCCTCCTTGTATTCCCCTACGTCTCAAGTTTTCAGAAATGCACAGGTTTGGTAGGTTTCCCGAGGTGCCGGCTGAGCTAGAGGCCAAAATCTACAGGTAGGCACTTCGCAAAAAACACCTCTGTTTTCTTCCAAAAATTTGGATGTGTCCACGTTGCGCTTTGGTGCGTTTCCTGTCGCGGGCTCTAGGCCTACCCACACAAGTGAGGTATAATTTTTATCGGGACACTTGGGGGAACGCTGGGTGGAAGGAAATTTGTGGCTCCTCTCAGATTCCAGAACTTTCTGCCACAGAAATGTGAGGAACATGTGTTTTTTTAGCCAAATTTTGAGGTTTGCAAAGGATTCTGGGTAACAGAACCTGGTCCGAGCCCCGCAAGTCACCCCTCCTTGGATTCCCCTAGGTCTCTAGTTTTAAGAAATGCACAGGTTTGGTAGGTTTCCCTAGGTGCCGGCTGAGCTAGAGGCCAAAATCTACAGGTAGGCACTTCGTAAAAACACCTCTGTTTTCTTCAAAAAATTTGGATGTGTCCACGTTGCAATTTGGGGCGTTTCCTGTCGTGGGCGCTAGGCCTACCCACACAAGTGAGGTATCATTTTTATCGGGAGACTTGGGGGAACGCTGCGTGGACGGAAATTTGTGGCTCCTCTCCGATTCCAGAACTTTCTGCCACAGAAATATGAGGAACATGTGTTTTTTTAGCCAAATTTTGAGGTTTGCAAAGGATTCTGGGTAACAGAACCTGGTCCGAGCCCCGCAAGTCACCCCTCCTTTGATTCCCCTAGGTCTCTAGTTTTCAGAAATTCACAGGTTTGGTAGGTTTCCCTAGGTGCCGGCTGAGCTAGAGCCCAAAATCTACAGGTAGGCACTTCGCAAAAAACACCTCTGTTTTCTTCCAAAAATTTAGATGTGTCCACGTTGCGCTTTGGGGCGTTTCCTGTCGCGTGCGCTAGGCCTACCCACACAAGTGAGGTATCATTTTTATCGGGAGACTTGGGGGAACGCTGGGTGGAAGGAAATTTGTGGCTCCTCTCAGATTCCACAACTTTCTGCCACAGAAATGTGAGGAACATGTGTTTTTTTAGCCAAATTTTGAGGTTTGGAAAGGATTCTGGGTAACAGAACCTGGTCCGAGCCCTGCAAGTCACCCCATCTTGGATTCCCCTAGGTCTCTAGTTTTCAGAAATGCACAGGTTTGGTAGGTTTCCCTAGGTGTCGGCTGAGCTAGAGGCCAAAATCTACAGGTAGGCACTTCGCAAAAAACACCTCTGTTTTCTTCCCAAAATTTCGATGTGTCCACGTTGCGCTTTGGGGCGTTTCCTGTCGCGGGCTTTAGGCCTACCCACACAAGTGAGGTATAATTTTTATCGGGAGACTTGGGGGAACGCTGGGTGGAATGAAATTTGTGGCACCTCTCAGATTCCAGAACTTTCTGCCACAGAAATGTGAGGAACATGTGTTTTTTTAACCAAATTTTGAGGTTTGCAAAGGATTCTGGGTAACAGAACCTGGTCCGAGCCCCGCAAGTCACCCCTCCTTGGATTCCCCTACGTCTCAAGTTTTCAGAAATGCACAGGTTTGGTAGGTTTCCCGAGGTGCCGGCTGAGCTAGAGGCCAAAATCTACAGGTAGGCACTTCGCAAAAAACACCTCTGTTTTCTTCCAAAAATTTGGATGTGTCCACGTTGCGCTTTGGTGCGTTTCCTGTCGCGGGCTCTAGGCCTACCCACACAAGTGAGGTATCATTTTTATCGGGAGACTTGGGGGAACGCTGGGTGGAAGGAAATTTGTGGCTCCTCTCAGATTCCACAACTTTCTGCCACAGAAATGTGAGGAACATGTGTTTTTTTAGCCAAATTTTGAGGTTTGCAAAGGATTCTGGGTAACAGAACCTGGTCCGAGCCCCGCAAGTCACCCCTCCTTGGATTCCCCTAGGTCTCTAGTTTTAAGAAATGCACAGGTTTGGTAGGTTTCCCTAGGTGCCGGCTGAGCTAGAGGCCAAAATCTACAGGTAGGCACTTCGCAAAAAACACCTCTGTTTTCTTCCAAAAATTTGGATGTGTCCACGTTGAGCTTTGGGGCGTTTCCTGTCGCGGGCGCTAGGCCTACCCACACAAGTGAGGTGTCATTTTTATCGGGAGACTTGGGGGAACGCTGCGTGGATGGAAATTTGTGGCTCCTCTCAGATTCCAGAACTTTCTGCCACAGAAATATGAGGAACATGTGTTTTTTTAGCCAAATTTTGAGGTTTGCAAAGGAGTCTGGGTAACAGAACCTGGTCCGAGCCCCGCAAGTCACCCCTCCTTGGATTCCCCTAGGTCTCTAGTTTTCAGAAATGCACAGGTTTGGTAGGTTTCCCTAGGTGCCGGCTGAGCTAGAGCCCAAAATCTACAGTAAGGCACTTCGCAAAAAACACCTCTGTTTTCTTCCAAAAATTTAGATGTGTCCACGTTGCGCTTTGGGGCGTTTCCTGTCGCGTGCGCTAGGCCTACCCACACAAGTGAGGTATCATTTTTATCGGGAGACATGGGGGAACGCTAGGTGGAAGGAAATTTGTGGCTCCTCTCAGATTCCACAACTTTCTGCCACAGAAATGTGAGGAACATGTGTTTTTTTAGCCAAATTTTGAGGTTTGGAAAGGATTCTGGGTAACAGAACCTGGTCCGAGCCCTGCAAGTCACCCCATCTTGGATTCCCCTAGGTCTCTAGTTTTCAGAAATGCACAGGTTTGGTAGGTTTCCCTAGGTGTCGGCTGAGCTAGAGGCCAAAATCTACAGGTAGGCACTTTGCAAAAAACACCTCTGTTTTCTTCCCAAAATTTGGATGTGTCCACGTTGCGCTTTGGGGCGTTTCCTGTCGCGGGCTCTAGGCCTACCCACACAAGTGAGGTATAATTTTTATCGGGAGACTTGGGGGAACGCTGGGTGGAATGAAATTTGTGGCTCCTCTCAGATTCCAGAACTTTCTGCCACAGAAATGTGAGGAACATGTGTTTTTTTAGCCAAATTGTGAGGTTTGCAAAGGATTCTGGGTAACAGAACCTGGTCCGAGCCCCGCAAGTCACCCCTCCTTGGATTCCCCTAGGTCTCTAGTTTTCAGAAATGCACAGGTTTGGTAGGTTTCCCTAGGTGCCGGCTGAGCTAGAGGCCAAAATCTACAGGTAGGCACTTCGCAAAAAACACCTCTGTTTTCTTCCAAAAATTTGGATGTGTCCACGTTGAGCTTTGGGGCGTTTCCTGTCGCGGGCGCTAGGCCTACCCACACAAGTGAGGTATCATTTTTATCGGGAGACTTGGGGGAACGCTGCGTGGACGGAAATTTGTGGCTCCTCTCAGATTCCAGAACTTTCTGCCACAGAAATATGAGGAACATGTGTTTTTTTAGCCAAATTTTGAGGTTTGCAAAGGACTCTGGGTAACAGAACCTGGTCCGAGCCCCGCAAGTCACCCCTCCTTGGATTCCCCTAGGTCTCTAGTTTTCAGAAATGCACAGGTTTGGTAGGTTTCCCTAGGTGCCGGCTGAGCTAGAGCCCAAAATCTACAGTAAGGCACTTCGCAAAAAACACCTCTGTTTTCTTCCAAAAATTTAGATGTGTCCACGTTGCGCTTTGGGGCGTTTCCTGTCGCGTGCGCTAGCCCTACCCACACAAGTGAGGTATCATTTTTATCGGGAGACTTGGGGGAATGCTAGGTGGAAGGAAATTTGTGGCTCCTCTCAGATTCCACAACTTTCTGCCACAGAAATGTGAGGAACATGTGTTTTTTTAGCCAAATTTTGATGTTTGGAAAGGATTCTGGGTAACAGAACCTGGTCCGAGCCCTGCAAGTCACCCCATCTTGGATTCCCCTAGGTCTCTAGTTTTCAGAAATGCACAGGTTTGGTAGGTATCCCTAGGTGTCGGCTGAGCTAGAGGCCAAAATCTACAGGTAGGCACTTCGCAAAAAACACCTCTGTTTTCTTCCAAAAATGTGGATGTGTCCACGTTGCGCTTTGGGGCGTTTCCTGTCGCGGGCGCTAGGCCTACCCACACAAGTGAGGTATCATTTTTATCGGGAGACTTGGGGGAACGCTGGGTGGAAGGAAATTTGTGGCTCCTCTCAGATTCCAGAACTTTCTGCCACAGAAATGTGAGGAACATGTGTTTTTTTAGCCAAATTTTGAGGTTTGCAAAGGATTCTGGGTAACAGAACCTGGTCCGATCCCCGCAAGTCACCCCTCCTTGGATTCCCCTAGGTCTCTAGTTTTCAGAAATGCACAGGTTTGGTAGGTTTCCCTAGGTGCCGGCAGAGCTAGAGCCCAAAATCTACAGGTAGGCACTTCGCAAAAAACACCTCTGTTTTCTTCCAAAAATTTAGATGTGTCCACGTTGAGCTTTGGGGCGTTTCCTGTCGCGGGCGCTAGGCCTACCCACACAAGTGAGGTATCATTTTTATCGGGAGACTTGGGGGAACGCTAGGTGGAAGGAAATTTGTGGCTCCTCTCAGATTCCACAACTTTCTGCCACAGAAATGTGAGGAACATGTGTTTTTTTAGCCAAATTTTGAGGTTTGGAAAGGATTCTGGGTAACAGAACCTGGTCCGAGCCCTGCAAGTCACCCCATCTTGGATTCCCCTAGGTCTCTAGTTTTCAGAAATGCACAGGTTTGGTAGGTTACCCTAGGTGTCGGCGGAGCTAGAGGCCAAAATCTACAGGTAGGCACTTCGCAAAAAACACCTCTGTTAGCTTCCAAAAATTTGGATGTGTCCATGTTGCGCTTTGGGGCGTTTCCTGTCGCGGGCTCTAGGGCTACCCACACAAGTGAGGTATCATTTTTATCGGGAGACTTGGGGGAACGCTGGGTGGAATGAAATTTGTGGCTCCTCTCAGATTCCAGAAATTTCTGCCACAGAAATATGAGGAACATGTGTTTTTTTAACCAAATTTTGAGGTTTGCAAAGGATTCTGGGTAACAGAACATGGTCCGAGCCCCGCAAGTCACCCCTCCTTGGATTCCCCTAGGTCTCAAGTTTTCAGAAATGCACAGGTTTGGTAGGTTTCCCGAGTTGCCGGCTGAGCTAAAGGCCAAAATCTACAGGTAGGCACTTCGCAAAAAACACCTCTGTTTTCTTCCAAAAATTTGGATGTGTCCACGTTGCGCTTTGGGGCGTTTCCTGTCGCGGGCTCTAGGCCTACCCACACAAGTGAGGTATCATTTTTATCGGGAGACTTGGGGGAACGCTGCGTGGATGGAAATTTGTGGCTCCTCTCAGATTCCAGAACTTTCTGCCACAGAAATATGAGGAACATGTGTTTTTTTAGCCAAATTTTGAGGTTTGCAAAGGATTCTGGGTAACAGAACCTGGTCCGAGCCCCGCAAGTCACCCCTCCTTGGATTCCCCTAGGTCTCTAGTTTTCAGAAATGAACAGGTTTGGTAGGTTTCCCTAGGTGCCAGCTGAGCTAGAGGCCAAAATCTACAGGTAGGCACTTCGCAAAAACACCTCTGTTTTCTTCCAAAAATTTGGATGTGTCCACGTTGCACTTTGGGGCGTTTCCTGTCGCGGGCGCTAGGCCTACCCACACAAGTGAGGTATCATTTTTATCGGGAGACTTGGGGGAACGCTGGGTGGACGGAAATTTGTGGCTCCTCTCAGATTCCAGAACTTTCTGCCACAGAAATATGAGGAACATGTGTTTTTTTAGCTAAATTTTGAGGTTTGCAAAGGATTCTGGGTAACAGAACCTGGTCCGAGCCCTGCAAGTCACCCCATCTTGGATTCCCCTAGGTCTCTAGTTTTCAGAAATGCACAGGTTTGGTAGGTTTCCCTAGATGCCGGCTGAGCTAGAGGCCAAAATCTACAGGTAGGCACTTCGCAAAAAACACCTCTGTTTTCTTCCAAAAATTTGGATGTGTCCACGTTGCGCTTTGGGGCATTTCCTGTTGCGGGCTCTAGGCCTACCCACACAAGTGAGGTATCATTTTTATCGGGAGACTTGGGGGAACGCTGGGTGGAATGAAATTTGTGGCTCCTCTCAGATTTCCCTAGGATTCCCCTAGGTCTCTAGTTTTCAGAAATGCACAGGTTTGGTAGGTTTCCCTAGGTGCCGGCTGAGCTAGAGGCCAAAATCTACAGGTAGGCACTTCGCAAAAAACACCTCTGTTTTCTTCCAAAAATTTGGATGTGTCCACGTTGCGCTTTGGGGCGTTTCCTGTCGCGGGCGCTAGGCCTACCCACACAAGTGAGGTATCATTTTTATCGGGAGACTTGGGGGAACGCTGGGTGGAAGGAAATTTGTGGCTCCTCTCAGATTCCAGAACTTTCTGCCACAGAAATGTGAGGAACATGTGTTTTTTCAGCCAAATTTTGAGATTTGCAAAGGATTCTGGGTAACAGAACCTGGTCCGAGTCCCGCAAGTCACCCCTCCTTGGATTCCCCTAGGTATCTAGTTTTCAGAAATGAACAGGTTTGGTAGGTTTCCCTAGGTGCCGGCTGAGCTAGAGGCCAAAATCTACAGGTAGGCACTTCGCAAAAACACCTCTGTTTTCTTCCAAAAATGTGGATGTGTCCACGTTCCACTTTGGGGCATTTCCTGTCCCGGGCGCTAGGCCTACCCACACAAGTGAGGTATCATTTTTATCGGGAGACTTGGGGGAACGCTGGGTGGATGGAAATTTGTGGCTCCTCTCAGATTCCAGAACTTTCTACAACAGAAATATGAGGAACATGTGTTTTTTTATCCAAATTTTGAGGTTTGCAAAGGATTCTGGGTAACAGAACCTGGTCCGAGCCCTGCAAGTCACCCCATCTTGGATTCCCCTAGGTCTCTAGTTTTCAGAAATGCACAGGTTTGGTAGGTTTCCCTAGGTGCCGGCTGAGCTAGAGGCCAAAATCTACAGGTAGGCACTTCGTAAAAAACACCTCTGTTTTCTTCCAAAAATTTGGATGTGTCCACGTTGCGCTTTGGGGCGTTTCCTGTCGCGGGCTCTAGGCCTACCCACACAAGTGAGGTATCATTTTTATCGGGAGACTTGGGGTAACGCTGGGCGGAATGAAATTTGTGGCTCCTCTCAGATTCCAGAACTTTCTGGCACAGAAATGTGAGGAACATGTGTTTTTTTAACCAAATTTTGAGGTTTGCAAAGGATTCTTGGAAACAGAACCTGGTCCGAGCCCCGCAAGTCACCCCTCCTTGGATTCCCCTAGGTCTCTAGTTTTCAGAAATGCACAGGTTTGTTAGGTTTCCCTAGGTGCCGGCTGAGCTAGAGGCCAAAATCTACAGGTAGGCACTTCGCAAAAAACACCTCTGTTTTCTTCCAAAAATTTGGATGTGTCCACGTTGCGCTTTGGGGCGTTTCCTGTTGCGGGCTCTAGGCCTACCCACACAAGTGAGGTATCATTTTTATCGGGAGACTTGGGGGAACGCTGGGTGGAATGAAATTTGTGGCTCCTCTCAGATTCCAGAACTTCCTGCTCAGAAATGTGAGGAACATGTGTTTTTTTAACCAAATTTTGAGGTTTGCAAAGGATTCTGGGTAACAGAACCTGGTCCGAGCCCCGCAAGTCACCCCTCCTTGGATTCCCCTAGGTCTTTAGTTTTCAGAAATGCACAGGTTTGGTAGGTTTCCCTAGGTGCCGGCTGAGGTAGAGCCCAAAATCTACAGGTAAGCACTTCACAAAAAACACCTCTGTTTTCTTCCAAAAATGTAGATGTGTCCACGTTGCGCTTTGGGGCGTTTCCTGTCGCGGGCGCTAGGCCTACCCACACAAGTGAGGTATCATTTTTATCGGGAGACTTGGGGGAACGCTGGGTGGAAGGAAATTTGTGGCTCCTCTCAGATTCCACAACTTTCTCCCACAGAAATGTGAGGAACATGTGTTTTTTTAGCCAAATTTTGAGGTTTGCAAACGATTCTGGGTAACAGAACCTGGTCCGAGCCCTGCAAGTCATCCCATCTTGGATTCCCCTAGGTCTCTAGTTTTCAGAAATGCACAGGTTTGGTAGGTTTCACTAGGTTCCGGCTAAGCTAGAGGCCAAAATCTACAGGTAGGCACTTCGCAAAAAACACCTCTGTTTTCTTCCAAAAATTTGGATGTGTCCACGTTGCGCTTTGGGGCGTTTCCTGTCGCGGGCTCTAGGCCTACCCACACAAGTGAGGTATCATTTTTATCGGGAGACTTGGGGGAACGCTGGGTGGAATGAAATTTGTGGCTCCTCTCAGATTCCAGAACTTTCTGCCACAGAAATGTGAGGAACATGTGTTTTTTTAACAAAATGTTGAGGTTTGCAAAGGATTCTGGGTAACAGAACCTGGTCCGAGCCCCGCAAGTCACCCCTCCTTGGATTCCCCTAGGTCTCTAGTTTTAAGAAATGCACAGGTTTGGTAGGTTTCCCTAGGTGCCGGCTGAGCTAGAGGCCAAAATCTACAGGTAGGCACTTCGTAAAAACACCTCTGTTTTCTTCAAAAAATTTGGATGTGTCCACGTTGCACTTTGGGGCGTTTCCTGTCGCGGGCGCTATGCCTACCCACACAAGTGAGGTATCATTTTTATCGGGAGACTTGGGGGAACGCTGCGTGGATGGAAATTTGTGGCTCCTCTCAGATTCCAGAACTTTCTGCCACAGAAATATGAGGAACATGTGTTTTTTTAGCCAAATTTTGAGGTTTGCAAAGGATTCTGGATAACAGAACCTGGTCCGAGCCCCGCAAGTCACCCCTCCTTGGATTCCCCTAGGTCTCTATTTTTCAGAAATGCACAGGTTTGGTAGGTTTCCCTAGGTGCCGGCTGAGCTAGAGCCCAAAATCTACAGGTAGGCACTTCGCAAAAAACACCTCTGTTTTCTTCCAAAAATTTAGATGTGTCCACGTTGCGCTTTGGGGTGTTTCCTGTCGCGTGCGCTAGGCCTACCCACACAAGTGAGGTATCATTTTTATCGGGAGACTTGGGGGAACGCTGGGTGGAAGGAAATTTGTGGCTCCTCTCAGATTCCAGAACTTTCTGCCACAGAAATGTGAGGAACATGTGTTTTTTTAACCAAATTTTGAGGTTTGCAAAGGATTCTGGGTAACAGAACCTGGTCCGAGCCCCACAAGTCACCCCTCCTTGGATTACCCTAGGTCTCTAGTTTTCAGAAATGCACAGGTTTGGTTGGTTTCCCGAGGTGCCGGCTGAGCTAGAGGCCAAAATCTACAGGTAGGCACTTCACAAAAAACACCTCTGTTTTCTTCCAAAAATTTGGATGTGTCCACGTTGCGCTTTGGGGCGTTTCCTGTCGCGGGCTCTAGGCCTACCCACACAAGTGAGGTATCATTTTTATCGGGAGACTTGGGGGAACGCTGCGTGGACGGAAATTTGTGGCTCCTCTCAGATTCCAGAACTTTCTGCCACAGAAATATGAGGAACATGTGTTTTTGTAGCCAAATTTTGAGGTTTGCAAAGGATTCTGGGTAACAGAACCTGGTCCGAGCCCCTCAAGTCACCCCTCCTTGGATGTCCCTAGGTCTCTAGTTTTCAGAAATGCACAGGTTTGGTAGGTTTCCCTAGGTGCCGGCTGAGCTAGAGCCCAAAATCTACAGTAAGGCACTTCGCAAAAAACACCTCTGTTTTCTTCCAAAAATTTGGATGTGTCCACGTTGCGCTTTGGGGCGTTTCCTGTCGCGTGCGCTAGGCCTACCCACACAAGTGAGGTATCATTTTTATCGGGAGACTTGGGGGAACGCTAGGTGGAAGGAAATTTGTGGCTCCTCTCAGATTCCACAACTTTCTGCCACAGAAATGTGAGGAACATGTGTTTTTTTAGCCAAATTTTGATGTTTGGAAAGGATTCTGGGTAACAGAACCTGGTCCGAGCCCTGCAAGTCACCCCATCTTGGATTCCCCTAGGTCTCTAGTTTTCAGAAATGCACAGGTTTGGTAGGTTTCCCTAGGTGTCGGCTGAGCTAGAGGCCAAAATCTACAGGTAGGCACTTCGCAAAAAACACCTCTGTTTTCTTCCAAAAATGTGGATGTGTCCACGTTGCGCTTTGGGGCGTTTCCTGTCGCGGGCGCTAGGCCTACCCACACAAGTGCGGTATCATTTTTATCGGGAGACTTGGAGGAACGCTGGGTGGAAGGAAATTTGTGGCTCCTCTCAGATTCCAGAACTTTCTGCCACAGAAATGTGAGGAACATGTGTTTTTTTAGCCAAATTTTGAGGTTTGCAAAGGATTCTGGGTAACAGAACCTGGTCCGAGCCCCGCAAGTCATCCCTCCTTGGATTCCCCTAGGTCTCTAGTTTTAAGAAATGCACAGGTTTGGTAGGTTTCCCTAGGTGCCGGCTGAGCTAGAGGCCAAAATCTACAGGTAGGCACTTCGCAAAAAACACCTCTGTTTTCTTCCAAAAATTTGGATGTGTCCACGTTGCGCTTTGGGGCGTTTCCTGTCGCGGGCGCTAGGCCTACCCACACAAGTGAGGTATCATTTTTATCGGGAGACTTGGGGGAACGCTGGGTGGAAGGAAATTTGTGGCTCCTCTCAGATTCCAGAACTTTCTGCCACATAAATGTGAGGAACATGTGTTTTTTTAGCCAAATTTTGAGATTTGCAAAGGATTCTGGGTAGCAGAACCTGGTCCGAGTCCCGCAAGTCACCCCTCCTTGGATTCCCCTAGGTCTCTAGTTTTCAGAAATGAACAGGTTTGGTAGGTTTCCCTAGGTGCCGGCTGAGCTAGAGGCCAAAATCTACAGGTAGGCACTTCGTAAAAACACCTCTGTTTTCTTCAAAAAATTTGGATGTGTCCACGTTGCACTTTGGGGCGTTTCCTGTCGTGGGCGCTAGGCCTACCCACACAAGTGAGGTATCATTTTTATCGGGAGACTTGGGGGAACGCTGCGTGGATGGAAATTTGTGGCTCCTCTCAGATTCCAGAACTTTCTGCCACAGAAATATGAGGAACATGTTTTTTTTTATTCAAATTTTGAGGTTTGCAAAGGATTCTGGGTAACAGAACCTGGTCCGAGCCCCGCAAGTCATCCCTCCTTGGATTCCCCTAGATCTCTAGTTTTCAGAAATGCACAGGTTCGGTAGGTTTCCCTAGGTGCCGGCTGAGCTAGAGCCCAAAATCTACAGGTAGGCACTTCGCAAAAAACACCTCTGTTTTCTTCCAAAAATTTAGATGTGTCCACGTTGCGCTTTGGGGCGTTTCCTGTCGCGTGCGCTAGGCCTACCCACACAAGTGAGGTATCATTTTTATCGGGAGACTTGGGGGAACGCTAGGTGGAAGGAAATTTGTGGCTCCTCTCAGATTCCACAACTTTCTGCCACAGAAATGTGAGGAACATGTGTTTTTTTAGCCAAATTTTGAGGTTTGGAAAGGATTCTGGGTAACAGAACCTGGTCCGAGCCCTGCAAGTCACCCCATCTTGGATTCCCCTAGGTCTCTAGTTTTCAGAAATGCACAGGTTTGGTAGGTTTTCCTAGGTGTCGGCTGAGCTAGAGGCCAAAATCTACAGGTAGGCACATCGCATAAAACACCTCTGTTTTCTTCCAAAAATTTGGATGTGTCCACGTTGCGCTTTGGGGCGTTTCCTGTCGCGTGCTCTAGGCCTACCCACACAAGTGAGGTATCATTTTTATCGGGAGACTTGGGGGAACGCTGGGTGGAAGGAAATTTGTGGCTCCTCTCAGATTCCACAACTTTCTGCCACAGAAATGTGAGGAACATGTGTTTTTTTAGCCAAATTTTGAGGTTTGGAAAGGATTGTGGGTAACAGAACCTGGTCCGAGCCCTGCAAGTCACCCCATCTTGGATTCCCCTAGGTCTCTAGTTTTCAGAAATGCACAGGTTTGTTAGGTTTCCCTAGGTGCCGGCTGAGCTAGAGGCCAAAATCTACAGGTAGGCACTTCGCAAAAAACACCTCTGTTTTCTTCCAAAAATTTGGATGTGTCCACGTTGCGCTTTGGGGCGTTTCCTGTTGCGGGCTCTAGGCCTACCCACACAAGTGAGGTATCATTTTTATCGGGAGACTTGGGGGAACGCTGGGTGGAATGAAATTTGTGGCTCCTCTCAGATTCCAGAACTTTCTGCCACAGAAATGTGAGGAACATGTGTTTTTTTAACCAAATTTTGAGGTTTGCAAAGGATTCTGGGTAACAGAACCTGGTCCGAGCCCCGCAAGTCACCCCTCCTTGGATTCCCCTAGGTCTTTAGTTTTCAGAAATGCACAGGTTTGGTAGGTTTCCCTAGGTGCCGGCTGAGGTAGAGCCCAAAATCTACAGGTAAGCACTTCACAAAAAACACTTCTGTTTTCTTCCAAAAATGTAGATGTGTCCACGTTGCGCTTTGGGGCGTTTCCTGTCGCGGGCGCTAGGCCTACCCACACAAGTGAGGTATCATTTTTATCGGGAGACTTGGGGGAACGCTGGGTGGAAGGAAATTTGTGGCTCCTCTCAGATTCCACAACTTTCTCCCACAGAAATGTGAGGAACATGTGTTTTTTTAGCCAAATTTTGAGGTTTGCAAACGATTCTGGGTAACAGAACCTGGTCCGAGCCCTGCAAGTC
The DNA here is from genome assembly GCF_031143425.1 of Pleurodeles waltl. Lineage (NCBI taxonomy): Eukaryota > Metazoa > Chordata > Amphibia > Caudata > Salamandridae > Pleurodeles > Pleurodeles waltl. The sequence continues at coordinate 164,711,985 of NC_090446.1, read as the reverse complement.
ACCCCATCTTGGATTCCCCTAGGTCTCTAGTTTTCAGAAATGCACAGGTTTGGTAGGTTTCCCTAGGTTCCGGCTGAGCTAGAGGCCAAAATCTACAGGTAGGCACTTCGCAAAAAACACCTCTGTTTTCTTCCAAAAATTTGGATGTGTCCACGTTGCGCTTTGGGGCGTTTCCTGTCGCGGGCTCTAGGCCTACCCACACAAGTGAGGTATCATTTTTACCGGGAGACTTGGGGGAACGCTGGGTGGAATGAAATTTGTGGCTCCTCTCAGATTCCAGAACTTTCTGCCACAGAAATGTGAGGAACATGTGTTTTTTTAACAAAATGTTGAGGTTTGCAAAGGATTCTGGGTAACAGAACCTGGTCCGAGCCCTGCAAGTCACCCCATCTTGGATTCCCCTAGGTCTCTAGTTTTCAGAAATGCACAGGTTTGGTAGGTTTCCATAGGTGTCGGCTGAGCTAGAGGCCAAAATCTACAGGTAGGCACTTCGCAAAAAACACCTCTGTTTTCTTCCAAAAATTTGGATGTGTCCACGTTGCGCTTTGGGGCGTTTCCTGTCGCGGGCTCTAGGCCTACCCACACAAGTGAGGTATCATTTTTATCGGGAGACTTGGGGGAACGCTGGGTGGAAGGAAATTTGTGGCTCCTCTCAGATTCCAGAACTTTCTGCCACAGAAATGTGAGGAACATGTGTTTTTTTAGCCAAATTTTGAGGTTTGCAAAGGATTCTGGGTAACAGAACCTGGTCCGAGCCCCGCAAGTCACCCCTCCTTGGATTCCCCTAGGTCTCTAGTTTTAAGAAATGCACAGGTTTGGTAGGTTTCCCAAGGTGCCGGCTGAGCTAGAGGCCAAAATCTACAGGTAGGCACTTCGCAAAAAACACCTCTGTTTTCTTCCAAAAATTTGGATGTGTCCACGTTGCGCTTTGGGGTGTTTCCTGTCGCGGGCGCTAGGCCTACCCACACAAGTGAGGTATCATTTTTATCGGGAGACTTGGGGGAACGCTGGGTGGAAGGAAATTTGTGGCTCCTCTCAGATTCCAGAACTTTCTGCCACAGAAATGTGAGGAACATGTGTTTTTTTAGCCAAATTTTGAGATTTGCAAAGGATTCTGGGTAGCAGAACCTGGTCCGAGCCCCGCAAGTCACCCCTCCTTGGATTCCCCTACGTCTCTAGTTTTCAGAAATGAACAGGTTTGGTAGGTTTCCCTAGGTGCCGGCTGAGCTAGAGGCCAAAATCTACAGGTAGGCACTTCGTAAAAACACCTCTGTTTTCTTCAAAAAATTTGGATGTGTCCACGTTGCACTTTGGGGCGTTTCCTGTCGTGGGCGCTAGGCCTACCCACACAAGTGAGGTATCATTTTTATCGGGAGACTTGGGGGAACGCTGCGTGGACGGAAATTTGTGGCTCCTCTCAGATTCCAGAACTTTCTGCCACAGAAATATGAGGAACATGTGTTTTTTTAGCCAAATTTTGAGGTTTGCAAAGGATTCTGGGTAACAGAACCTGGTCCGAGCCCCGCAAGTCACCCCTCCTTGGATTCCCCTAGATCTCTAGTTTTCAGAAATGCACAGGTTCGGTAGGTTTCCCTAGGTGCCGGCTGAGCTAGAGCCCAAAATCTACAGGTAGGCACTTCGCAAAAAACACCTCTGTTTTCTTCAAAAAATTTAGATGTGTCCACGTTGCGCTTTGGGGCGTTTCCTGTCGCGTGCACTAGGCCTACCCACACAAGTGAGGTATCATTTTTATCGGGAGACTTGGGGGAATGCTAGGTGGAAGGAAATTTGTGGCTCCTCTCAGATTCCACAACTTTCTGCCACAGAAATGTGAGGAACATGTGTTTTTTTAGCCAAATTTTGAGGTTTGGAAACGATTGTGGGTAACAGAACCTGGTCCGAGCCCTGCAAGTCACCCCATCTTGGATTCCCCTAGGTCTCTAGTTTTCAGAAATGCACAGGTTTGTTAGGTTTCCCTAGGTGCCGGCTGAGCTAGAGGCCAAAATCTACAGGTAGGCACTTCGCAAAAAACACCTCTGTTTTCTTCCAAAAATTTGGATGTGTCCACGTTGCGCTTTGGGGCGTTTCCTGTTGCGGGCTCTAGGCCTACCCACACAAGTGAGGTATCATTTTTATCGGGAGACTTGGGGGAACGCTGGGTGGAATGAAATTTGTGGCTCCTCTCAGATTCCAGAACTTTCTGCCACAGAAATGTGAGGAACATGTGTTTTTTTAACCAAATTTTGAGGTTTGCAAAGGATTCTGGGTAACAGAACCTGGTCCGAGCCCCGCAAGTCACCCCTCCTTGGATTCCCCTAGGTCTCTAGTTTTCAGAAATGCACAGGTTTGGTAGGTTTCCCTAGGTGCCGGCTGAGGTAGAGCCCAAAATCTACAGGTAAGCACTTCACAAAAAACACCTCTGTTTTCTTCCAAAAATTTTGATGTGTCCACGTTGCGCTTTGGGGCGTTTCCTGTCGTGGGCACTAGGCCTACCCACACAAGTGAGGTATCATTTTTATCGGGAGACTTGGGGGAACGCTGGGTGGAAGGAAATTTGTGGCTCCTCTCAGATTCCACAACTTTCTGCCACAGAAATGTGAGGAACATGTGTTTTTTTAGCCAAATTTTGAGGTTTGCAAACGATTCTGGGTAACAGAACCTGGTCCGAGCCCTGCAAGTCACCCCATCTTGGATTCCCCTAGGTCTCTAGTTTTCAGAAAGGCACAGGTTTGGTAGGTTTCCCTAGGTTCCGGCTGAGCTAGAGGCCAAAATCTACAGGTAGGCACTTCGCAAAAAACACCTCTGTTTTCTTCCAAAAATTTGGATGTGTCCACGTTGCGCTTTGGGGCGTTTCCTGTCGCGGGCTCTAGGCCTACCCACACAAGTGAGGTATCATTTTTATCGGGAGACTTGGGGGAACGCTGGGTGGAATGAAATTTGTGGCTCCTCTCAGATTCCAGAACTTTCTGCCACAGAAATGTGAGGAACATGTGTTTTTTTAACAAAATGTTGAGGTTTGCAAAGGATTCTGGGTAACAGAACTTGGTCCGAGCCCCGCAAGTCACCCCTCCTTGGATTCCCCTAGGTCTCTAGTTTTAAGAAATGCACAGGTTTGGTAGGTTTCCCTAGGTGCCGGCTGAGCTAGAGGCCAAAATCTACAGGTAGGCACTTCGTAAAAACACCTCTGTTTTCTTCAAAAAATTTGGATGTGTCCACGTTGCACTTTGGGGCGTTTCCTGTCGCGGGCGCTAGGCCTACCCACACAAGTGAGGTATCATTTTTATCGGGAGACTTGGGGGAACGCTGCGTGGATGGAAATTTGTGGCTCCTCTCAGATTCCAGAACTTTCTGCCACAGAAATATGAGGAACATGTGTTTTTTTAGCCAAATTTTGAGGTTTGCAAAGGATTCTGGATAACAGAACCTGGTCCGAGCCCCGCAAGTCACCCCTCCTTGGATTCCCCTAGGTCTCTATTTTTCAGAAATGCACAGGTTTGGTAGGTTTCCCTAGGTGCCGGCTGAGCTAGAGCCCAAAATCTACAGGTAGGCACTTCGCAAAAAACACCTCTGTTTTCTTCCAAAAATTTAGATGTGTCCACGTTGCGCTTTGGGGCGTTTCCTGTCGCGTGCGCTAGGCCTACCCACACAAGTGAGGTATCATTTTTATTGGGAGACTTGGGGGAACGCTGGGTGGAAGGAAATTTGTGGCTCCTCTCAGATTCCAGAACTTTCTGCCACAGAAATGTGAGGAACATGTGTTTTTTGAACCAAATTTTGAGGTTTGCAAAGGATTCTGGGTAACAGAACCTGGTCCGAGCCCCACAAGTCACCCCTCCTTGGATTACCCTAGGTCTCTAGTTTTCAGAAATGCACAGGTTTGGTAGGTTTCCCGAGGTGCCGGCTGAGCTAGAGGCCAAAATCTACAGGTAGGCACTTCACAAAAAACACCTCTGTTTTCTTAAAAAAATTTGGATGTGTCCACGTTGCGCTTTGGGGCGTTTCCTGTCGCGGGCTCTAGGCCTACCCACACAAGTGAGGTATCATTTTTATCGGGAGACTTGGGGGAACGCTGCGTGGATGGAAATTTGTGGCTCCTCTCAGATTCCAGAACTTTCTGCCACAGAAATATGAGGAACATGTGTTTTTTTAGCCAAATTTTGAGGTTTGCAAAGGATTCTGGGTAACAGAACCTGGTCCGAGCCCCGCAAGTCACCCCTCCTTGGATGTCCCTAGGTCTCTAGTTTTCAGAAATGCACAGGTTTGGTAGGTTTCCCTAGGTGCCGGCTGAGCTAGAGCCCAAAATCTACAGTAAGGCACTTTGCAAAAAACACCTCTGTTTTCTTCCAAAAATTTTGATGTGTCCACGTTGCGCTTTGGGGCGTTTCCTGTCGCGTGCGCTAGGCCTACCCACACAAGTGAGGTATCATTTTTATCGGGAGACTTGGGGGAACGCTAGGTGGAAGGAAATTTGTGGCTCCTCTCAGATTCCACAACTTTCTGCCACAGAAATGTGAGGAACATGTGTTTTTTTAGCCAAATTTTGATGTTTGGAAAGGATTCTGGGTAACAGAACCTGGTCCGAGCCCTGCAAGTCACCCCATCTTGGATTCCCCTAGGTCTCTAGTTTTCAGAAATGCACAGGTTTGGTAGGTTTCCCTAGGTGTCGGCTGAGCTAGAGGCCAAAATCTACAGGTAGGCACTTCGCAAAAAACACCTCTGTTTTCTTCCAAAAATGTGGATGTGTCCACGTTGCGCTTTGGGGCGTTTCCTGTCGCGGGCGCTAGGCCTACCCACACAAGTGCGGTATCATTTTTATCGGGAGACTTGGGGGAACGCTGGGTGGAAGGAAATTTGTGGCTCCTCTCAGATTCCAGAACTTTCTGCCACAGAAATGTGAGGAACATGTGTTTTTTTAGCCAAATTTTGAGGTTTGCAAAGGATTCTGGGTAACAGACCCTGGTCCGAGCCCCGCAAGTCACCCCTCCTTGGATTCCCCTAGGTCTCTAGTTTTAAGAAATGCACAGGTTTGGTAGGTTTCCCAAGGTGCCGGCTGAGCTAGAGGCCAAAATCTACAGGTAGGCACTTCGCAAAAAACACCTCTGTTTTCTTCCAAAAATTTGGATGTGTCCACGTTGCGCTTTGGGGCGTTTCCTGTCGCGGGCGCTAGGCCTACCCACACAAGTGAGGTATCATTTTTATCGGGAGACTTGGGGGAACGCTGGGTGGAAGGAAATTTGTGGCTCCTCTCAGATTCCAGAACTTTCTGCCACAGAAATGTGAGGAACATGTGTTTTTTCAGCCAAATTTTGAGATTTGCAAAGGATTCTGGGTAGCAGAACCTGGTCCGAGCCCCGCAAGTCACCCCTCCTTGGATTCCCCTAGGTCTCTAGTTTTCAGAAATGAACAGGTTTGGTAGGTTTCCCTAGGTGCCGGCTGAGCTAGAGGCCAAAATCTACAGGTAGGCACTTCGTAAAAACACCTCTGTTTTCTTCAAAAAATTTGGATGTGTCCACGTTGCACTTTGGGGCGTTTCCTGTCGTGGGCGCTAGGCCTACCCACACAAGTGAGGTATCATTTGTATCGGGAGACTTGGGGGAACGCTGCGTGGATGGAAATTTGTGGCTCCTCTCAGATTCCAGAACTTTCTGCCACAGAAATATGAGGAACATGTGTTTTTTTAGCCAAATTTTGAGGTTTGCAAAGGATTCTGGGTAACAGAACCTGGTCCGAGCCCCGCAAGTCACCCCTCCTTGGATTCCCCTAGATCTCTAGTTTTCAGAAATGCACAGGTTCGGTAGGTTTCCCTAGGTGCCGGCTGAGCTAGAGCCCCAAATCTACAGGTAGGCACTTCGCAAAAAACACCTCTGTTTTCTTCCAAAAATTTAGATGTGTCCACGTTGCGCTTTAGGGCGTTTCCTGTCGCGTGCGCTAGGCCTACCCACACAAGTGAGGTATCATTTTTATCGGGAGACTTGGGGGAACGCTAGGTGGAAGGAAATTTGTGGCTCCTCTCAGATTCCAGAACTTTCTGCCACAGAAATGTGAGGAACATGTGTTTTTTTAACCAAATTTTGAGGTTTGCAAAGGATTCTGGGTAACAGAACCTGGTCCGAGCCCCGCAAGTCACCCCTCCTTGGATTTCCCTAGGTCTCTAGTTTTCAGAAATGCACAGGTTTGGTAGGTTTCCCGAGGTGCCGGCTGAGCTAGAGGCCAAAATCTACAGGTAGGCACTTCGCAAAAAACACCTCTGTTTTCTTCCAAAAATTTGGATGTGTCCACGTTGCGCTTTGGGGTGTTTCCTGTAGCGGGCGCTAGGCCTACCCACACAAGTGAGGTATCATTTTTATCGGGAGACTTGGGGGAACGCTGGGTGGAAGGAAATTTGTGGCTCCTCTCAGATTCCAGAACTTTCTGCCACAGAAATGTGAGGAACATGTTTTTTTTTAGCCAAATTTTGAGATTTGCAAAGGATTCTGGGTAACAGAACCTGGTCCGAGCCCCGCAAGTCACCCCTCCTTGGATTGCCCTAGGTCTCTAGTTTTCAGAAATGAACAGGTTTGGTAGGTTTCCCTAGGTGCCGGCTGAGCTAGAGGCCAAAATCTACAGGTAGGCACTTCGCAAAAACACCTCTGTTTTCTTCCAAAAATGTTGATGTGTCCACGTTGCACTTTGGGGCGTTTCCTGTCGCGGGCGCTAGTCCTACCCACACAAGTGAGGTATCATTTTTATCAAGAGACTTGGGGGAACGCTGGGTGGATGGAAATTTGTGGCTCCTCTCAGATTCCAGAACTTTCTGCCACAGAAATATGAGGAACATGTGTTTTTTTAGCCAAATTTTGAGGTTTGCAAAGGATTCTGGGTAACAGAACCTGGTCTGAGCCCCGCAAGTCACCCCTCCTTGGATTCCCCTAGGTCTCTAGTTTTCAGAAATGCACAGGTTTGGTAGGTTTCCCTAGGTGCCGGCTGAGCTAGAGGCCAAAATCTACAGGTAGGCACTTCGCAAAAAACACCTCTGTTTTCTTCCAAAAATTTGGATGTGTCCACGTTGCGCTTTGGGGCGTTTCCTGTCGCGGGCGCTAGGCCTACCCACACAAGTGAGGTATCATTTTTATCGGGAGACTTGGGGGAACGCTGGGTGGAAGGAAATTTGTGGCTTCTCTCAGATTCCAGAACTTTCTGCCACAGAAATGTGAGGAACATGTGTTTTTTTAGCCAAATTTTGAGGTTTGCAAAGGATTCTGGGTAACAGAACCTGGTCCGAGCCCCGCAAGTCACCCCTCCTTGGATTCCCCTTGGTCTCTAGTTTTAAGAAATGCACAGGTTTGGTAGGTTTCCCTAGGTGCCGGCTGAGCTAGAGGCCAAAATCTACAGGTAGGCACTTCGCAAAAAACACCTCTGTTTTCTTCCAAAAATTTGGATGTGTCCACGTTGCGCTTTGGGGCGTTTCCTGTCGCGGGCGCTAGGCCTACCCACTCATGTGAGGTATCATTTTTATCGGGAGACTTGGGGGAACGCTGGATGGAAGGAAACTTGTGGCACCTCTCAGATTCCAGAACTTTCTGCCACAGAAATGTGAAGAACATGTGTTTTTTTAGCCAAATTTTGAGATTTGCAAAGGATTCTGGGTAACAGAACCTGGTCCGAGCCCCGCAAGTCACCCCTCCTTGGATTCCCCTAGGTCTCTAGTTTTCAGAAATGAACAGGTTTGGTAGGTTTCCCTAGGTGCCAGCTGAGCTAGAGGCCAAAATCTACAGGTAGGCACTTCGCAAAACCCCTCTGTTTTCTTCCAAAAATTTGGATGTGTCCACGTTGCACTTTGGGGCGTTTCCTGTCGCGTGCGCTAGGCCTACCCACACAAGTGAGGTATCATTTTTATCGGGAGACTTGGGGGAACGCTGGGTGGATGGAAATTTGTGGGTCCTCTCAGATTCCAGAACTTTCTGCCACAGAAATATGAGGAACATGTGTTTTTTTAGCTAAATTTTGAGGTTTGCAAAGGATTCTGGGTAACAGAACCTGGTCCGAGCCCTGCAAGTCACCCCATCTTGGATTCCCCTAGGTCTCTAGTTTTCAGAAATGCACAGGTTTGGTAGGTTTCCCTAGGTGCCGGCTGAGCTAGAGGCAAAAATCTACAGGTAGGCACTTCGCAAAAAACACCTCTGTTTTCTTCCAAAAATTTGGATGTGTCCACGTTGCGCTTTGGGGCTTTTCCTGTCGCGGGCTCTAGGCCTACCCACACAAGTGAGGTATCATTTTTATCGGGAGACTTGGGGGAACGCTGGGCGGAATGAAATTTGTGGCTCCTCTCAGATTTCCCTAGGATTCCCCTAGGTCTCTAGTTTTCAGAAATGCACAGGTTTGGTAGGTTTCCCTAGGTGCCGGCTGAGCTAGAGGCCAAAATCTACAGGTAGGCACTTCGCAAAAAACACCTCTGTTTTCTTCCAAAAATTTGGATGTGTCCACGTTGCGCTTTGGGGCGTTTCCTGTCGCGGGCGCTAGGCCTACCCACACAAGTGAGGTATCATTTTTATCGGGAGACTTGGGGGAACGCTGGGTGGATGGAAATTTGTGGCTCCTCTCAGATTCCAGAACTTTCTGCCACAGAAATATGAGGAACATGTGTTTTTTTAGCCAAATTTTGAGATTTGCAAAGGATTCTGGGTAACAGAACCTGGTCCGAGCCCCGCAAGTCACCCCTCCTTGGATTCCCCTAGGTATCTAGTTTTCAGAAATGAACAGGTTTGGTAGGTTTCCCTAGGTTCCGGCTGAGCTAGAGGCCAAAATCTACAGGTAGGCACTTCGCAAAAACACCTCTGTTTTCTTCCAAAAATTTGGATGTGTCCACGTTCCACTTTGGGGCGTTTCCTGTCGCGGGCGCTAGGCCTACCCACACAAGTGAGGTATCATTTTTATCGGGAGACTTGGGGGAACGCTGGGTGGATGGAAATTTGTGGCTCCTCTCAGATTCCAGAACTTTCTGCCACAGAAATATGAGGAACATGTGTTTTTTTAGTTAAATTTTGAGGTTTGCAAAGGATTCTGGGTAACAGAACCTGGTCCGAGCCCCGCAAGTCACCCCTCCTTGGATTCCCCTAGGTCTCTAGTTTTCAGAAATGCACAGGTTTGGTAGGTTTCCCTAGGTGCCGGCTGAGCTAGAGGCCAAAATCTACAGGTAGGCACTTCGCAAAAAACACCTCTGTTTTCTTCCAAACATTTGGATGTGTCCACGTTGCGCTTTAGGGCGTTTCCTGTCGCGGGCGCTAGGCCTACCCACACAAGTGAGGTATCATTTTTATCGGGAGACTTGGGGGAACGCTGGGTGGAAGGAAATTTGTGGCTCCTCTCAGATTCCACACCTTTCTGCCACAGAAATGTGAGGAACATGTGTTTTTTTATCCAAATTTTGAGGTTTGCAAAGGATTCTGGGTAACAGAACCTGGTCCGAGCCCTGCAAGTCACCCCATCTTGGATTCCCCTAGGTCTCTAGTTTTCAGAAATGCACAGGTTTGGTAGGTTTCCCTAGGTGCCGGCTGAGCGAGAGGCCAAAATCTACAGGTAGGCACTTCGCAAAAAACACCTCTGTTTTCTTCCAAAAATTTGGATGTGTCCACGTTGCGCTTTGGGGCGTTTCCTGTCGCGGGCTCTAGGCCTACCCACACAAGTGAGGTATCATTTTTATCGGGAGACTTGGGGGAACGCTGGGCGGAATGAAATTTGTGGCTCCTCTCAGATTCCAGAACTTTCTGCCACAGAAATGTGAGGAACATGTGTTTTTTTAACCAAATTTTGAGGTTTGCAAAGGATTCTGGGTAACAGAACCTGGTCCGAGCCCCGCAAGTCACCCCTCCTTGGATTTCCCTAGGTCTCTAGTTTTCAGAAATGCACAGGTTTGGTAGGTTTCCCTAGGTTCTGGCTGAGCTAGAGGCCAAAATCTACAGGTCGGCACTTCACAAAAAACACCTCTGTTTTCTTCCCAAAAATTTGGATGTGTCCACGTTGCGCTTTGGGGCGTTTCCTGTCGCGGGCGCTAGGCCTACCCACACAAGTGAGGTATCATTTTTATCGGGAGACTTGGGGGAACGCTGGGTGGAAGGAAATTTGTGGCTCCTCTCAGATTCCAGAACTTTCTGCCACAGAAATGTGAGGAACATGTGTTTTTTCAGCCAAATTTTGAGGTTTGCAAAGGATTGTGGGTAACAGAACCTGGTCCGAGCCCCGCAAGTCACCCCTCCTTGGATTTCCCTAGGTCTCTAGTTTTCAGAAATGCACAGGTTTGGTAGGTTTCCCGAGGTGCCGGCTGAGCTAGAGGCCAAAATCTACAGGTAGGCACTTCGCAAAAAACACCTCTGTTTTCTTCCAAAAATTTGGATGTGTCCACGTTGCGCTTTGGGGCGTTTCCTGTCGCAGGCGCTAGGCCTACCCACACAAGTGAGGTATCATTTTTATCGGGAGACTTGGGGGAACGCTGGGTGGAAGGAAATTTGTGGCTCCTCTCAGATTCCAGAACTTTCTGCCACAGAAATGTGAGGAACATGTTTTTTTTTAGACAAATTTTGAGATTTGCAAAGGATTCTGGGTAACAGAACCTGGTCCGAGCCCCGCAAGTCACCCCTCCTTGGATTGCCCTAGGTCTCTAGTTTTCAGAAATGAACAGGTTTGGTAGGTTTCCCTAGGTGCCGGCTGAGCTAGAGGCCAAAATCTACAGGTAGGCACTTCGCAAAAACAGCTCTGTTTTCTTCCAAAAATGTTGATGTGTCCACGTTGCACTTTGGGGCGTTTCCTGTCGCGGGCGCTAGTCCTACCCACACAAGTGAGGTATCATTTTTATCAAGAGACTTGGGGGAACGCTGGGTGGATGGAAATTTGTGGCTCCTCTCAGATTCCAGAACTTTCTGCCACAGAAATATGAGGAACATGTGTTTTTTTAGCCAAATTTTGAGGTTTGCAAAGGATTCTGGGTAACAGAACCTGGTCTGAGCCCCGCAAGTCACCCCTCCTTGGATTCCCCTAGGTCTCTAGTTTTCAGAAATGCACAGGTTTGGTAGGTTTCCCTAGGTGCCGGCTGAGCTAGAGGCCAAAATCTACAGGTAGGCACTTCGCAAAAAACACCTCTGTTTTCTTCCAAAAATTTGGATGTGTCCACGTTGCGCTTTGGGGCGTTTCCTGTCGCGGGCGCTAGGCCTACCCACACAAGTGAGGTATCATTTTTATCGGGAGACTTGGGGGAACGCTGGGTGGAAGGAAATTTGTGGCTTCTCTCAGATTCCAGAACTTTCTGCCACAGAAATATGAGGAACATGTGTTTTTTTAACCAAATTTTGAGGTTTGCAAAGGATTCTGGGTAACAGAACCTGGTCCGAGCCCCGCAAGTCACCCCTCCTTGGATTCCCCTTGGTCTCTAGTTTTAAGAAATGCACAGGTTTGGTAGGTTTCCCTAGGTGCCGGCTGAGCTAGAGGCCAAAATCTACAGGTAGGCACTTCGCAAAAAACACCTCTGTTTTCTTCCAAAAATTTGGATGTGTCCACGTTGCGCTTTGGGGCGTTTCCTGTCGCGGGCGCTAGGCCTACCCACACATGTGAGGTATCATTTTTATCGGGAGACTTGGGGGAACGCTGGATGGAAGGAAACTTGTGGCACCTCTCAGATTCCAGAACTTTCTGCCACAGAAATGTGAGGAACATGTGTTTTTTTTGCCAAATTTTGAGATTTGCAAAGGATTCTGGGTAACAGAACCTGGTCCGAGCCCCGCAAGTCACCCCTCCTTGGAATCCCCTAGGTCTCTAGTTTTCAGAAATGAACAGGTTTGGTAGGTTTCCCTAGGTGCCGGCTGAGCTAGAGGCCAAAATCTACAGGTAGGCACTTCACAAAAAACACCTCTGTTTTCTTCAAAAAATTTGGATGTGTCCACGTTGCACTTTGGGGCGTTTCCTGTCGCGGGCGCTAGGCCTACCCACACAAGTGAGGTATCATTTTTATCGGGAGACTTGGTGGAACGCTGCGTGGACGGAAATTTGTGGCTCCTCTCAGATTCCAGAACTTTCTGCCACAGAAATATGAGGAACATGTGTTTTTTTAGCCAAATTTTGAGGTTTGCAAAGGATTCTGGGTAACAGAACCTGGTCCGAGCCCCGCAAGTCACCCCTCCTTGGATGTCCCTAGGTCTCTAGTTTTCAGAAATGCACAGGTTTGGTAGGTTTCCCTAGGTGCCGGCTGAGCTAGAGCCCAAAATCTACAGTAAGGCACTTCGCAAAAAACACCTCTGTTTTCTTCCAAAAATTTTGATGTGTCCACGTTGCGCTTTGGGACGTTTCCTGTCGCGTGCGCTAGGCCTACCCACACACGTGAGGTATCATTTTTATCGGGAGACTTGCGGGAACGCTAGGTGGAAGGAAATTTGTGGCTCCTCTCAGATTCCACAACTTTCTGCCACAGAAATGTGAGGAACATGTGTTTTTTTAGCCAAATTTTGATTTTTGGAAAGGATTCTGGGTAACAGAACCTGGTCCGAGCCCTGCAAGTCACCCCATCTTGGATTCCCCTAGGTCTCTAGTTTTCAGAAATGCACAGGTTTTGTAGGTTTCCCTAGGTGTCGGCTGAGCTAGAGGCCAAAATCTACAGGTAGGCACTTCGCAAAAAACACCTCTGTTTTCTTCCAAAAATGTGGATGTGTCCACGTTGCGCTTTGGGGCGTTTCCTGTCGCGGGCGCTAGGCCTACCCACACAAGTGCGGTATCATTTTTATCGGGAGACTTGGGGGAACGCTGGGTGGAAGGAAATTTGTGGCTCCTCTCAGATTCCAGAACTTTCTGCCACAGAAATGTGAGGAACATGTGTTTTTTTAGCCAAATTTTGAGGTTTGCAAAGGATTCTGGGTAACAGAACCTGGTCCGAGCCCCGCAAGTCACCCCTCCTTGGATTCCCCTAGGTCTCTAGTTTTAAGAAATGCACAGGTTTGGTAGGTTTCCCAAGGTGCCGGCTGAGCTAGAGGCCAAAATCTACAGGTAGGCACTTCGCAAAAAACACCTCTGTTTTCTTCCAAAAATTTGGATGTGTCCACGTTGCGCTTTGGGGCGTTTCCTGTCGCGGGCGCTAGGCCTACCCACACAAGTGAGGTATCATTTTTATCGGGAGACTTGGGGGAACGCTGGGTGGAAGGAAATTTGTGGCTCCTCTCAGATTCCAGAACTTTCTGCCACAGAAATGTGGGGAACATGTGTTTTTTCAGCCAAATTTTGAGATTTGCAAAGGATTCTGGGTAGCAGAACCTGGTCCGAGCCCCGCAAGTCACCCCTCCTTGGATTCCCCTAGGTCTCTAGTTTTCAGAAATGAACAGGATTGGTAGGTTTCCCTAGGTGCCGGCTGAGCTAGAGGCCAAAATCTACAGGTAGGCACTTCGTAAAAACACCTCTGTTTTCTTCAAAAAATTTGGATGTGTCCACGTTGCACTTTGGGGCGTTTCCTGTCGTGGGCGCTAGGCCTACCCACACAAGTGAGGTATCATTTTTATCGGGAGACTTGGGGGAACGCTGCGTGGACGGAAATTTGTGGCTCCTCTCAGATTCCAGAACTTTCTGCCACAGAAATATGAGGAACATGTGTTTTTTTAGCCAAATTTTGAGGTTTGCAAAGGATTCTGGGTAACAGAACCTGGTCCGAGCCCCGCAAGTCACCCCTCCTTGGATTCCCCTAGATCTCTAGTTTTCAGAAATGCACAGGTTCGGTAGGTTTCCCTAGGTGCCGGCTGAGCTAGAGCCCAAAATCTACAGGTAGGCACTTCGCAAAAAACACCTCTGTTTTCTTCCAAAAATTTAGATGGGTCCACGTTGCGCTTTAGGGCGTTTCCTGTCGCGTGCGCTAGGCCTACCCACACAAGTGAGGTATCATTTTTATCGGGAGACTTGGGGGAACGCTAGGTGGAAGGAAATTTGTGGCTCCTCTCAGATTCCAGAACTTTCTGCCACAGAAATGTGAGGAACATGTGTTTTTTTAACCAAATTTTGAGGTTTGCAAAGGATTCTGGGTAACAGAACCTGGTCCGAGCCCCGCAAGTCACCCCTCCTTGGATTTCCCTAGGTCTCTAGTTTTCAGAAATGCACAGGTTTGGTAAGTTTCCCGAGGTGCCGGCTGAGCTAGAGGCCAAAATCTACAGGTAGGCACTTCGCAAAAAACACCTCTGTTTTCTTCCAAAAATTTGGATGTGTCCACGTTGCGCTTTGGGGTGTTTCCTGTAGCGGGCGCTAGGCCTACCCACACAAGTGAGGTATCATTTTTATCGGGAGACTTGGGGGAACGCTGGGTGGAAGGAAATTTGTGGCTCCTCTCAGATTCCAGAACTTTCTGCCACAGAAATGTGAGGAACATGTTTTTTTTAGCCAAATTTTGAGATTTGCAAAGGATTCTGGGTAACAGAACCTGGTCCGAGCCCCGCAAGTCACCCCTCCTTGGATTGCCCTAGGTCTCTAGTTTTCAGAAATGAACAGGTTTGGTAGGTTTCCCTAGGTGCCGGCTGAGCTAGAGGCCAAAATCTACAGGTAGGCACTTCGCAAAAACACCTCTGTTTTCTTCCAAAAATGTTGATGTGTCCACGTTGCACTTTGGGGCGTTTCCTGTCGCGGGCGCTAGTCCTACCCACACAAGTGAGGTATCATTTTTATCAAGAGACTTGGGGGAACGCTGGGTGGATGGAAATTTGTGGCTCCTCTCAGATTCCAGAACTTTCTGCCACAGAAATATGAGGAACATGTGTTTTTTTAGCCAAATTTTGAGGTTTGCAAAGGATTCTGGGTAACAGAACCTGGTCTGAGCCCCGCAAGTCACCCCTCCTTGGATTCCCCTAGGTCTCTAGTTTTCAGAAATGCACAGGTTTGGTAGGTTTCCCTAGGTGCCGGCTGAGCTAGAGGCCAAAATCTACAGGTAGGCACTTCGCAAAAAACACCTCTGTTTTCTTCCAAAAATTTGGATGTGTCCACGTTGCGCTTTGGGGCGTTTCCTGTCGCGGGCGCTAGGCCTACCCACACAAGTGAGGTATCATTTTTATCGGGAGACTTGGGGGAACGCTGGGTGGAAGGAAATTTGTGGCTTCTCTCAGATTCCAGAACTTTCTGCCACAGAAATGTGAGGAACATGTGTTTTTTTAGCCAAATTTTGAGGTTTGCAAAGGATTCTGGGTAACAGAACCTGGTCCGAGCCCCGCAAGTCACCCCTCCTTGGATTCCCCTTGGTCTCTAGTTTTAAGAAATGCACAGGTTTGGTAGGTTTCCCTAGGTGCCGGCTGAGCTAGAGGCCAAAATCTACAGGTAGGCACTTCGCAAAAAACACCTCTGTTTTCTTCCAAAAATTTGGATGTGCCCACGTTGCGCTTTGGGGCGTTTCCTGTCGCCGGCTCTAGGCCTACCCACACAAGTGAGGTATCATTTTTATCGGGAGACTTGGGGGAACGCTGCGTGGATGGAAATTTGTGGCTCCTCTCAGATTCCAGAACTTTCTGCCACAGAAATATGAGGAACATGTGTTTTTTTAGCCAAATTTTGAGGTTTGCAAAGGATTCTGGGTAACAGAACCTGGTCCGAGCCCCGCAAGTCACCCCTCCTTGGATTCCCCTTGGTCTCTAGTTTTAAGAAATGCACAGGTTTGGTAGGTTTCCCTAGGTGCCGGCTGAGCTAGAGGCCAAAATCTACAGGTAGGCACTTCGCAAAAAACACCTCTGTTTTCTTCCAAAAATTTGGATGTGTCCACGTTGCGCTTTGGGGCGTTTCCTGTTGCGGGCTCTAGGCCTACCCACACAAGTGAGGTATCATTTTTATCGGGAGACTTGGGGGAACGCTGGGTGGAATGAAATTTGTGGCTCCTCTCAGATTCCAGAACTTTCTGCCACAGAAATGTGAGGAACATGTGTTTTTTTAACCAAATTTTGAGGTTTGCAAAGGATTCTGGGTAACAGAACCTGGTCCGAGCCCCGCAAGTCACCCCTCCTTGGATTCCCCTAGGTCTCTAGTTTTCAGAAATGCACAGGTTTGGTAGGTTTCCCTAGGTGCCGGCTGAGGTAGAGCCCAAAATCTACAGGTAAGCACTTCACAAAAAACACCTCTGTTTTCTTCCAAAAATTTTGATGTGTCCACGTTGCGCTTTGGGGCGTTTCCTGTCGTGGGCACTAGGCCTACCCACACAAGTGAGGTATCATTTTTATCGGGAGACTTGGGGGAACGCTGGGTGGAAGGAAATTTGTGGCTCCTCTCAGATTCCACAACTTTCTGCCACAGAAATGTGAGGAACATGTGTTTTTTTAGCCAAATTTTGAGGTTTGCAAACGATTCTGGGTAACAGAACCTGGTCCGAGCCCTGCAAGTCACCCCATCTTGGATTCCCCTAGGTCTCTAGTTTTCAGAAAGGCACAGGTTTGGTAGGTTTCCCTAGGTTCCGGCTGAGCTAGAGGCCAAAATCTACAGGTAGGCACTTCGCAAAAAACACCTCTGTTTTCTTCCAAAAATTTGGATGTGTCCACGTTGCGCTTTGGGGCGTTTCCTGTCGCGGGCTCTAGGCCTACCCACACAAGTGAGGTATCATTTTTATCGGGAGACTTGGGGGAACGCTGGGTGGAATGAAATTTGTGGCTCCTCTCAGATTCCAGAACTTTCTGCCACAGAAATGTGAGGAACATGTGTTTTTTTAACAAAATGTTGAGGTTTGCAAAGGATTCTGGGTAACAGAACTTGGTCCGAGCCCCGCAAGTCACCCCTCCTTGGATTCCCCTAGGTCTCTAGTTTTAAGAAATGCACAGGTTTGGTAGGTTTCCCTAGGTGCCGGCTGAGCTAGAGGCCAAAATCTACAGGTAGGCACTTCGTAAAAACACCTCTGTTTTCTTCAAAAAATTTGGATGTGTCCACGTTGCACTTTGGGGCGTTTCCTGTCGCGGGCGCTAGGCCTACCCACACAAGTGAGGTATCATTTTTATCGGGAGACTTGGGGGAACGCTGCGTGGATGGAAATTTGTGGCTCCTCTCAGATTCCAGAACTTTCTGCCACAGAAATATGAGGAACATGTGTTTTTTTAGCCAAATTTTGAGGTTTGCAAAGGATTCTGGATAACAGAACCTGGTCCGAGCCCCGCAAGTCACCCCTCCTTGGATTCCCCTAGGTCTCTATTTTTCAGAAATGCACAGGTTTGGTAGGTTTCCCTAGGTGCCGGCTGAGCTAGAGCCCAAAATCTACAGGTAGGCACTTCGCAAAAAACACCTCTGTTTTCTTCCAAAAATTTAGATGTGTCCACGTTGCGCTTTGGGGCGTTTCCTGTCGCGTGCGCTAGGCCTACCCACACAAGTGAGGTATCATTTTTATTGGGAGACTTGGGGGAACGCTGGGTGGAAGGAAATTTGTGGCTCCTCTCAGATTCCAGAACTTTCTGCCACAGAAATGTGAGGAACATGTGTTTTTTGAACCAAATTTTGAGGTTTGCAAAGGATTCTGGGTAACAGAACCTGGTCCGAGCCCCACAAGTCACCCCTCCTTGGATTACCCTAGGTCTCTAGTTTTCAGAAATGCACAGGTTTGGTAGGTTTCCCGAGGTGCCGGCTGAGCTAGAGGCCAAAATCTACAGGTAGGCACTTCACAAAAAACACCTCTGTTTTCTTAAAAAAATTTGGATGTGTCCACGTTGCGCTTTGGGGCGTTTCCTGTCGCGGGCTCTAGGCCTACCCACACAAGTGAGGTATCATTTTTATCGGGAGACTTGGGGGAACGCTGCGTGGATGGAAATTTGTGGCTCCTCTCAGATTCCAGAACTTTCTGCCACAGAAATATGAGGAACATGTGTTTTTTTAGCCAAATTTTGAGGTTTGCAAAGGATTCTGGGTAACAGAACCTGGTCCGAGCCCCGCAAGTCACCCCTCCTTGGATGTCCCTAGGTCTCTAGTTTTCAGAAATGCACAGGTTTGGTAGGTTTCCCTAGGTGCCGGCTGAGCTAGAGCCCAAAATCTACAGTAAGGCACTTTGCAAAAAACACCTCTGTTTTCTTCCAAAAATTTTGATGTGTCCACGTTGCGCTTTGGGGCGTTTCCTGTCGCGTGCGCTAGGCCTACCCACACAAGTGAGGTATCATTTTTATCGGGAGACTTGGGGGAACGCTAGGTGGAAGGAAATTTGTGGCTCCTCTCAGATTCCACAACTTTCTGCCACAGAAATGTGAGGAACATGTGTTTTTTTAGCCAAATTTTGATGTTTGGAAAGGATTCTGGGTAACAGAACCTGGTCCGAGCCCTGCAAGTCACCCCATCTTGGATTCCCCTAGGTCTCTAGTTTTCAGAAATGCACAGGTTTGGTAGGTTTCCCTAGGTGTCGGCTGAGCTAGAGGCCAAAATCTACAGGTAGGCACTTCGCAAAAAACACCTCTGTTTTCTTCCAAAAATGTGGATGTGTCCACGTTGCGCTTTGGGGCGTTTCCTGTCGCGGGCGCTAGGCCTACCCACACAAGTGCGGTATCATTTTTATCGGGAGACTTGGGGGAACGCTGGGTGGAAGGAAATTTGTGGCTCCTCTCAGATTCCAGAACTTTCTGCCACAGAAATGTGAGGAACATGTGTTTTTTTAGCCAAATTTTGAGGTTTGCAAAGGATTCTGGGTAACAGACCCTGGTCCGAGCCCCGCAAGTCACCCCTCCTTGGATTCCCCTAGGTCTCTAGTTTTAAGAAATGCACAGGTTTGGTAGGTTTCCCAAGGTGCCGGCTGAGCTAGAGGCCAAAATCTACAGGTAGGCACTTCGCAAAAAACACCTCTGTTTTCTTCCAAAAATTTGGATGTGTCCACGTTGCGCTTTGGGGCGTTTCCTGTCGCGGGCGCTAGGCCTACCCACACAAGTGAGGTATCATTTTTATCGGGAGACTTGGGGGAACGCTGGGTGGAAGGAAATTTGTGGCTCCTCTCAGATTCCAGAACTTTCTGCCACAGAAATGTGAGGAACATGTGTTTTTTCAGCCAAATTTTGAGATTTGCAAAGGATTCTGGGTAGCAGAACCTGGTCCGAGCCCCGCAAGTCACCCCTCCTTGGATTCCCCTAGGTCTCTAGTTTTCAGAAATGAACAGGTTTGGTAGGTTTCCCTAGGTGCCGGCTGAGCTAGAGGCCAAAATCTACAGGTAGGCACTTCGTAAAAACACCTCTGTTTTCTTCAAAAAATTTGGATGTGTCCACGTTGCACTTTGGGGCGTTTCCTGTCGTGGGCGCTAGGCCTACCCACACAAGTGAGGTATCATTTGTATCGGGAGACTTGGGGGAACGCTGCGTGGATGGAAATTTGTGGCTCCTCTCAGATTCCAGAACTTTCTGCCACAGAAATATGAGGAACATGTGTTTTTTTAGCCAAATTTTGAGGTTTGCAAAGGATTCTGGGTAACAGAACCTGGTCCGAGCCCCGCAAGTCACCCCTCCTTGGATTCCCCTAGATCTCTAGTTTTCAGAAATGCACAGGTTCGGTAGGTTTCCCTAGGTGCCGGCTGAGCTAGAGCCCCAAATCTACAGGTAGGCACTTCGCAAAAAACACCTCTGTTTTCTTCCAAAAATTTAGATGTGTCCACGTTGCGCTTTAGGGCGTTTCCTGTCGCGTGCGCTAGGCCTACCCACACAAGTGAGGTATCATTTTTATCGGGAGACTTGGGGGAACGCTAGGTGGAAGGAAATTTGTGGCTCCTCTCAGATTCCAGAACTTTCTGCCACAGAAATGTGAGGAACATGTGTTTTTTTAACCAAATTTTGAGGTTTGCAAAGGATTCTGGGTAACAGAACCTGGTCCGAGCCCCGCAAGTCACCCCTCCTTGGATTTCCCTAGGTCTCTAGTTTTCAGAAATGCACAGGTTTGGTAGGTTTCCCGAGGTGCCGGCTGAGCTAGAGGCCAAAATCTACAGGTAGGCACTTCGCAAAAAACACCTCTGTTTTCTTCCAAAAATTTGGATGTGTCCACGTTGCGCTTTGGGGTGTTTCCTGTAGCGGGCGCTAGGCCTACCCACACAAGTGAGGTATCATTTTTATCGGGAGACTTGGGGGAACGCTGGGTGGAAGGAAATTTGTGGCTCCTCTCAGATTCCAGAACTTTCTGCCACAGAAATGTGAGGAACATGTTTTTTTTTAGCCAAATTTTGAGATTTGCAAAGGATTCTGGGTAACAGAACCTGGTCCGAGACCCGCAAGTCACCCCTCCTTGGATTGCCCTAGGTCTCTAGTTTTCAGAAATGAACAGGTTTGGTAGGTTTCCCTAGGTGCCGGCTGAGCTAGAGGCCAAAATCTACAGGTAGGCACTTCGCAAAAACACCTCTGTTTTCTTCCAAAAATGTTGATGTGTCCACGTTGCACTTTGGGGCGTTTCCTGTCGCGGGCGCTAGTCCTACCCACACAAGTGAGGTATCATTTTTATCAAGAGACTTGGGGGAACGCTGGGTGGATGGAAATTTGTGGCTCCTCTCAGATTCCAGAACTTTCTGCCACAGAAATATGAGGAACATGTGTTTTTTTAGCCAAATTTTGAGGTTTGCAAAGGATTCTGGGTAACAGAACCTGGTCTGAGCCCCGCAAGTCACCCCTCCTTGGATTCCCCTAGGTCTCTAGTTTTCAGAAATGCACAGGTTTGGTAGGTTTCCCTAGGTGCCGGCTGAGCTAGAGGCCAAAATCTACAGGTAGGCACTTCGCAAAAAACACCTCTGTTTTCTTCCAAAAATTTGGATGTGTCCACGTTGCGCTTTGGGGCGTTTCCTGTCGCGGGCGCTAGGCCTACCCACACAAGTGAGGTATCATTTTTATCGGGAGACTTGGGGGAACGCTGGGTGGAAGGAAATTTGTGGCTTCTCTCAGATTCCAGAACTTTCTGCCACAGAAATGTGAGGAACATGTGTTTTTTTAGCCAAATTTTGAGGTTTGCAAAGGATTCTGGGTAACAGAACCTGGTCCGAGCCCCGCAAGTCACCCCTCCTTGGATTCCCCTAGATCTCTAGTTTTCAGAAATGCACAGGTTCGGTAGGTTTCCCTAGGTGCCGGCTGAGCTAGAGCCCCAAATCTACAGGTAGGCACTTCGCAAAAAACACCTCTGTTTTCTTCCAAAAATTTGGATGTGTCCACGTTGCGCTTTGGGGCGTTTCCTGTCGCGGGCGCTAGGCCTACCCACTCATGTGAGGTATCATTTTTATCGGGAGACTTGGGGGAACGCTGGATGGAAGGAAACTTGTGGCACCTCTCAGATTCCAGAACTTTCTGCCACAGAAATGTGAAGAACATGTGTTTTTTTAGCCAAATTTTGAGATTTGCAAAGGATTCTGGGTAACAGAACCTGGTCCGAGCCCCGCAAGTCACCCCTCCTTGGATTCCCCTAGGTCTCTAGTTTTCAGAAATGAACAGGTTTGGTAGGTTTCCCTAGGTGCCAGCTGAGCTAGAGGCCAAAATCTACAGGTAGGCACTTCGCAAAACCCCTCTGTTTTCTTCCAAAAATTTGGATGTGTCCACGTTGCACTTTGGGGCGTTTCCTGTCGCGTGCGCTAGGCCTACCCACACAAGTGAGGTATCATTTTTATCGGGAGACTTGGGGGAACGCTGGGTGGATGGAAATTTGTGGGTCCTCTCAGATTCCAGAACTTTCTGCCACAGAAATATGAGGAACATGTGTTTTTTTAGCTAAATTTTGAGGTTTGCAAAGGATTCTGGGTAACAGAACCTGGTCCGAGCCCTGCAAGTCACCCCATCTTGGATTCCCCTAGGTCTCTAGTTTTCAGAAATGCACAGGTTTGGTAGGTTTCCCTAGGTGCCGGCTGAGCTAGAGGCAAAAATCTACAGGTAGGCACTTCGCAAAAAACACCTCTGTTTTCTTCCAAAAATTTGGATGTGTCCACGTTGCGCTTTGGGGCTTTTCCTGTCGCGGGCTCTAGGCCTACCCACACAAGTGAGGTATCATTTTTATCGGGAGACTTGGGGGAACGCTGGGCGGAATGAAATTTGTGGCTCCTCTCAGATTTCCCTAGGATTCCCCTAGGTCTCTAGTTTTCAGAAATGCACAGGTTTGGTAGGTTTCCCTAGGTGCCGGCTGAGCTAGAGGCCAAAATCTACAGGTAGGCACTTCGCAAAAAACACCTCTGTTTTCTTCCAAAAATTTGGATGTGTCCACGTTGCGCTTTGGGGCGTTTCCTGTCGCGGGCGCTAGGCCTACCCACACAAGTGAGGTATCATTTTTATCGGGAGACTTGGGGGAACGCTGGGTGGATGGAAATTTGTGGCTCCTCTCAGATTCCAGAACTTTCTGCCACAGAAATATGAGGAACATGTGTTTTTTTAGCCAAATTTTGAGATTTGCAAAGGATTCTGGGTAACAGAACCTGGTCCGAGCCCCGCAAGTCACCTCTCCTTGGATTCCCCTAGGTATCTAGTTTTCAGAAATGAACAGGTTTGGTAGGTTTCCCTAGGTTCCGGCTGAGCTAGAGGCCAAAATCTACAGGTAGGCACTTCGCAAAAACACCTCTGTTTTCTTCCAAAAATTTGGATGTGTCCACGTTCCACTTTGGGGCGTTTCCTGTCGCGGGCGCTAGGCCTACCCACACAAGTGAGGTATCATTTTTATCGGGAGACTTGGGGGAACGCTGGGTGGATGGAAATTTGTGGCTCCTCTCAGATTCCAGAACTTTCTGCCACAGAAATATGAGGAACATGTGTTTTTTTAGTTAAATTTTGAGGTTTGCAAAGGATTCTGGGTAACAGAACCTGGTCCGAGCCCCGCAAGTCACCCCTCCTTGGATTCCCCTAGGTCTCTAGTTTTCAGAAATGCACAGGTTTGGTAGGTTTCCCTAGGTGCCGGCTGAGCTAGAGGCCAAAATCTACAGGTAGGCACTTCGCAAAAACACCTCTGTTTTCTTCCAAAAATTTGGATGTGTCCACGTTCCACTTTGGGGCGTTTCCTGTCGCGGGCGCTAGGCCTACCCACACAAGTGAGGTATCATTTTTATCGGGAGACTTGGGGGAACGCTGGGTGGATGGAAATTTGTGGCTCCTCTCAGATTCCAGAACTTTCTGCCACAGAAATATGAGGAACATGTGTTTTTTTAGTTAAATTTTGAGGTTTGCAAAGGATTCTGGGTAACAGAACCTGGTCCGAGCCCCGCAAGTCACCCCTCCTTGGATTCCCCTAGGTCTCTAGTTTTCAGAAATGCACAGGTTTGGTAGGTTTCCCTAGGTGCCGGCTGAGCTAGAGGCCAAAATCTACAGGTAGGCACTTCGCAAAAAACACCTCTGTTTTCTTCCAAACATTTGGATGTGTCCACGTTGCGCTTTAGGGCGTTTCCTGTCGCGGGCGCTAGGCCTACCCACACAAGTGAGGTATCATTTTTATCGGGAGACTTGGGGGAACGCTGGGTGGAAGGAAATTTGTGGCTCCTCTCAGATTCCACACCTTTCTGCCACAGAAATGTGAGGAACATGTGTTTTTTTATCCAAATTTTGAGGTTTGCAAAGGATTCTGGGTAACAGAACCTGGTCCGAGCCCTGCAAGTCACCCCATCTTGGATTCCCCTAGGTCTCTAGTTTTCAGAAATGCACAGGTTTGGTAGGTTTCCCTAGGTGCCGGCTGAGCGAGAGGCCAAAATCTACAGGTAGGCACTTCGCAAAAAACACCTCTGTTTTCTTCCAAAAATTTGGATGTGTCCACGTTGCGCTTTGGGGCGTTTCCTGTCGCGGGCTCTAGGCCTACCCACACAAGTGAGGTATCATTTTTATCGGGAGACTTGGGGGAACGCTGGGCGGAATGAAATTTGTGGCTCCTCTCAGATTCCAGAACTTTCTGCCACAGAAATGTGAGGAACATGTGTTTTTTTAACCAAATTTTGAGGTTTGCAAAGGATTCTGGGTAACAGAACCTGGTCCGAGCCCCGCAAGTCACCCCTCCTTGGATTTCCCTAGGTCTCTAGTTTTCAGAAATGCACAGGTTTGGTAGGTTTCCCTAGGTTCTGGCTGAGCTAGAGGCCAAAATCTACAGGTCGGCACTTCACAAAAAACACCTCTGTTTTCTTCCCAAAAATTTGGATGTGTCCACGTTGCGCTTTGGGGCGTTTCCTGTCGCGGGCGCTAGGCCTACCCACACAAGTGAGGTATCATTTTTATCGGGAGACTTGGGGGAACGCTGGGTGGAAGGAAATTTGTGGCTCCTCTCAGATTCCAGAACTTTCTGCCACAGAAATGTGAGGAACATGTGTTTTTTCAGCCAAATTTTGAGGTTTGCAAAGGATTGTGGGTAACAGAACCTGGTCCGAGCCCCGCAAGTCACCCCTCCTTGGATTTCCCTAGGTCTCTAGTTTTCAGAAATGCACAGGTTTGGTAGGTTTCCCGAGGTGCCGGCTGAGCTAGAGGCCAAAATCTACAGGTAGGCACTTCGCAAAAAACACCTCTGTTTTCTTCCAAAAATTTGGATGTGTCCACGTTGCGCTTTGGGGCGTTTCCTGTCGCAGGCGCTAGGCCTACCCACACAAGTGAGGTATCATTTTTATCGGGAGACTTGGGGGAACGCTGGGTGGAAGGAAATTTGTGGCTCCTCTCAGATTCCAGAACTTTCTGCCACAGAAATGTGAGGAACATGTTTTTTTTTAGACAAATTTTGAGATTTGCAAAGGATTCTGGGTAACAGAACCTGGTCCGAGCCCCGCAAGTCACCCCTCCTTGGATTGCCCTAGGTCTCTAGTTTTCAGAAATGAACAGGTTTGGTAGGTTTCCCTAGGTGCCGGCTGAGCTAGAGGCCAAAATCTACAGGTAGGCACTTCGCAAAAACAGCTATGTTTTCTTCCAAAAATGTTGATGTGTCCACGTTGCACTTTGGGGCGTTTCCTGTCGCGGGCGCTAGTCCTACCCACACAAGTGAGGTATCATTTTTATCAAGAGACTTGGGGGAACGCTGGGTGGATGGAAATTTGTGGCTCCTCTCAGATTCCAGAACTTTCTGACACAGAAATATGAGGAACATGTGTTTTTTTAGCCAAATTTTGAGGTTTGCAAAGGATTCTGGGTAACAGAACCTGGTCTGAGCCCCGCAAGTCACCCCTCCTTGGATTCCCCTAGGTCTCTAGTTTTCAGAAATGCACAGGTTTGGTAGGTTTCCCTAGGTGCCGGCTGAGCTAGAGGCCAAAATCTACAGGTAGGCACTTCGCAAAAAACACCTCTGTTTTCTTCCAAAAATTTGGATGTGTCCACGTTGCGCTTTGGGGCGTTTCCTGTCGCGGGCGCTAGGCCTACCCACACAAGTGAGGTATCATTTTTATCGGGAGACTTGGGGGAACGCTGGGTGGAAGGAAATTTGTGGCTTCTCTCAGATTCCAGAACTTTCTGCCACAGAAATATGAGGAACATGTGTTTTTTTAACCAAATTTTGAGGTTTGCAAAGGATTCTGGGTAACAGAACCTGGTCCGAGCCCCGCAAGTCACCCCTCCTTGGATTCCCCTTGGTCTCTAGTTTTAAGAAATGCACAGGTTTGGTAGGTTTCCCTAGGTGCCGGCTGAGCTAGAGGCCAAAATCTACAGGTAGGCACTTCGCAAAAAACACCTCTGTTTTCTTCCAAAAATTTGGATGTGTCCACGTTGCGCTTTGGGGCGTTTCCTGTCGCGGGCGCTAGGCCTACCCACACATGTGAGGTATCATTTTTATCGGGAGACTTGGGGGAACGCTGGATGGAAGGAAACTTGTGGCACCTCTCAGATTCCAGAACTTTCTGCCACAGAAATGTGAGGAACATGTGTTTTTTTTGCCAAATTTTGAGATTTGCAAAGGATTCTGGGTAACAGAACCTGGTCCGAGCCCCGCAAGTCACCCCTCCTTGGAATCCCCTAGGTCTCTAGTTTTCAGAAATGAACAGGTTTGGTAGGTTTCCCTAGGTGCCGGCTGAGCTAGAGGCCAAAATCTACAGGTAGGCACTTCACAAAAAACACCTCTGTTTTCTTCAAAAAATTTGGATGTGTCCACGTTGCACTTTGGGGCGTTTCCTGTCGCGGGCGCTAGGCCTACCCACACAAGTGAGGTATCATTTTTATCGGGAGACTTGGTGGAACGCTGCGTGGACGGAAATTTGTGGCTCCTCTCAGATTCCAGAACTTTCTGCCACAGAAATATGAGGAACATGTGTTTTTTTAGCCAAATTTTGAGGTTTGCAAAGGATTCTGGGTAACAGAACCTGGTCCGAGCCCCGCAAGTCACCCCTCCTTGGATGTCCCTAGGTCTCTAGTTTTCAGAAATGCACAGGTTTGGTAGGTTTCCCTAGGTGCCGGCTGAGCTAGAGCCCAAAATCTACAGTAAGGCACTTCGCAAAAAACACCTCTGTTTTCTTCCAAAAATTTTGATGTGTCCACGTTGCGCTTTGGGACGTTTCCTGTCGCGTGCGCTAGGCCTACCCACACAAGTGAGGTATCATTTTTATCGGGAGACTTGCGGGAACGCTAGGTGGAAGGAAATTTGTGGCTCCTCTCAGATTCCACAACTTTCTGCCACAGAAATGTGAGGAACATGTGTTTTTTTAGCCAAATTTTGATTTTTGGAAAGGATTCTGGGTAACAGAACCTGGTCCGAGCCCTGCAAGTCACCCCATCTTGGATTCCCCTAGGTCTCTAGTTTTCAGAAATGCACAGGTTTTGTAGGTTTCCCTAGGTGTCGGCTGAGCTAGAGGCCAAAATCTACAGGTAGGCACTTCGCAAAAAACACCTCTGTTTTCTTCCAAAAATGTGGATGTGTCCACGTTGCGCTTTGGGGCGTTTCCTGTCGCGGGCGCTAGGCCTACCCACACAAGTGCGGTATCATTTTTATCGGGAGACTTGGGGGAACGCTGGGTGGAAGGAAATTTGTGGCTCCTCTCAGATTCCAGAACTTTCTGCCACAGAAATGTGAGGAACATGTGTTTTTTTAGCCAAATTTTGAGGTTTGCAAAGGATTCTGGGTAACAGAACCTGGTCCGAGCCCCGCAAGTCACCCCTCCTTGGATTCCCCTAGGTCTCTAGTTTTAAGAAATGCACAGGTTTGGTAGGTTTCCCAAGGTGCCGGCTGAGCTAGAGGCCAAAATCTACAGGTAGGCACTTCGCAAAAAACACCTCTGTTTTCTTCCAAAAATTTGGATGTGTCCACGTTGCGCTTTGGGGCGTTTCCTGTCGCGGGCGCTAGGCCTACCCACACAAGTGAGGTATCATTTTTATCGGGAGACTTGGGGGAACGCTGGGTGGAAGGAAATTTGTGGCTCCTCTCAGATTCCAGAACTTTCTGCCACAGAAATGTGGGGAACATGTGTTTTTTCAGCCAAATTTTGAGATTTGCAAAGGATTCTGGGTAGCAGAACCTGGTCCGAGCCCCGCAAGTCACCCCTCCTTGGATTCCCCTAGGTCTCTAGTTTTCAGAAATGAACAGGATTGGTAGGTTTCCCTAGGTGCCGGCTGAGCTAGAGGCCAAAATCTACAGGTAGGCACTTCGTAAAAACACCTCTGTTTTCTTCAAAAAATTTGGATGTGTCCACGTTGCACTTTGGGGCGTTTCCTGTCGTGGGCGCTAGGCCTACCCACACAAGTGAGGTATCATTTTTATCGGGAGACTTGGGGGAACGCTGCGTGGACGGAAATTTGTGGCTCCTCTCAGATTCCAGAACTTTCTGCCACAGAAATATGAGGAACATGTGTTTTTTTAGCCAAATTTTGAGGTTTGCAAAGGATTCTGGGTAACAGAACCTGGTCCGAGCCCCGCAAGTCACCCCTCCTTGGATTCCCCTAGATCTCTAGTTTTCAGAAATGCACAGGTTCGGTAGGTTTCCCTAGGTGCCGGCTGAGCTAGAGCCCAAAATCTACAGGTAGGCACTTCGCAAAAAACACCTCTGTTTTCTTCCAAAAATTTAGATGGGTCCACGTTGCGCTTTAGGGCGTTTCCTGTCGCGTGCGCTAGGCCTACCCACACAAGTGAGGTATCATTTTTATCGGGAGACTTGGGGGAACGCTAGGTGGAAGGAAATTTGTGGCTCCTCTCAGATTCCAGAACTTTCTGCCACAGAAATGTGAGGAACATGTGTTTTTTTAACCAAATTTTGAGGTTTGCAAAGGATTCTGGGTAACAGAACCTGGTCCGAGCCCCGCAAGTCACCCCTCCTTGGATTTCCCTAGGTCTCTAGTTTTCAGAAATGCACAGGTTTGGTAAGTTTCCCGAGGTGCCGGCTGAGCTAGAGGCCAAAATCTACAGGTAGGCACTTCGCAAAAAACACCTCTGTTTTCTTCCAAAAATTTGGATGTGTCCACGTTGCGCTTTGGGGTGTTTCCTGTAGCGGGCGCTAGGCCTACCCACACAAGTGAGGTATCATTTTTATCGGGAGACTTGGGGGAACGCTGGGTGGAAGGAAATTTGTGGCTCCTCTCAGATTCCAGAACTTTCTGCCACAGAAATGTGAGGAACATGTTTTTTTTAGCCAAATTTTGAGATTTGCAAAGGATTCTGGGTAACAGAACCTGGTCCGAGCCCCGCAAGTCACCCCTCCTTGGATTGCCCTAGGTCTCTAGTTTTCAGAAATGAACAGGTTTGGTAGGTTTCCCTAGGTGCCGGCTGAGCTAGAGGCCAAAATCTACAGGTAGGCACTTCGCAAAAACACCTCTGTTTTCTTCCAAAAATGTTGATGTGTCCACGTTGCACTTTGGGGCGTTTCCTGTCGCGGGCGCTAGTCCTACCCACACAAGTGAGGTATCATTTTTATCAAGAGACTTGGGGGAACGCTGGGTGGATGGAAATTTGTGGCTCCTCTCAGATTCCAGAACTTTCTGCCACAGAAATATGAGGAACATGTGTTTTTTTAGCCAAATTTTGAGGTTTGCAAAGGATTCTGGGTAACAGAACCTGGTCTGAGCCCCGCAAGTCACCCCTCCTTGGATTCCCCTAGGTCTCTAGTTTTCAGAAATGCACAGGTTTGGTAGGTTTCCCTAGGTGCCGGCTGAGCTAGAGGCCAAAATCTACAGGTAGGCACTTCGCAAAAAACACCTCTGTTTTCTTCCAAAAATTTGGATGTGTCCACGTTGCGCTTTGGGGCGTTTCCTGTCGCGGGCGCTAGGCCTACCCACACAAGTGAGGTATCATTTTTATCGGGAGACTTGGGGGAACGCTGGGTGGAAGGAAATTTGTGGCTTCTCTCAGATTCCAGAACTTTCTGCCACAGAAATGTGAGGAACATGTGTTTTTTTTAGCCAAATTTTGAGGTTTGCAAAGGATTCTGGGTAACAGAACCTGGTCCGAGCCCCGCAAGTCACCCCTCCTTGGATTCCCCTTGGTCTCTAGTTTTAAGAAATGCACAGGTTTGGTAGGTTTCCCTAGGTGCCGGCTGAGCTAGAGGCCAAAATCTACAGGTAGGCACTTCGCAAAAAACACCTCTGTTTTCTTCCAAAAATTTGGATGTGCCCACGTTGCGCTTTGGGGCGTTTCCTGTCGCCGGCTCTAGGCCTACCCACACAAGTGAGGTATCATTTTTATCGGGAGACTTGGGGGAACGCTGCGTGGATGGAAATTTGTGGCTCCTCTCAGATTCCAGAACTTTCTGCCACAGAAATATGAGGAACATGTGTTTTTTTAGCCAAATTTTGAGGTTTGCAAAGGATTCTGGGTAACAGAACCTGGTCCGAGCCCCGCAAGTCACCCCTCCTTGGATTCCCCTTGGTCTCTAGTTTTAAGAAATGCACAGGTTTGGTAGGTTTCCCTAGGTGCCGGCTGAGCTAGAGGCCAAAATCTACAGGTAGGCACTTCGCAAAAAACACCTCTGTTTTCTTCCAAAAATTTGGATGTGTCCACGTTGCGCTTTGGGGCGTTTCCTGTTGCGGGCTCTAGGCCTACCCACACAAGTGAGGTATCATTTTTATCGGGAGACTTGGGGGAACGCTGGGTGGAATGAAATTTGTGGCTCCTCTCAGATTCCAGAACTTTCTGCCACAGAAATGTGAGGAACATGTGTTTTTTTAACCAAATTTTGAGGTTTGCAAAGGATTCTGGGTAACAGAACCTGGTCCGAGCCCCGCAAGTCACCCCTCCTTGGATTCCCCTAGGTCTCTAGTTTTCAGAAATGCACAGGTTTGGTAGGTTTCCCTAGGTGCCGGCTGAGGTAGAGCCCAAAATCTACAGGTAAGCACTTCACAAAAAACACCTCTGTTTTCTTCCAAAAATTTTGATGTGTCCACGTTGCGCTTTGGGGCGTTTCCTGTCGTGGGCACTAGGCCTACCCACACAAGTGAGGTATCATTTTTATCGGGAGACTTGGGGGAACGCTGGGTGGAAGGAAATTTGTGGCTCCTCTCAGATTCCACAACTTTCTGCCACAGAAATGTGAGGAACATGTGTTTTTTTAGCCAAATTTTGAGGTTTGCAAACGATTCTGGGTAACAGAACCTGGTCCGAGCCCTGCAAGTCACCCCATCTTGGATTCCCCTAGGTCTCTAGTTTTCAGAAAGGCACAGGTTTGGTAGGTTTCCCTAGGTTCCGGCTGAGCTAGAGGCCAAAATCTACAGGTAGGCACTTCGCAAAAAACACCTCTGTTTTCTTCCAAAAATTTGGATGTGTCCACGTTGCGCTTTGGGGCGTTTCCTGTCGCGGGCTCTAGGCCTACCCACACAAGTGAGGTATCATTTTTATCGGGAGACTTGGGGGAACGCTGGGTGGAATGAAATTTGTGGCTCCTCTCAGATTCCAGAACTTTCTGCCACAGAAATGTGAGGAACATGTGTTTTTTTAACAAAATGTTGAGGTTTGCAAAGGATTCTGGGTAACAGAACTTGGTCCGAGCCCCGCAAGTCACCCCTCCTTGGATTCCCCTAGGTCTCTAGTTTTAAGAAATGCACAGGTTTGGTAGGTTTCCCTAGGTGCCGGCTGAGCTAGAGGCCAAAATCTACAGGTAGGCACTTCGTAAAAACACCTCTGTTTTCTTCAAAAAATTTGGATGTGTCCACGTTGCACTTTGGGGCGTTTCCTGTCGCGGGCGCTAGGCCTACCCACACAAGTGAGGTATCATTTTTATCGGGAGACTTGGGGGAACGCTGCGTGGATGGAAATTTGTGGCTCCTCTCAGATTCCAGAACTTTCTGCCACAGAAATATGAGGAACATGTGTTTTTTTAGCCAAATTTTGAGGTTTGCAAAGGATTCTGGATAACAGAACCTGGTCCGAGCCCCGCAAGTCACCCCTCCTTGGATTCCCCTAGGTCTCTATTTTTCAGAAATGCACAGGTTTGGTAGGTTTCCCTAGGTGCCGGCTGAGCTAGAGCCCAAAATCTACAGGTAGGCACTTCGCAAAAAACACCTCTGTTTTCTTCCAAAAATTTAGATGTGTCCACGTTGCGCTTTGGGGCGTTTCCTGTCGCGTGCGCTAGGCCTACCCACACAAGTGAGGTATCATTTTTATTGGGAGACTTGGGGGAACGCTGGGTGGAAGGAAATTTGTGGCTCCTCTCAGATTCCAGAACTTTCTGCCACAGAAATGTGAGGAACATGTGTTTTTTGAACCAAATTTTGAGGTTTGCAAAGGATTCTGGGTAACAGAACCTGGTCCGAGCCCCACAAGTCACCCCTCCTTGGATTACCCTAGGTCTCTAGTTTTCAGAAATGCACAGGTTTGGTAGGTTTCCCGAGGTGCCGGCTGAGCTAGAGGCCAAAATCTACAGGTAGGCACTTCACAAAAAACACCTCTGTTTTCTTAAAAAAATTTGGATGTGTCCACGTTGCGCTTTGGGGCGTTTCCTGTCGCGGGCTCTAGGCCTACCCACACAAGTGAGGTATCATTTTTATCGGGAGACTTGGGGGAACGCTGCGTGGATGGAAATTTGTGGCTCCTCTCAGATTCCAGAACTTTCTGCCACAGAAATATGAGGAACATGTGTTTTTTTAGCCAAATTTTGAGGTTTGCAAAGGATTCTGGGTAACAGAACCTGGTCCGAGCCCCGCAAGTCACCCCTCCTTGGATGTCCCTAGGTCTCTAGTTTTCAGAAATGCACAGGTTTGGTAGGTTTCCCTAGGTGCCGGCTGAGCTAGAGCCCAAAATCTACAGTAAGGCACTTTGCAAAAAACACCTCTGTTTTCTTCCAAAAATTTTGATGTGTCCACGTTGCGCTTTGGGGCGTTTCCTGTCGCGTGCGCTAGGCCTACCCACACAAGTGAGGTATCATTTTTATCGGGAGACTTGGGGGAACGCTAGGTGGAAGGAAATTTGTGGCTCCTCTCAGATTCCACAACTTTCTGCCACAGAAATGTGAGGAACATGTGTTTTTTTAGCCAAATTTTGATGTTTGGAAAGGATTCTGGGTAACAGAACCTGGTCCGAGCCCTGCAAGTCACCCCATCTTGGATTCCCCTAGGTCTCTAGTTTTCAGAAATGCACAGGTTTGGTAGGTTTCCCTAGGTGTCGGCTGAGCTAGAGGCCAAAATCTACAGGTAGGCACTTCGCAAAAAACACCTCTGTTTTCTTCCAAAAATGTGGATGTGTCCACGTTGCGCTTTGGGGCGTTTCCTGTCGCGGGCGCTAGGCCTACCCACACAAGTGCGGTATCATTTTTATCGGGAGACTTGGGGGAACGCTGGGTGGAAGGAAATTTGTGGCTCCTCTCAGATTCCAGAACTTTCTGCCACAGAAATGTGAGGAACATGTGTTTTTTTAGCCAAATTTTGAGGTTTGCAAAGGATTCTGGGTAACAGACCCTGGTCCGAGCCCCGCAAGTCACCCCTCCTTGGATTCCCCTAGGTCTCTAGTTTTAAGAAATGCACAGGTTTGGTAGGTTTCCCAAGGTGCCGGCTGAGCTAGAGGCCAAAATCTACAGGTAGGCACTTCGCAAAAAACACCTCTGTTTTCTTCCAAAAATTTGGATGTGTCCACGTTGCGCTTTGGGGCGTTTCCTGTCGCGGGCGCTAGGCCTACCCACACAAGTGAGGTATCATTTTTATCGGGAGACTTGGGGGAACGCTGGGTGGAAGGAAATTTGTGGCTCCTCTCAGATTCCAGAACTTTCTGCCACAGAAATGTGAGGAACATGTGTTTTTTCAGCCAAATTTTGAGATTTGCAAAGGATTCTGGGTAGCAGAACCTGGTCCGAGCCCCGCAAGTCACCCCTCCTTGGATTCCCCTAGGTCTCTAGTTTTCAGAAATGAACAGGTTTGGTAGGTTTCCCTAGGTGCCGGCTGAGCTAGAGGCCAAAATCTACAGGTAGGCACTTCGTAAAAACACCTCTGTTTTCTTCAAAAAATTTGGATGTGTCCACGTTGCACTTTGGGGCGTTTCCTGTCGTGGGCGCTAGGCCTACCCACACAAGTGAGGTATCATTTGTATCGGGAGACTTGGGGGAACGCTGCGTGGATGGAAATTTGTGGCTCCTCTCAGATTCCAGAACTTTCTGCCACAGAAATATGAGGAACATGTGTTTTTTTAGCCAAATTTTGAGGTTTGCAAAGGATTCTGGGTAACAGAACCTGGTCCGAGCCCCGCAAGTCACCCCTCCTTGGATTCCCCTAGATCTCTAGTTTTCAGAAATGCACAGGTTCGGTAGGTTTCCCTAGGTGCCGGCTGAGCTAGAGCCCCAAATCTACAGGTAGGCACTTCGCAAAAAACACCTCTGTTTTCTTCCAAAAATTTAGATGTGTCCACGTTGCGCTTTAGGGCGTTTCCTGTCGCGTGCGCTAGGCCTACCCACACAAGTGAGGTATCATTTTTATCGGGAGACTTGGGGGAACGCTAGGTGGAAGGAAATTTGTGGCTCCTCTCAGATTCCAGAACTTTCTGCCACAGAAATGTGAGGAACATGTGTTTTTTTAACCAAATTTTGAGGTTTGCAAAGGATTCTGGGTAACAGAACCTGGTCCGAGCCCCGCAAGTCACCCCTCCTTGGATTTCCCTAGGTCTCTAGTTTTCAGAAATGCACAGGTTTGGTAGGTTTCCCGAGGTGCCGGCTGAGCTAGAGGCCAAAATCTACAGGTAGGCACTTCGCAAAAAACACCTCTGTTTTCTTCCAAAAATTTGGATGTGTCCACGTTGCGCTTTGGGGTGTTTCCTGTAGCGGGCGCTAGGCCTACCCACACAAGTGAGGTATCATTTTTATCGGGAGACTTGGGGGAACGCTGGGTGGAAGGAAATTTGTGGCTCCTCTCAGATTCCAGAACTTTCTGCCACAGAAATGTGAGGAACATGTTTTTTTTTAGCCAAATTTTGAGATTTGCAAAGGATTCTGGGTAACAGAACCTGGTCCGAGCCCCGCAAGTCACCCCTCCTTGGATTGCCCTAGGTCTCTAGTTTTCAGAAATGAACAGGTTTGGTAGGTTTCCCTAGGTGCCGGCTGAGCTAGAGGCCAAAATCTACAGGTAGGCACTTCGCAAAAACACCTCTGTTTTCTTCCAAAAATGTTGATGTGTCCACGTTGCACTTTGGGGCGTTTCCTGTCGCGGGCGCTAGTCCTACCCACACAAGTGAGGTATCATTTTTATCAAGAGACTTGGGGGAACGCTGGGTGGATGGAAATTTGTGGCTCCTCTCAGATTCCAGAACTTTCTGCCACAGAAATATGAGGAACATGTGTTTTTTTAGCCAAATTTTGAGGTTTGCAAAGGATTCTGGGTAACAGAACCTGGTCTGAGCCCCGCAAGTCACCCCTCCTTGGATTCCCCTAGGTCTCTAGTTTTCAGAAATGCACAGGTTTGGTAGGTTTCCCTAGGTGCCGGCTGAGCTAGAGGCCAAAATCTACAGGTAGGCACTTCGCAAAAAACACCTCTGTTTTCTTCCAAAAATTTGGATGTGTCCACGTTGCGCTTTGGGGCGTTTCCTGTCGCGGGCGCTAGGCCTACCCACACAAGTGAGGTATCATTTTTATCGGGAGACTTGGGGGAACGCTGGGTGGAAGGAAATTTGTGGCTTCTCTCAGATTCCAGAACTTTCTGCCACAGAAATGTGAGGAACATGTGTTTTTTTAGCCAAATTTTGAGGTTTGCAAAGGATTCTGGGTAACAGAACCTGGTCCGAGCCCCGCAAGTCACCCCTCCTTGGATTCCCCTTGGTCTCTAGTTTTAAGAAATGCACAGGTTTGGTAGGTTTCCCTAGGTGCCGGCTGAGCTAGAGGCCAAAATCTACAGGTAGGCACTTCGCAAAAAACACCTCTGTTTTCTTCCAAAAATTTGGATGTGTCCACGTTGCGCTTTGGGGCGTTTCCTGTCGCGGGCGCTAGGCCTACCCACTCATGTGAGGTATCATTTTTATCGGGAGACTTGGGGGAACGCTGGATGGAAGGAAACTTGTGGCACCTCTCAGATTCCAGAACTTTCTGCCACAGAAATGTGAGGAACATGTGTTTTTTTAGCCAAATTTTGAGATTTGCAAAGGATTCTGGGTAACAGAACCTGGTCCGAGCCCCGCAAGTCACCCCTCCTTGGATTCCCCTAGGTCTCTAGTTTTCAGAAATGAACAGGTTTGGTAGGTTTCCCTAGGTGCCAGCTGAGCTAGAGGCCAAAATCTACAGGTAGGCACTTCGCAAAACCCCTCTGTTTTCTTCCAAAAATTTGGATGTGTCCACGTTGCACTTTGGGGCGTTTCCTGTCGCGTGCGCTAGGCCTACCCACACAAGTGAGGTATCATTTTTATCGGGAGACTTGGGGGAACGCTGGGTGGATGGAAATTTGTGGGTCCTCTCAGATTCCAGAACTTTCTGCCACAGAAATATGAGGAACATGTGTTTTTTTAGCTAAATTTTGAGGTTTGCAAAGGATTCTGGGTAACAGAACCTGGTCCGAGCCCTGCAAGTCACCCCATCTTGGATTCCCCTAGGTCTCTAGTTTTCAGAAATGCACAGGTTTGGTAGGTTTCCCTAGGTGCCGGCTGAGCTAGAGGCAAAAATCTACAGGTAGGCACTTCGCAAAAAACACCTCTGTTTTCTTCCAAAAATTTGGATGTGTCCACGTTGCGCTTTGGGGCTTTTCCTGTCGCGGGCTCTAGGCCTACCCACACAAGTGAGGTATCATTTTTATCGGGAGACTTGGGGGAACGCTGGGCGGAATGAAATTTGTGGCTCCTCTCAGATTTCCCTAGGATTCCCCTAGGTCTCTAGTTTTCAGAAATGCACAGGTTTGGTAGGTTTCCCTAGGTGCCGGCTGAGCTAGAGGCCAAAATCTACAGGTAGGCACTTCGCAAAAAACACCTCTGTTTTCTTCCAAAAATTTGGATGTGTCCACGTTGCGCTTTGGGGCGTTTCCTGTCGCGGGCGCTAGGCCTACCCACACAATTGAGGTATCATTTTTATCGGGAGACTTGGGGGAACGCTGGGTGGAAGGAAATTTGTGGCTCCTCTCAGATTCCAGAACTTTCTGCCACAGAAATGTGAGGAACATGTGTTTTTTTAGCCAAATTTTGAGATTTGCAACGGATTCTGGGTAACAGAACCTGGTCCGAGCCCCGCAAGTCACCCCTCCTTGGATTCCCCTAGGTATCTAGTTTTCAGAAATGAACAGGTTTGGTAGGTTTCCCTAGGTTCCGGCTGAGCTAGAGGCCAAAATCTACAGGTAGGCACTTCGCAAAAACACCTCTGTTTTCTTCCAAAAATTTGGATGTGTCCACGTTCCACTTTGGGGCGTTTCCTGTCGCGGGCGCTAGGCCTACCCACACAAGTGAGGTATCATTTTTATCGGGAGACTTGGGGGAACGCTGGGTGGATGGAAATTTGTGGCTCCTCTCAGATTCCAGAACTTTCTGCCACAGAAATATGAGGAACATGTGTTTTTTTAGTTAAATTTTGAGGTTTGCAAAGGATTCTGGGTAACAGAACCTGGTCCGAGCCCCGCAAGTCACCCCTCCTTGGATTCCCCTAGGTCTCTAGTTTTCAGAAATGCACAGGTTTGGTAGGTTTCCCTAGGTGCCGGCTGAGCTAGAGGCCAAAATCTACAGGTAGGCACTTCGCAAAAAACACCTCTGTTTTCTTCCAAACATTTGGATGTGTCCACGTTGCGCTTTAGGGCGTTTCCTGTCGCGGGCGCTAGGCCTACCCACACAAGTGAGGTATCATTTTTATCGGGAGACTTGGGGGAACGCTGGGTGGAAGGAAATTTGTGGCTCCTCTCAGATTCCACACCTTTCTGCCACAGAAATGTGAGGAACATGTGTTTTTTTATCCAAATTTTGAGGTTTGCAAAGGATTCTGGGTAACAGAACCTGGTCCGAGCCCTGCAAGTCACCCCATCTTGGATTCCCCTAGGTCTCTAGTTTTCAGAAATGCACAGGTTTGGTAGGTTTCCCTAGGTGCCGGCTGAGCGAGAGGCCAAAATCTACAGGTAGGCACTTCGCAAAAAACACCTCTGTTTTCTTCCAAAAATTTGGATGTGTCCACGTTGCGCTTTGGGGCGTTTCCTGTCGCGGGCTCTAGGCCTACCCACACAAGTGAGGTATCATTTTTATCGGGAGACTTGGGGGAACGCTGGGCGGAATGAAATTTGTGGCTCCTCTCAGATTCCAGAACTTTCTGCCACAGAAATGTGAGGAACATGTGTTTTTTTAACCAAATTTTGAGGTTTGCAAAGGATTCTGGGTAACAGAACCTGGTCCGAGCCCCGCAAGTCACCCCTCCTTGGATTTCCCTAGGTCTCTAGTTTTCAGAAATGCACAGGTTTGGTAGGTTTCCCTAGGTTCTGGCTGAGCTAGAGGCCAAAATCTACAGGTCGGCACTTCACAAAAAACACCTCTGTTTTCTTCCCAAAAATTTGGATGTGTCCACGTTGCGCTTTGGGGCGTTTCCTGTCGCGGGCGCTAGGCCTACCCACACAAGTGAGGTATCATTTTTATCGGGAGACTTGGGGGAACGCTGGGTGGAAGGAAATTTGTGGCTCCTCTCAGATTCCAGAACTTTCTGCCACAGAAATGTGAGGAACATGTGTTTTTTCAGCCAAATTTTGAGGTTTGCAAAGGATTGTGGGTAACAGAACCTGGTCCGAGCCCCGCAAGTCACCCCTCCTTGGATTTCCCTAGGTCTCTAGTTTTCAGAAATGCACAGGTTTGGTAGGTTTCCCGAGGTGCCGGCTGAGCTAGAGGCCAAAATCTACAGGTAGGCACTTCGCAAAAAACACCTCTGTTTTCTTCCAAAAATTTGGATGTGTCCACGTTGCGCTTTGGGGCGTTTCCTGTCGCAGGCGCTAGGCCTACCCACACAAGTGAGGTATCATTTTTATCGGGAGACTTGGGGGAACGCTGGGTGGAAGGAAATTTGTGGCTCCTCTCAGATTCCAGAACTTTCTGCCACAGAAATGTGAGGAACATGTTTTTTTTTAGACAAATTTTGAGATTTGCAAAGGATTCTGGGTAACAGAACCTGGTCCGAGCCCCGCAAGTCACCCCTCCTTGGATTGCCCTAGGTCTCTAGTTTTCAGAAATGAACAGGTTTGGTAGGTTTCCCTAGGTGCCGGCTGAGCTAGAGGCCAAAATCTACAGGTAGGCACTTCGCAAAAACAGCTCTGTTTTCTTCCAAAAATGTTGATGTGTCCACGTTGCACTTTGGGGCGTTTCCTGTCGCGGGCGCTAGTCCTACCCACACAAGTGAGGTATCATTTTTATCAAGAGACTTGGGGGAACGCTGGGTGGATGGAAATTTGTGGCTCCTCTCAGATTCCAGAACTTTCTGCCACAGAAATATGAGGAACATGTGTTTTTTTAGCCAAATTTTGAGGTTTGCAAAGGATTCTGGGTAACAGAACCTGGTCTGAGCCCCGCAAGTCACCCCTCCTTGGATTCCCCTAGGTCTCTAGTTTTCAGAAATGCACAGGTTTGGTAGGTTTCCCTAGGTGCCGGCTGAGCTAGAGGCCAAAATCTACAGGTAGGCACTTCGCAAAAAACACCTCTGTTTTCTTCCAAAAATTTGGATGTGTCCACGTTGCGCTTTGGGGCGTTTCCTGTCGCGGGCGCTAGGCCTACCCACACAAGTGAGGTATCATTTTTATCGGGAGACTTGGGGGAACGCTGGGTGGAAGGAAATTTGTGGCTTCTCTCAGATTCCAGAACTTTCTGCCACAGAAATATGAGGAACATGTGTTTTTTTAGCCAAATTTTGAGGTTTGCAAAGGATTCTGGGTAACAGAACCTGGTCCGAGCCCCGCAAGTCACCCCTCCTTGGATTCCCCTTGGTCTCTAGTTTTAAGAAATGCACAGGTTTGGTAGGTTTCCCTAGGTGCCGGCTGAGCTAGAGGCCAAAATCTACAGGTAGGCACTTCGCAAAAAACACCTCTGTTTTCTTCCAAAAATTTGGATGTGTCCACGTTGCGCTTTGGGGCGTTTCCTGTCGCGGGCGCTAGGCCTACCCACACATGTGAGGTATCATTTTTATCGGGAGACTTGGGGGAACGCTGGATGGAAGGAAACTTGTGGCACCTCTCAGATTCCAGAACTTTCTGCCACAGAAATGTGAGGAACATGTGTTTTTTTTGCCAAATTTTGAGATTTGCAAAGGATTCTGGGTAACAGAACCTGGTCCGAGCCCCGCAAGTCACCCCTCCTTGGAATCCCCTAGGTCTCTAGTTTTCAGAAATGAACAGGTTTGGTAGGTTTCCCTAGGTGCCGGCTGAGCTAGAGGCCAAAATCTACAGGTAGGCACTTCACAAAAAACACCTCTGTTTTCTTCAAAAAATTTGGATGTGTCCACGTTGCACTTTGGGGCGTTTCCTGTCGCGGGCGCTAGGCCTACCCACACAAGTGAGGTATCATTTTTATCGGGAGACTTGGTGGAACGCTGCGTGGACGGAAATTTGTGGCTCCTCTCAGATTCCAGAACTTTCTGCCACAGAAATATGAGGAACATGTGTTTTTTTAGCCAAATTTTGAGGTTTGCAAAGGATTCTGGGTAACAGAACCTGGTCCGAGCCCCGCAAGTCACCCCTCCTTGGATGTCCCTAGGTCTCTAGTTTTCAGAAATGCACAGGTTTGGTAGGTTTCCCTAGGTGCCGGCTGAGCTAGAGCCCAAAATCTACAGTAAGGCACTTCGCAAAAAACACCTCTGTTTTCTTCCAAAAATTTTGATGTGTCCACGTTGCGCTTTGGGACGTTTCCTGTCGCGTGCGCTAGGCCTACCCACACAAGTGAGGTATCATTTTTATCGGGAGACTTGCGGGAACGCTAGGTGGAAGGAAATTTGTGGCTCCTCTCAGATTCCACAACTTTCTGCCACAGAAATGTGAGGAACATGTGTTTTTTTAGCCAAATTTTGATTTTTGGAAAGGATTCTGGGTAACAGAACCTGGTCCGAGCCCTGCAAGTCACCCCATCTTGGATTCCCCTAGGTCTCTAGTTTTCAGAAATGCACAGGTTTGGTAGGTTTCCCTAGGTGTCGGCTGAGCTAGAGGCCAAAATCTACAGGTAGGCACTTCGCAAAAAACACCTCTGTTTTCTTCCAAAAATGTGGATGTGTCCACGTTGCGCTTTGGGGCGTTTCCTGTCGCGGGCGCTAGGCCTACCCACACAAGTGCGGTATCATTTTTATCGGGAGACTTGGGGGAACGCTGGGTGGAAGGAAATTTGTGGCTCCTCTCAGATTCCAGAACTTTCTGCCACAGAAATGTGAGGAACATGTGTTTTTTTAGCCAAATTTTGAGGTTTGCAAAGGATTCTGGGTAACAGAACCTGGTCCGAGCCCCGCAAGTCACCCCTCCTTGGATTCCCCTAGGTCTCTAGTTTTAAGAAATGCACAGGTTTGGTAGGTTTCCCAAGGTGCCGGCTGAGCTAGAGGCCAAAATCTACAGGTAGGCACTTCGCAAAAAACACCTCTGTTTTCTTCCAAAAATTTGGATGTGTCCACGTTGCGCTTTGGGGCGTTTCCTGTCGCGGGCGCTAGGCCTACCCACACAAGTGAGGTATCATTTTTATCGGGAGACTTGGGGGAACGCTGGGTGGAAGGAAATTTGTGGCTCCTCTCAGATTCCAGAACTTTCTGCCACAGAAATGTGGGGAACATGTGTTTTTTCAGCCAAATTTTGAGATTTGCAAAGGATTCTGGGTAGCAGAACCTGGTCCGAGCCCCACAAGTCACCCCTCCTTGGATTCCCCTAGGTCTCTAGTTTTCAGAAATGAACAGGATTGGTAGGTTTCCCTAGGTGCCGGCTGAGCTAGAGGCCAAAATCTACAGGTAGGCACTTCGTAAAAACACCTCTGTTTTCTTCAAAAAATTTGGATGTGTCCACGTTGCACTTTGGGGCGTTTCCTGTCGTGGGCGCTAGGCCTACCCACACAAGTGAGGTATCATTTTTATCGGGAGACTTGGGGGAACGCTGCGTGGACGGAAATTTGTGGCTCCTCTCAGATTCCAGAACTTTCTGCCACAGAAATATGAGGAACATGTGTTTTTTTAGCCAAATTTTGAGGTTTGCAAAGGATTCTGGGTAACAGAACCTGGTCCGAGCCCCGCAAGTCACCCCTCCTTGGATTCCCCTAGATCTCTAGTTTTCAGAAATGCACAGGTTCGGTAGGTTTCCCTAGGTGCCGGCTGAGCTAGAGCCCAAAATCTACAGGTAGGCACTTCGCAAAAAACACCTCTGTTTTCTTCCAAAAATTTAGATGGGTCCACGTTGCGCTTTAGGGCGTTTCCTGTCGCGTGCGCTAGGCCTACCCACACAAGTGAGGTATCATTTTTATCGGGAGACTTGGGGGAACGCTAGGTGGAAGGAAATTTGTGGCTCCTCTCAGATTCCAGAACTTTCTGCCACAGAAATGTGAGGAACATGTGTTTTTTTAACCAAATTTTGAGGTTTGCAAAGGATTCTGGGTAACAGAACCTGGTCCGAGCCCCGCAAGTCACCCCTCCTTGGATTTCCCTAGGTCTCTAGTTTTCAGAAATGCACAGGTTTGGTAAGTTTCCCGAGGTGCTGGCTGAGCTAGAGGCCAAAATCTACAGGTAGGCACTTCGCAAAAAACACCTCTGTTTTCTTCCAAAAATTTGGATGTGTCCACGTTGCGCTTTGGGGTGTTTCCTGTAGCGGGCGCTAGGCCTACCCACACAAGTGAGGTATCATTTTTATCGGGAGACTTGGGGGAACGCTGGGTGGAAGGAAATTTGTGGCTCCTCTCAGATTCCAGAACTTTCTGCCACAGAAATGTGAGGAACATGTTTTTTTTAGCCAAATTTTGAGATTTGCAAAGGATTCTGGGTAACAGAACCTGGTCCGAGCCCCGCAAGTCACCCCTCCTTGGATTGCCCTAGGTCTCTAGTTTTCAGAAATGAACAGGTTTGGTAGGTTTCCCTAGGTGCCGGCTGAGCTAGAGGCCAAAATCTACAGGTAGGCACTTCGCAAAAACACCTCTGTTTTCTTCCAAAAATGTTGATGTGTCCACGTTGCACTTTGGGGCGTTTCCTGTCGCGGGCGCTAGTCCTACCCACACAAGTGAGGTATCATTTTTATCAAGAGACTTGGGGGAACGCTGGGTGGATGGAAATTTGTGGCTCCTCTCAGATTCCAGAACTTTCTGCCACAGAAATATGAGGAACATGTGTTTTTTTAGCCAAATTTTGAGGTTTGCAAAGGATTCTGGGTAACAGAACCTGGTCTGAGCCCCGCAAGTCACCCCTCCTTGGATTCCCCTAGGTCTCTAGTTTTCAGAAATGCACAGGTTTGGTAGGTTTCCCTAGGTGCCGGCTGAGCTAGAGGCCAAAATCTACAGGTAGGCACTTCGCAAAAAACACCTCTGTTTTCTTCCAAAAATTTGGATGTGTCCACGTTGCGCTTTGGGGCGTTTCCTGTCGCGGGCGCTAGGCCTACCCACACAAGTGAGGTATCATTTTTATCGGGAGACTTGGGGGAACGCTGGGTGGAAGGAAATTTGTGGCTTCTCTCAGATTCCAGAACTTTCTGCCACAGAAATGTGAGGAACATGTGTTTTTTTAGCCAAATTTTGAGGTTTGCAAAGGATTCTGGGTAACAGAACCTGGTCCGAGCCCCGCAAGTCACCCCTCCTTGGATTCCCCTTGGTCTCTAGTTTTAAGAAATGCACAGGTTTGGTAGGTTTCCCTAGGTGCCGGCTGAGCTAGAGGCCAAAATCTACAGGTAGGCACTTCGCAAAAAACACCTCTGTTTTCTTCCAAAAATTTGGATGTGTCCACGTTGTGCTTTGGGGCGTTTCCTGTCGCGGGCGCTAGGCCTACCCACTCATGTGAGGTATCATTTTTATCGGGAGACTTGGGGGAACGCTGGATGGAAGGAAACTTGTGGCACCTCTCCGATTCCAGAACTTTCTGCCACAGAAATGTGAGGAACATGTGTTTTTTTAGCCAAATTTTGAGATTTGCAAAGGATTCTGGGTAACAGAACCTGGTCCGAGCCCCGCAAGTCACCCCTCCTTGGATTCCCCTAGGTCTCTAGTTTTCAGAAATGAACAGGTTTGGTAGGTTTCCCTAGGTGCCAGCTGAGCTAGAGGCCAAAATCTACAGGTAGGCACTTCGTAAAAACACCTCTGTTTTCTTCAAAAAATTTGGATGTGTCC
Source organism: Pleurodeles waltl (assembly GCF_031143425.1). Lineage (NCBI taxonomy): Eukaryota > Metazoa > Chordata > Amphibia > Caudata > Salamandridae > Pleurodeles > Pleurodeles waltl. The sequence goes on along the minus strand of NC_090446.1, from coordinate 164,668,533 downwards.
ACGTTGCACTTTGGGGCGTTTCCTGTCGCGGGCGCTAGGCCTACCCACACAAGTGAGGTATCATTTTTATCGGGAGACTTGGGGGAACGCTAGGTGGAAGGAAATTTGTGGCTCCTCTCAGATTCCACAACTTTCTGCCACAGAAATGTGAGGAACATGTGTTTTTTTAGCCAAATTTTGAGGTTTGGAAAGGATTCTGGGTAACAGAACCTGGTCCGAGCCCTGCAAGTCACCCCATCTTGGATTCCCCTAGGTCTCTAGTTTTCAGAAATGCACAGGTTTGGTAGGTTTCCCTAGGTGTCGGCTGAGCTAGAGGCCAAAATCTACAGGTAGGCACATCGCATAAAACACCTCTGTTTTCTTCCAAAAATTTGGATGTGTCCACGTTGCGCTTTGGGGCGTTTCCTGTCGCGGGCTCTAGGCCTACCCACACAAGTGAGGTATCATTTTTATCGGGAGACTTGGGGGAACGCTGGGTGGAATGAAATTTGTGGCTCCTCTCAGATTCCAGAAATTTCTGCCACAGAAATGTGAGGAACATGTGTTTTTTTAACCAAATTTTGAGGTTTGCAAAGGATTCTGGGTAACAGAACCTGGTCCGAGCCCCGCAAGTAACCCCTCCTTGGATTCCCCTAGGTCTCAAGTTTTCAGAAATGCACAGGTTTGGTAGGTTTCCCGAGGTGCCGGCTGAGCTAGAGGCCAAAATCTACAGGTAGGCACTTCGCAAAAAACACCTCTGTTTTCTTCCAAAAATTTGGATGTGTCCACGTTGCGCTTTGGGGCGTTTCCTGTCGCGGGCTCTAGGCCTACCCACACAAGTGAGGTATCATTTTTATCGGGAGACTTGGGGGAACGCTGCGTGGATGGAAATTTGTGGCTCCTCTCAGATTCCAGAACTTTCTGCCACAGAAATATGAGGAACATGTGTTTTTTTAGCCAAATTTTGAGGTTTGCAAAGGATTCTGGGTAACAGAACCTGGTCCGAGCCCCGCAAGTCACCCCTCCTTGGATTCCCCTAGGTCTCTAGTTTTCAGAAATGAACAGGTTTGGTAGGTTTCCCTAGGTGCCAGCTGAGCTAGAGGCCAAAATCTACAGGTAGGCACTTCGCAAAACCCCTCTGTTTTCTTCCAAAAATTTGGATGTGTCCACGTTGCACTTTGGGGCGTTTCCTGTCGCGTACGCTAGGCCTACCCACACAAGTGAGGTATCATTTTTATCGGGAGACTTGGGGGAACGCTGGGTGGATGGAAATTTGTGGCTCCTCTCAGATTCCAGAACTTTCTGCCACAGAAATATGAGGAACATGTGTTTTTTTAGCTAAATTTTGAGGTTTGCAAAGGATTCTGGGTAACAGAACCTGGTCCGAGCCCTGCAAGTCACCCCATCTTGGATTCCCCTAGGTCTCTAGTTTTCAGAAATGCACAGGTTTGGTAGGTTTCCCTAGGTGCCGGCTGAGCTAGAGGCCAAAATCTACAGGTAGGCACTTCGCAAAAAACACCTCTGTTTTCTTCCAAAAATTTGGATGTGTCCACGTTGCGCTTTGGGGCTTTTCCTGTCGCGGGCTCTAGGCCTACCCACACAAGTGAGGTATCATTTTTATCGGGAGACTTGGGGGAACGCTGGGCGGAATGAAATTTGTGGCTCCTCTCAGATTTCCCTAGGATTCCCCTAGGTCTCTAGTTTTCAGAAATGCACAGGTTTGGTAGGTTTCCCTAGGTGCCGGCTGAGCTAGAGGCCAAAATCTACAGGTAGGCACTTCGCAAAAAACACCTCTGTTTTCTTCCAAAAATTTGGATGTGTCCACGTTGCGCTTTGGGGCGTTTCCTGTCGCGGGCGCTAGGCCTACCCACACAATTGAGGTATCATTTTTATCGGGAGACTTGGGGGAACGCTGGGTGGAAGGAAATTTGTGGCTCCTCTCAGATTCCAGAACTTTCTGCCACAGAAATGTGAGGAACATGTGTTTTTTTAGCCAAATTTTGAGATTTGCAAAGGATTCTGGGTAACAGAACCTGGTCCGAGCCCCGCAAGTCACCCCTCCTTGGATTCCCCTAGGTATCTAGTTTTCAGAAATGAACAGGTTTGGTAGGTTTCCCTAGGTGCCGGCTGAGCTAGAGGCCAAAATCTACAGGTAGGCACTTCGCAAAAACACCTCTGTTTTCTTCCAAAAATTTGGATGTGTCCACGTTCCACTTTGGGGCGTTTCCTGTCGCGGGCGCTAGGCCTACCCACACAAGTGAGGTATCATTTTTATCGGGAGACTTGGGGGAACGCTGGGTGGATGGAAATTTGTGGCTCCTCTCAGATTCCAGAACTTTCTGCCACAGAAATATGAGGAACATGTGTTTTTTTAGTTAAATTTTGAGGTTTGCAAAGGATTCTGGGTAACAGAACCTGGTCCGAGCCCCGCAAGTTACCCCTCCTTGGATTCCCCTAGGTCTCTAGTTTTCAGAAATGCACAGGTTTGGTAGGTTTCCCTAGGTGCCGGCTGAGCTAGAGGCCAAAATCTACAGGTAGGCACTTCGCAAAAAACACCTCTGTTTTCTTCCAAACATTTGGATGTGTCCACGTTGCGCTTTAGGGCGTTTCCTGTCGCGGGCGCTAGGCCTACCCACACAAGTGAGGTATCATTTTTATCGGGAGACTTGGGGGAACGCTGGGTGGAAGGAAATTTGTGGCTCCTCTCAGATTCCACACCTTTCTGCCACAGAAATGTGAGGAACATGTGTTTTTTTATCCAAATTTTGAGGTTTGCAAAGGATTCTGGGTAACAGAACCTGGTCCGAGCCCTGCAAGTCACCCCATCTTGGATTCCCCTAGGTCTCTAGTTTTCAGAAATGCACAGGTTTGGTAGGTTTCCCTAGGTGCCGGCTGAGCGAGAGGCCAAAATCTACAGGTAGGCACTTCGCAAAAAACACCTCTGTTTTCTTCCAAAAATTTGGATGTGTCCACGTTGCGCTTTGGGGCGTTTCCTGTCGCGGGCTCTAGGCCTACCCACACAAGTGAGGTATCATTTTTATCGGGAGACTTGGGGGAACGCTGGGCGGAATGAAATTTGTGGCTCCTCTCAGATTCCAGAACTTTCTGCCACAGAAATGTGAGGAACATGTGTTTTTTTAACCAAATTTTGAGGTTTGCAAAGGATTCTGGGTAACAGAACCTGGTCCGAGCCCCGCAAGTCACCCCTCCTTGGATTTCCCTAGGTCTCTAGTTTTCAGAAATGCACAGGTTTGGTAGGTTTCCTTGGTTCTGGCTGAGCTAGAGGCCAAAATCTACAGGTCGGCACTTCACAAAAAACACCTCTGTTTTCTTCCCAAAAATTTGGATGTGTCCACGTTGCGCTTTGGGGCGTTTCCTGTCGCGGGCGCCAGGCCTACCCACACAAGTGAGGTATCATTTTTATCGGGAGACTTGGGGGAACGCTGGGTGGAAGGAAATTTGTGGCTCCTCTCAGATTCCAGAACTTTCTGCCACAGAAATGTGAGGAACATGTGTTTTTTCAGCCAAATTTTGAGGTTTGCAAAGGATTGTGGGTAACAGAACCTGGTCCGAGCCCCGCAAGTCACCCCTCCTTGGATTCCCCTAGGTCTCTAGTTTTCAGAAATGCACAGGTTTGGTAGGTTTCCCGAGGTGCCGGCTGAGCTAGAGGCCAAAATCTACAGGTAGGCACTTCGCAAAAAACACCTCTGTTTTCTTCCAAAAATTTGGATGTGTCCACGTTGCGCTTTGGGGCGTTTCCTGTCGCAGGCGCTAGGCCTACCCACACAAGTGAGGTATCATTTTTATCGGGAGACTTGGGGGAACGCTGGGTGGAAGGAAATTTGTGGCTCCTCTCAGATTCCAGAACTTTCTGCCACAGAAATGTGAGGAACATGTTTTTTTTTAGCCAAATTTTGAGATTTGCAAAGGATTCTGGGTAACAGAACCTGGTCCGAGCCCCGCAAGTCACCCCTCCTTGGATTGCCCTAGGTCTCTAGTTTTCAGAAATGAACAGGTTTGGTAGGTTTCCCTAGGTGCCGGCTGAGCTAGAGGCCAAAATCTACAGGTAGGCACTTCGCAAAAACAGCTCTGTTTTCTTCCAAAAATGTTGATGTGTCCACGTTGCACTTTGGGGCGTTTCCTGTCGCGGGCGCTAGTCCTACCCACACAAGTGAGGTATCATTTTTATCAAGAGACTTGGGGGAACGCTGGGTGGATGGAAATTTGTGGCTCCTCTCAGATTCCAGAACTTTCTGCCACAGAAATATGAGGAACATGAGTTTTTTTAGCCAAATTTTGAGGTTTGCAAAGGATTCTGGGTAACAGAACCTGGTCTGAGCCCCGCAAGTCACCCCTCCTTGGATTCCCCTAGGTCTCTAGTTTTCAGAAATGCACAGGTTTGGTAGGTTTCCCTAGGTGCCGGCTGAGCTAGAGGCCAAAATCTACAGGTAGGCACTTCGCAAAAAACACCTCTGTTTTCTTCCAAAAATTTGGATGTGTCCACGTTGCGCTTTGGGGCGTTTCCTGTCGCGGGCGCTAGGCCTACCCACACAAGTGAGGTATCATTTTTATCGGGAGACTTGGGGGAACGCTGGGTGGAAGGAAATTTGTGGCTTCTCTCAGATTCCAGAACTTTCTGCCACAGAAATATGAGGAACATGTGTTTTTTTAGCCAAATTTTGAGGTTTGCAAAGGATTCTGGGTAACAGAACCTGGTCCGAGCCCCGCAAGTCACCCCTCCTTGGATTCCCCTTGGTCTCTAGTTTTAAGAAATGCACAGGTTTGGTAGGTTTCCCTAGGTGCCGGCTGAGCTAGAGGCCAAAATCTACAGGTAGGCACTTCGCAAAAAACACCTCTGTTTTCTTCCAAAAATTTGGATGTGTCCACGTTGCGCTTTGGGGCGTTTCCTGTCGCGGGCGCTAGGCCTACCCACACATGTGAGGTATCATTTTTATCGGGAGACTTGGGGGAACGCTGGATGGAAGGAAACTTGTGGCACCTCTCAGATTCCAGAACTTTCTGCCACAGAAATGTGAGGAACATGTGTTTTTTTAGCCAAATTTTGAGATTTGCAAAGGATTCTGGGTAACAGAACCTGGTCCGAGCCCCGCAAGTCACCCCTCCTTGGAATCCCCTAGGTCTCTAGTTTTCAGAAATGAACAGGTTTGGTAGGTTTCCCTAGGTGCCGGCTGAGCTAGAGGCCAAAATCTACAGGTAGGCACTTCACAAAAAACACCTCTGTTTTCTTCAAAAAATTTGGATGTGTCCACGTTGCACTTTGGGGCGTTTCCTGTCGCGGGCGCTAGGCCTACCCACACAAGTGAGGTATCATTTTTATCGGGAGACTTGGGGGAACGCTGCGTGGACGGAAATTTGTGGCTCCTCTCAGATTCCAGAACTTTCTGCTACAGAAATATGAGGAACATGTGTTTTTTTAGCCAAATTTTGAGGTTTGCAAAGGATTCTGGGTAACAGAACCTGGTCCGAGCCCCGCAAGTCACCCCTCCGTGGATTCCCCTAGGTCTCTAGTTTTCAGAAATGCACAGGTTTGGTAGGTTTCCCGAGGTGCCGGCTGAGCTAGAGGCCAAAATCTACAGGTAGGCACTTCACAAAAAACACCTCTGTTTTCTTCAAAAAATGTGGATGTGTCCACGTTGCGCTTTGGGGCGTTTCCTGTCGCGGGCTCTAGGCCTACCCACACAAGTGAGGTATCATTTTTATCGGGAGACTTGGGGGAACGCTGCGTGGACGGAAATTTGTGGCTCCTCTCAGATTCCAGAACTTTCTGCCACAGAAATATGAGGAACATGTGTTTTTTTAGCCAAATTTTGAGGTTTGCAAAGGATTCTGGGTAACAGAACCTGGTCCGAGCCCCGCAAGTCACCCCTCCTTGGATTCCCCTAGGTCTCTAGTTTTCAGAAATGCACAGGTTTGGTAGGTTTCCCTAGGTGCCGGCTGAGGTAGAGCCCAAAATCTACAGGTAAGCACTTCACAAAAAACACCTCTGTTTTCTTCCAAAAATTTAGATGTGTCCACGTTGCGCTTTGGGGTGTTTCCTGTCGCGGGCGCTAGGCCTACCCACACAAGTGAGGTATCATTTTTATCGGGAGACTTGGGGGAACGCTGGGTGGAAGGAAATTTGTGGCTCCTCTCAGATTCCACAACTTTCTGCCACAGAAATGTGAGGAACATGTGTTTTTTTAGCCAAATTTTGAGGTTTGCAAACGATTCTGGGTAACAGAACCTGGTCCGAGCCCTGCAAGTCACCCCATCTTGGATTCCCCTAGGTCTCTAGTTTTCAGAAATGCACAGGTTTGGTAGGTTTCCCTAGGTTCCGGCTGAGCTAGAGGCCAAAATCTACAGGTAGGCACTTCGCAAAAAACACCTCTGTTTTCTTCCAAAAATTTGGATGGGTCCACGTTGCGCTTTGGGGCTTTTCCTGTCGCGGGCTCTAGGCCTACCCACACAAGTGAGGTATCATTTTTAATTGGAGACTTGGGGGAACGCTGGGCGGAATGAAATTTGTGGCTCCTCTCAGATTTCCCTAGGATTCCCCTAGGTCTCTAGTTTTCAGAAATGCACAGGTTTGGTAGGTTTCCCTAGGTGCCGGCTGAGCTAGAGGCCAAAATCTACAGGTAGGCACTTCGCAAAAAACACCTCTGTTTTCTTCCAAAAATTTGGATGTGTCCACGTTGCGCTTTGGGGCGTTTCCTGTCGCGGGCGCTAGGCCTACCCACACAATTGAGGTATCATTTTTATCGGGAGACTTGGGGGAACGCTGGGTGGAAGGAAATTTGTGGCTCCTCTCAGATTCCAGAACTTTCTGCCACAGAAATGTGAGGAACATGTGTTTTTTTAGCCAAATTTTGAGATTTGCAAAGGATTCTGGGTAACAGAACCTGGTCCGAGCCCCGCAAGTCACCCCTCCTTGGATTCCCCTAGGTATCTAGTTTTCAGAAATGAACAGGTTTGGTAGGTTTCCCTAGGTGCCGGCTGAGCTAGAGGCCAAAATCTACAGGTAGGCACTTCGCAAAAACACCTCTGTTTTCTTCCAAAAATTTGGATGTGTCCACGTTCCACTTTGGGGCGTTTCCTGTCGCGGGCGCTAGGCCTACCCACACAAGTGAGGTATCATTTTTATCGGGAGACTTGGGGGAACGCTGGGTGGAAGGAAATTTGTGGCTCCTCTCAGATTCCAGAACTTTCTGCCACAGAAATGTGAGGAACATGTGTTTTTTTAGCCAAATTTTGAGATTTGCAAATCATTCTGGGTAGCAGAACCTGGTCCGAGCCCCGCAAGTCACCCCTCCTTGGATTCCCCTAGGTCTCTAGTTTTCAGAAATGAACAGGTTTGGTAGGTTTCCCTAGGTGCCGGCTGAGCTAGAGGCCAAAATCTACAGGTAGGCACTTCGTAAAAACACCTCTGTTTTCTTCAAAAAATTTGGATGTGTCCACGTTGCAATTTGGGGCGTTTCCTGTCGTGGGCGCTAGGCCTACCCACACAAGTGAGGTATCATTTTTATCGGGAGACTTGGGGGAACGCTGAGTGGACGGAAATTTGTGGCTCCTCTCAGATTCCAGAACTTTCTGCCACAGAAATATGAGGAACATGTGTTTTTTTAGCCAAATTTTGAGGTTTGCAAAGGATTCTGGGTAACAGAACCTGGTCCGAGCCCTGCAAGTCACCCCTCCTTGGATTCCCCTAGGTCTCTAGTTTTCAGAAATTCACAGGTTTGGTAGGTTTCCCTAGGTGCCGGCTGAGCTAGAGCCCAAAATCTACAGGTAGGCACTTCGCAAAAAACACCTCTGTTTTCTTCCAAAAATTTAGATGTGTCCACGTTGCGCTTTGGGGCGTTTCCTGTCGCGTGCGCTAGGCCTACCCACACAAGTGAGGTATCATTTTTATCAGGAGACTTGGGGGAACGCTAGGTGGAAGGAAATTTGTGGCTCCTCTCAGATTCCACAACTTTCTGCCACAGAAATGTGAGGAACATGTGTTTTTTTAGCCAAATTATGAGGTTTGGAAAGGATTCTGGGTAACAGAACCTGGTCCGAGCCCTGCAAGTCACCCCTCCGTGGATTCCCCTAGGTCTCTAGTTTTCAGAAATGCACAGGTTTGGTAGGTTTCCCGAGGTGCCGGCTGAGCTAGAGGCCAAAATCTACAGGTAGGCACTTCACAAAAAACACCTCTGTTTTCTTCAAAAAATGTGGATGTGTCCACGTTGCGCTTTGGGGCGTTTCCTGTCGCGGGCTCTAGGCCTACCCACACAAGTGAGGTATCATTTTTATCGGGAGACTTGGGGGAACGCTGCGTGGACGGAAATTTGTGGCTCCTCTCAGATTCCAGAACTTTCTGCCACAGAAATATGAGGAACATGTGTTTTTTTAGCCAAATTTTGAGGTTTGCAAAGGATTCTGGGTAACAGAACCTGGTCCGAGCCCCGCAAGTCACCCCTCCTTGGATTCCCCTAGGTCTCTAGTTTTCAGAAATGCACAGGTTTGGTAGGTTTCCCTAGGTGCCGGCTGAGGTAGAGCCCAAAATCTACAGGTAAGCACTTCACAAAAAACACCTCTGTTTTCTTCCAAAAATTTAGATGTGTCCACGTTGCGCTTTGGGGCGTTTCCTGTCGCGGGCGCTAGGCCTACCCACACAAGTGAGGTATCATTTTTATCGGGAGACTTGGGGGAACGCTGGGTGGAAGGAAATTTGTGGCTCCTCTCAGATTCCACAACTTTCTGCCACAGAAATGTGAGGAACATGTGTTTTTTTAGCCAAATTTTGAGGTTTGCAAACGATTCTGGGTAACAGAACCTGGTCCGAGCCCTGCAAGTCACCCCATCTTGGATTCCCCTAGGTCTCTAGTTTTCAGAAATGCACAGGTTTGGTAGGTTTCCCTAGGTTCCGGCTGAGCTAGAGGCCAAAATCTACAGGTAGGCACTTCGCAAAAAACACCTCTGTTTTCTTCCAAAAATTTGGATGTGTCCACGTTGCGCTTTGGGGCTTTTCCTGTCGCGGGCTCTAGGCCTACCCACACAAGTGAGGTATCATTTTTATCGGGAGACTTGGGGGAACGCTGGGCGGAATGAAATTTGTGGCTCCTCTCAGATTTCCCTAGGATTCCCCTAGGTCTCTAGTTTTCAGAAATGCACAGGTTTGGTAGGTTTCCCTAGGTGCCGGCTGAGCTAGAGGCCAAAATCTACAGGTAGGCACTTCGCAAAAAACACCTCTGTTTTCTTCCAAAAATTTGGATGTGTCCACGTTGCGCTTTGGGGCGTTTCCTGTCGCGGGCGCTAGGCCTACCCACACAATTGAGGTATCATTTTTATCGGGAGACTTGGGGGAACGCTGGGTGGAAGGAAATTTGTGGCTCCTCTCAGATTCCAGAACTTTCTGCCACAGAAATGTGAGGAACATGTGTTTTTTTAGCCAAATTTTGAGATTTGCAAAGGATTCTGGGTAACAGAACCTGGTCCGAGCCCCGCAAGTCACCCCTCCTTGGATTCCCCTAGGTATCTAGTTTTCAGAAATGAACAGGTTTGGTAGGTTTCCCTAGGTGCCGGCTGAGCTAGAGGCCAAAATCTACAGGTAGGCACTTCGCAAAAACACCTCTGTTTTCTTCCAAAAATTTGGATGTGTCCACGTTCCACTTTGGGGCGTTTCCTGTCGCGGGCGCTAGGCCTACCCACACAAGTGAGGTATCATTTTTATCGGGAGACTTGGGGGAACGCTGGGTGGATGGAAATTTGTGGCTCCTCTCAGATTCCAGAACTTTCTGCCACATAAATATGAGGAACATGTGTTTTTTTAGTTAAATTTTGAGGTTTGCAAAGGATTCTGGGTAACAGAACCTGGTCCGAGCCCCGCAAGTCACCCCTCCTTGGATTCCCCTAGGTCTCTAGTTTTCAGAAATGCACAGGTTTGGTAGGTTTCCCTAGGTGCCGGCTGAGCTAGAGGCCAAAATCTACAGGTAGGCACTTCGCAAAAAACACCTCTGTTTTCTTCCAAACATTTGGATGTGTCCACGTTGCGCTTTAGGGCGTTTCCTGTCTCGGGCGCTAGGCCTACCCACACAAGTGAGGTATCATTTTTATCGGGAGACTTGGGGGAACGCTGGGTGGAAGGAAATTTGTGGCTCCTCTCAGATTCCAGAACTTTCTGCCACAGAAATGTGAGGAACATGTGTTTTTTTAACCAAATTTTGAGGTTTGCAAAGGATTCTGGGTAACAGAACCTGGTCCGAGCCCCGCAAGTCACCCCTCCTTGGATTTCCCTAGGTCTCTAGTTTTCAGAAATGCACAGGTTTGGTAGGTTTCCCTGGGTTCTGGCTGAGCTAGAGGCCAAAATCTACAGGTCGGCACTTCGCAAAAAACACCTCTGTTTTCTTCCCAAAAATTTGGATGTGTCCACGTTGCGCTTTGGGGCGTTTCCTGTCGCGGGCGGTAGGCCTACCCACACAAGTGAGGTATCATTTTTATCGGGAGACTTGGGGGAACGCTGGGTGGAAGGAAATTTGTGGCTCCTCTCAGATTCCAGAACTTTCTGCCACAGAAATGTGAGGAACATGTGTTTTTTCAGCCAAATTTTGAGGTTTGCAAAGGATTGTGGGTAACAGAACCTGGTCCGAGCCCCGCAAGTCACCCCTCCTTGGATTCCCCTTGGTCTCTAGTTTTAAGAAATGCACAGGTTTGGTAGGTTTCCCGAGGTGCCGGCTGAGCTAGAGGCCAAAATCTACAGGTAGGCACTTCGCAAAAAACACCTCTGTTTTCTTCCAAAAATTTGGATGTGTCCACGTTGCGCTTTGGGGCGTTTCCTGTCGCGGGCGCTAGGCCTACCCACACATGTGAGGTATCATTTTTATCGGGAGACTTGGGGGAACGCTGGATGGAAGGAAACTTGTGGCACCTCTCAGATTCCAGAACTTTCTGCCACAGAAATGTGAGGAACATGTGTTTTTTTAGCCAAATTTTGAGATTTGCAAAGGATTCTGGGTAACAGAACCTGGTCCGAGCCCCGCAAGTCACCCCTCCTTGGAATCCCCTAGGTCTCTAGTTTTCAGAAATGAACAGGTTTGGTAGGTTTCCCTAGGTGCCGGCTGAGCTAGAGGCCAAAATCTACAGGTAGGCACTTCACAAAAAACACCTCTGTTTTCTTCAAAAAATTTGGATGTGTCCACGTTGCACTTTGGGGCGTTTCCTGTCGCGGGCGCTAGGCCTACCCACACAAGTGAGGTATCATTTTTATCGGGAGACTTGGGGGAACGCTGCGTGGACGGAAATTTGTGGCTCCTCTCAGATTCCAGAACTTTCTGCTACAGAAATATGAGGAACATGTGTTTTTTTAGCCAAATTTTGAGGTTTGCAAAGGATTCTGGGTAACAGAACCTGGTCCGAGCCCCGCAAGTCACCCCTCCGTGGATTCCCCTAGGTCTCTAGTTTTCAGAAATGAACAGGTTTGGTAGGTTTCCCGAGGTGCCGGCTGAGCTAGAGGCCAAAATCTACAGGTAGGCACTTCACAAAAAACACCTCTGTTTTCTTCAAAAAATGTGGATGTGTCCACGTTGCGCTTTGGGGCGTTTCCTGTCGCGGGCTCTAGGCCTACCCACACAAGTGAGGTATCATTTTTATCTGGAGACTTGGGGGAACGCTGCGTGGACGGAAATTTGTGGCTCCTCTCAGATTCCAGAACTTTCTGCCACAGAAATATGAGGAACATGTGTTTTTTTAGCCAAATTTTGAGGTTTGCAAAGGATTCTGGGTAACAGAACCTGGTCCGAGCCCCGCAAGTCACCCCTCCTTGGATTCCCCTAGGTCTCTAGTTTTCAGAAATGCACAGGTTTGGTAGGTTTCCCTAGGTGCCGGCTGAGGTAGAGCCCAAAATCTACAGGTAAGCACTTCACAAAAAACACCTCTGTTTTCTTCCAAAAATTTAGATGTGTCCACGTTGCGCTTTGGGGCGTTTCCTGTCGCGGGCGCTAGGCCTACCCACACAAGTGAGGTATCATTTTTATCGGGAGACTTGGGGGAACGCTGGGTGGAAGGAAATTTGTGGCTCCTCTCAGATTCCACAACTTTCTGCCACAGAAATGTGAGGAACATGTGTTTTTTTAGCCAAATTTTGAGGTTTGCAAACGATTCTGGGTAACAGAACCTGGTCCGAGCCCTGCAAGTCACCCCATCTTGGATTCCCCTAGGTCTCTAGTTTTCAGAAATGCACAGGTTTGGTAGGTTTCCCTAGGTTCCGGCTGAGCTAGAGGCCAAAATCTACAGGTAGGCACTTCGCAAAAAACACCTCTGTTTTCTTCCAAAAATGTGGATGTGTCCACGTTGCGCTTTGGGGCGTTTCCTGTCGCGGGCTCTAGGCCTACCCACACAAGTGAGGTATCATTTTTATCGGGAGACGTGGGGGAACGCTGGGTGGAATGAAATTTGTGGCTCCTCTCAGATTCCAGAACTTTCTGCCACAGAAATGTGAGGAACATGTGTTTTTTTAACAAAATGTTGAGGTTTGCAAAGGATTCTGGGTAACAGAACCTGGTCCGAGCCCCGCAAGTCACCCCTCCTTGGATTCCCCTAGGTCTCTAGTTTTCAGAAATGCACAGGTTTGGTAGGTTTCCCGAGGTGCCGGCTGAGCTAGAGGCCAAAATCTACAGGTAGGCACTTTGCAAAAAACACCTCTGTTTTCTTCCAAAAATTTGGATGTGTCCACGTTGCGCTTTGGGGCGTTTCCTGTCGCGGGCTCAAGGCCTACCCACACAAGTGAGGTATCATTTTTATCGGGAGATTTGGGGGAACGCTGGATGGAAGGAAATTTGTGGCTCCTCTCAGATTCCAGAACTTTCTGCCACAGAAATATGAGGAACATGTGTTTTTTTAGCCAAATATTGAGGTTTGCAAAGGATTCTGGGTAACAGAAACTGGTCCGAGCCCTGCAAGTCACCCCATCTTGGATTCCCCTAGGTCTCTAGTTTTCAGAAATGCACAGGTTTGGTAGGTTTCCCTAGGTGCCGGCTGAGCTAGAGGCCAAAATCTACAGGTAGGCACTTCGCAAAAAACACCTCTGTTTTCTTCCAAAAATTTGGATGTGTCCACGTTGCGCTTTGGGGCGTTTCCTGTCGCGGGCTCTAGGCCTACCCACACAAGTGAGGTATCATTTTTATCAGGAGACTTGGGGGAACGCTGGGTGGAATTAAATTTGTGGCTCCTCTCAGATTCCAGAACTTTCTGCCACAGAAATGTGAGGAACATGTGTTTTTTTAACCAAATTTTGAGGTTTGCAAAGGATTCTGGGTAACAGAACCTGGTCCGAGCCCCGCAAGTCACCCCTCCTTAGATTCCCCTAGGTCTCTAGTTTTCAGAAATGCACAGGTTTGGTAGGTTTCCCTAGGTGCCGGCTGAGCTAGAGGCCAAAATCTACAGGTAGGCACTTCGCAAAAAACACCTCTGTTTTCTTCCCAAAATTTGGATGTGTCCACGTTGCGCTTTGGGGCGTTTCCTGTCGCGGGCGCTAGGCCTACCCACACAAGTGAGGTATCATTTTTATCGGGAGACTTGGGGGAACGCTGGGTGGAAGGAAATTTGTGGCTCCTCTCAGATTCCAGAACTTTCTGCCACAGAAATGTGAGGAACATGTGTTTTTTTAGCCAAATTTTGAGGTTTGCAAAGGATTCTGGGTAACAGAACCTGGTCCGAGCCCCGCAAGTCACCCCTCCTTGGATTCCCCTAGGTCTCTAGTTTTCAGAAATGCACAGGTTTGGTAGGTTTCCCTAGGTGCCGGCTGAGCTAGAGGCCAAAATCTAGAGGTAGGCACTTCGCAAAAAACACCTCTGTTTTCTTCCAAAAATTTGGATGTGTCCACGTTGCGCTTTGGGGCGTTTCCTGACGCGGGCGCTAGGCCTACCCACACAAGTGAGGTATCATTTTTATCGGGAGACTTGGGGGAACATAGATTAGCAAAACAAGTGTTATTGCCCCTTGTCTTTCTCTACATTTTTTCCTTCCAAATATAGGAGAGTGTGTAAAAAAGACATCTATTTGAGAAATGCCTTGTAATTCACATGCTAGTATGGTCACCCCGGAATTCAGAGATGTGCAAATAACCACTGCTCCTCAACACCTTATCTTGTGCCCTTTTTGGAAATACAAATGTTTTCTTGATAGCAATTTTTTACTCTTTATATTTCAGCAAATAAATTGCTGTGTACCCGATATAGAATGAAAACGCACTGCAGGGTGCAGCTCATTTATCGGCTCTGGGTTCCTTGGGTTCTTGATGAACCTACAAGCCCTATATATCCCCGCAACCAGAGGAGTCCAGCAGACGTAACGGTATATTGCTTTCGATAATCTGACATTGCAGGGAAAAGTTACAAAGTAAAACATAGAGAAACATTTATGTTTTTTTCACCTCAATTTCAATATTTTTCTTATTCAGTTGTTATTTTCTGTAGGAAACCCTTGTAGGATCTACACAAATGACCCCTTGCTAAATTCAGAATTATGTCTACTTTTCAGAAATGTTTAGGTGTCTGGGATCCAGCATTGGTTTCATGCCCATTTCTGTCACTGACTGGAAGGAGGCTGAAAGCACAAAAAATTGCAAAAATGGGGTATGTCCCAGTAAAATGCCCAAATTGTGTTGAAAAATTGGGTTTTCTGATTCAAGTCTGCCTGTTCCTGAAAGCTGGGAAGCTGCTGAGTTTAGCACCGCAAACCCTTTGTTGATGCCATTTTCAGGGGAAAAACCACAAGCCTTCTTCTGCAGCCACGTTTTCCAATTTGTTTGAAAAAAACGAAATTTTCACTGTATTTTGGCCAATTTCTTGGCCTCCTTCAGGGGAACCCACAAAGTCTGGGTACCTCTAGAATCCCTAGGATGTTGGAAAAAAAGGACGCAAATTTGGCTTGGTTAGCTTATGTGGACAAAAAGTTATGAGGGCCTAAGCGCGAACTGCCCCAAATAGACAAAAAAAGGCCTGGCACAGGAGGTGGAAAAGGCCTGGCAGCGAAGGGGTTAACATTAGGACAAAGAATCCAGTAAATATGTGGAATGAGTGAGTTTAATTTCAACCCCACATACACAATGGGGTCCCTCTGCTCAGCATAAAGTTCTTCTTGTCTCAATGACATGAATATCCTGTCCAGTCTCTTCTGGCCTCAAAATTAAAGAAGTAGGTCTGTACAAGGTGCAATGTTCTGGGTGTTGGCCTAGTTTCTGGACTGAGATTGTTGCGCCTTTAACATCATGAAGGAATGTGACACATTGGGCTGCCTTGGTAAAGATTATTAAGAGATGAGTGATTAGAAGCGAGTTCTGCTTCTTGAAAAATCCCATTGAAGCCCTGTGCCTTTCCAATATGCATGTCAGACAGCACCTCTGCAAATTCTTCTACTGCTAAGGTTGCATCTAGGAGCTTTCGCTACATCGAGGAAAGCGCAGGAACTGCTTCGTCTTCTGATAAAGAGTTTTAGCCTCTCTCTTTGAGATGGGGGATGTCCATGCAGTGTTGCCAGTAAAGAACAGTGAAAACAGTGGTGATTCCAGTGGCCTCCAACTCTACCATCCCAGATTCATCAATTATTTTTTGCTGTGGTCTAGTGGCTGTATCTTGACTGGCCAGCCAATAAAGAAGTTTGCCACATTTATCTCATAGTTCATGCACTTGCCTCTGGGACACTATCCACCTTTGATACTCCAAGGGCTGTGTCCTTTTCTGTGTAGCAACCTTATGTAGCCATTTGTGGCATCTTTTGCATGAACGTAATAATGTTATAGATCCATCATCCTCTTTTCAAATTCTACCTGAGCGGCCATCTGTCCTGTTTCAAGCTTTATAACCAAGCTGTTGCCCTTCCCATTAGCACCATTTTGTATGTCTCTCGTAGTGCCTCTTATGGTTCTACTGAGCCATGATTTGGCTCAAAATACTGTTTCATTGCTTGGTTTCATGTTGCTATAATAAGAATTCACGATCCTACTATTTACTAACCACATTAAACACCCATGTCTATCTACTTGTCCCAAATCTGTCAAAAGGGATGAGTGGTCTTGTATGTCTAAAGGTAGGATCTGGATCCTCACAACATGGACCAGGTCCACCACAGGGAGTAGGAATGAGTTAATATGTAAGTAAGAGCATGTGCTCTGGAATAGATGGAAGTTTTATCTATTCAGTGTCACTTCCTGTGAAAATCATGGAATCCTAAGTAATCAATCTAAAGAGAAAACGTTGAGCATCAGTTTACGAGCAAGGTGGCTGAGTAGAAGATAACCATGCCACTATCTACTGTAGTTTTAAAAATACCACCAATCACAGTAGTATCTAGTGGGGTGTTTGCTAACAAATCAGTGACTGAATGTAGCATCATTTGTGTAAGCGGAGGGATTCATAGTCACTTATCCGGGACCACACATGTCCTTCAAGTAGCCTTATACTGAAATTTATCTACACAGTTTGTCCATTGGATATGTGAGACTGTCAGAGGAAATGTTTAATACCAAAGGACAGCTTTGACCCCAGGGCCATTAGAAAATCATTTGCAGTATACTCTACTAATGCTAACTACAGAAAGTCACATCAGTGACAAAAGAGATGCATCTTCGCAATGGGGTTAAAGTGAGTTATACCATTAAGAGAGATCAATATTTATTAATATATTAGTGGCACAGAAGTTAGCATATGGTGACTATTTAACCTACATTTGAGGCCTGACAGTAAAAATAACATAAGTTGTAAAATGTGCACTTTTGAATTATGGTGGACCATGTCGCTAACATTCGTATTAAGCACAACGTTTTAACATGAGATGTTTGCATTCATATCAAATGAAGTACTAAAATGAGTTAATGGTAAGAATGTTTTTATTAGGATGTAGATTAAGAATTGAAAGTATTAAATGAATATGAATTAATCGTACTTATTCAATCAAATTAATTTTATAAATATGTGTTACATGTGCAGAATATCTAATGCACATTTAAATTAGTTCTAACGTGTTGTAAATAATGTTTGCAATTAAATAATTTGCTTTCCACATTTGAATTGTAAGGTGCGCAACAGATTTATTTATGTATTAAGGGGCATTTTTATACTCCATTTGCACCATCATTTTTTCAAAGCAAATTCAGTGTAAACCTAACTCCATATTTATATTTTGACGTTAGACAAGTCTAACATAAAAATATTGGAGTTTGCACCATTTTTTGGACGTGTGAACCTACCTTGCCTCAACAAGATGCAAGGTGGATGTTCCCATCTTAAAAATGCTGCTATCCCCATAGCTCCATAATTTTCCCCCTTGCTAAAATGATGCAGAGTGGTAGGAGGGGCGAAATAATGTTGAAAAGCTTCCTTACACCATTATTTAGTGCCTGGGTCAGATCAGGGATTAGGGGACCTGTGTACCCATTTCCATGGTGAAACACCATGGAATGGGTCCACATGTGCCCTCCCCAAGCCACAGGAACACCCCCACCCACACCAGAGGGACACCAGACGATGGGGGAACCCCATCCCATGTAAGTAGAGTATAGGTAAGTATTTTTAAATGAAATGTTAAGTTCCTTTGGGGGCCCTGAAGTAGGCCCCACTGTATGTCACAGGGTGCAATCACCATACCCAGGGGACGCTGGTCCCCTGTGCTGGCGATTGGGGGTAGTGGGCATGACTCCTGTCTTTTATGAGACAGAAGTCAGGTGTTATGGATGGTTTTGCATCAGGAAATGACGGTAGGCTGGTAGACGGCATTTGTTTTGCCTCTAACCAGCCTAGCTTAATTTTACAAGGCAAAACCCCCTTCACCCGTCCCACCACCCATCCAGCTAACATAATTTTTCCTGACCCCAACCCAACCTTAGTGCCGGCTTTCGGGATTCCATTAATTTGGTGCCCAGCTGGCGCTTTTGAATGACGTAAGCCGGCGCAATACTTTTTGCCGCAAAACTGTATTTGTGCAGTTTTGCGGCAAAAAGTATAAATATGGGCCTAACTGTATTAATGCTTATTTAGCTTTCTTATTTTGACTAGGCCCGAAAAGATTCAGTTGCAACAGTGAAGGAAAATCACTTGTCCCCTCTGACCTACATTATTTCTCTAGGATGTTAGTGTGATGTTGAATGTCCTATTGTACTTAAGGGAAGAAACATGTTTATCATTAACAATCTTGCTTTATTTGTTCTAGCTGTGGAACAACACTGGAAACATTTGAGTCACATGGAAATGTATTAGTTTATTTAGTGTACCGTGAGAGAAGAACCTGATGTTGCAAAATAATCAGAGAATGTAATATTTTGTCATAATTGTATGAAATCGTTGAAATGACAATGCACATTTGCTGAGAAAATTCACATTAGTTGCAAACTTAATGGTGTCATCGACAGCCATTGGACACTGACTTTGGAATCTGAAGTGAGTTCACCTGAAGGACCAATCAAGAGGACTGTGATCCTTTTAATTAAGGAGAGACTTTAAAACTTAGGCCCATATTTATACTTTTCTAGCGCCGCATTTGCATCATTTTTGGACGCAAAAGCGGCGCAAACTTACAAAATATAATTGTATTTTGTAAGTTTGCGCCTCTTTTGCGTAAAAAAATTATGTAAATGCGGCACTAGAAAACTATAAATATGGGCCTTAGAGTTAGTTCTCCCCTGCCTCGAAGCTGTCTAGAACTCTGTCGGAGATCATCTATTTCCATCTATTGCCACCCTCTGAATGTTTAAGTCCTCAGATGAGTTTTCTCATTTTAGTCTAATTGCCCTATTCTTTTATGCTGTTCAGTACTAATATGCCCAACAAATTCTGAACTGCTGATCTGTTCTATTACAGCATGTGGTCTGCACTGTCCTGATGCTGCTGTCAAATGACGCCGGAAGAAAGTGACTGTTCTGCCTGATGAAGTGCTACTGTCTGCTGTCCCATGAGAAGAGATATAACTAAATGTGGTTTCTTGTTTCCTTTTTAGTTAGATAATTAAACCAGCATAGTTTTATAGTGAGGTGCCCTAGTTAGATGATTTTCCAAATTATTTGTGTCCTTCTTTTATTTTATTTTTGCCAGCATGTGTGAACCCATTCCCACACTTGCAAGTCTACATTTGTGCTGGTGATAGGAATGGTAAAGCTCTGAAGCCTGAAATCAAATCTAAAATTGGTTGTGGAAATTGTATTTTGATGCTTCACTGATGTCACCATCATCTGCTTTGAAATCTAACAATATTAATGTACATATTGTGTTGTTGTTAATCTTTATTGTTTTTTTAGAGAGCTTAACAGTATTGATGTCTAGTAAGCTAAATGTTTTCAGATGTTTTGGTCAGCCTATGGTTTTCATGTATGTTTATAATTTAATTTTGCGCACCATATACGTGACACTGATTCTGGGGTTGTAATAAAGCTTTGAAACTTTATTCATTTTGGAGTTTGATTTAGTGTTAATTGTTCATGCTTTCTAGAATTGTTTACGGTTTATATCATTGATCTGTGATTGAATGATTCTGACTATTATACTCTTCGCCAAGTCCAAAGAGCTAGTCGACCTCAATTGGTGAGAATAGTGACTGTATCTCACCAGCGCTTTTGTGGTTTCTGAACCCAAAACGGGAAGAAAATCTTTCTGGCACAATGCACCAACACCATCTGGCAAATGCAACACAGCTTTCACCTTTTCATTGAGCCAATTAAAATATCATGAAATGATTCTAAACATAGGTTGTCCAGCTTCTGTGGTTATATATCAGTAAAACATCAACAGTTACAACATATGATTTGGTCTATAGCTATCATCCAAACACTTATCATTGCATTTCCATCTGGGTGTATATGTACGTTGTCTCGCTGTAGTTTAATTAAAACTCCTAAAACTGACTCATACACTCCAATGTTACTCTACCCTTCACTTCCTCCCTAAAAATATCCATTATCCATAATATGTACCCCCAATTTTAACTACATCTAGGAGTTAGGAGAGTCACCCAATGTGCCATACCATTCCATCTCCCATGCAACCATATAAAAAATAACATCTGGCTTTCAGCATTAGGCAACAAGCAACAGTATTGCATAATCAACAATAGTAAATTCAGTTTCAGGCATTAAACCAATTCTATGATGATGCATCAATCACTTTTCAGAATTCTTGAGGGGTGTTTGTGCTTTTCAGTTCACATCTTGTGCTCAAGGACCATTTTCTCTTAATTTATACTATGCTCCCTGCCTCAAGTAATATGATTTTTGTTCTTACTACCCACACAGCTTTGTGAGAGACTAAGGACCTAATTACGAGTTTGGCGGTCCGACTGCCAGATTATGACCCTGGCAGTCAGACCATCAGGGGACCAGTGCCAGAATCATGGATTCTGACGTGTTGGTGGCTGTTGAATTCGTGGTCATCCACGGCGGCACTCAGCCCAACTCCACCATGCTGATCACGACTTCCCTTTGTGGTGGGGTCCCTGCCATGAAAAGACCATGTTGTGGGCAGTGCGGGCCTCCCCTGTTCATCACCCTTGGAATCAGCACTGTCTGCTATAGCAGACAGTGCGCATTCTGAGGATGCTGGGGGCACCGTCTATGCGATAGCATTGGCCCTGGCTCACTGAGAAGCCGAGACCGATGCCACCACACTGTTTCCACTAGACTGACCAGGAGAAACCACCTAATATAGAGGTTTCTGCCGGTCAGCCCAGTGTAAATATCATGATTGGTCGGGGGAGAGACCACCAGCTCTGCGGCAGTCTCCTCCTCACAGGTCCGGCGGGCCAACAGTTAGTTCGTCAAACTCATAATCAGGCCATAAGCTTAGTTTCCTCAGTGTGTATGTTTCTTTCCCAGGGTCTCTCTTAGGGGTTTCATTGGCCCAATCCCTGGTAGTCTTTGGTGTGTCAAAAGAATGTGTCTTGCCCTGAAAGTTGACCCTTAAATTAGCATGAAACATTAAGCCTTATTCTGTCTGCATGGCTTTCATTTCCTAATTTACTGTAAGGGACAATCATCTCTGCTATTGTGCCAGTTGCATACAATCCGAACATTTGATTTTGTTGGACAGCAAAGTTACTTCTCCATCCCGTCTAGTTGCTCTAACGGTAAAGTCTCTGTCCAGGTACTTTACCAGACATGAAATGATGGGTTGGGAAAGGACCACAAGTTGATGTTTTAGTCGGCTCTTTTTACTTTCGCCTGTCTGATCACGTACTTTTGAGTTGGGGTTGATGGAGAGTTGACGAGGGGTGAGTTTGCTAAAAGTGATAAGATTTTGTTCTTGTATATGAATACATTATTGTGTGCATCAACATCGACTTTTTCACTATTAACATTCCCCCATCTCGTTCAATTTACACCATCCAACCCATACTTCATGTCAGTCACATTATTGGGGGCTTGTTTGTCGGTATTGACTATTCCCACTTCCCTAGTTACTTGCATTTTTCCCAATATGAGGACTGTACTTTTAGAGCAGGAAACCCCAACTTGCTGAAAATACACAAAAGCAATAACAATGTGGAAATGGGCAACAATGATGTCCACAGACTCGTAAGCCACTGGGGTAGCCAGGAGAAACAGTTCATTACCCACTTCTGCTGAGAGACACCTCCCTCCTTACGCTAGTCTCTTTGTAATCGGGCAATGCTTGGATGGCAAGAATCAGAGTCCCATTGTCCATGTCATTGCCTGGTATAAACATCAAGCAGGAGGTACAAATCTTGGTACACACCCCTCTCTCCATTGTGGTCATTAAGTCCAAGAAGCGGTTGGCTCTTGGTTCTTCCTTGACCAAATGAAGGCCAAGCTCAGTGCTGTTCATATTGTTGAGCATTTTTCACCTGGTTATCTGTAACCAGTGGGTGTTTGCTTTTGTCTATATGGTGAAGAAGGGTTTAGGCCCTCACGCTGATATTTGTGCATCAGCGAATAGTCTGAATTCTTCTGGAATAGCTTAGTACTGAGTCCAACCAAAATAATCAGTAGTTCTTTTTTCTCGAACATGATGTAACAGAGTTGTCTTCTTCCTTATCTGGCGTTGGTGCAACTCTAACAGTTCTTCTCCAGGAATGACCAGGGTTGGGGTGTGTATGATGATGATGGAGCAGAGGGCATGCCATCCATGGACAGGCTAAGTGTAGGCAAACCTGCTGCACTGCCCGTAAGTGTCCATCAGCGGGAAGGTGCCCCATTGCATGCCCAGAATGTGCAGGATTGTGCCACAGTTTTAATTTGTACCCAGCGGGATTGTTTTTTTGCCTCTGAAACACAAGGAAAACAGTGTGATTTTCTGCACAATTAGGGGTTGCCACTTCTCTTCTATCCACATATACCTATCTTAGTATCCCAGATTCTTAACATGGGGTATCTATACTGCTATTCAACCCTCCCCTATGAGACTCATTTTCCTTCACATTATCAAGTTGGATGGTCCTACACTGAAACTCCATGTCTGGATTCCATTTGTTGTTAATGAAGAAGTCTCAGATACGCTGAGGGCCTCCATGGACTACAGATGGAAGCAGAAGTGAACTTGTTTGTGTATTGTGTGGTTTTGCTACCCGTAAAAATCTCTTTTGTGGAAAGTCTTTGGGCCAAACAGTAACCTCACCTATGGTGACCCTACTGGTCATCTAGCTCAGTTCGAATATCACTATGCTCTGTGAAAAGGTACAATGCTATGGGATTGTTCTCATATCTGGTCAGATTCACCACTACTCTAAGGGGTTCTACTCTGTTAGGTTGTATCTTGGCCCTAATCCTACATAAGTATAGGTGGAGAAGGCATTTCTCTTTTTCAGGGGCTACCTCTTGGGACAAGTAAAATGTGCCTGCACCTATTGCATGCAGTATCAGCGAACATATGTAACATGACCTTGCTGATGTCTTGGAACCCACAGCGGTCATGTGCTGATACCATGTGTTGTGTAAGAGGGTGCTGTGTAGTGCGTGTCAAATGCTGGTACTGTGTTCAGTGTAATAATAAGTGACATGGAAGAGATCCCTATGTATTTGCGGTGAGAATTTCTGGATGGACTCCATGAGACTAGGAAGTTCTTTAGCCCTGAGTGGATGAGGCAGCACCAATAATAATCAGAGGATATGCACATGTGCAAAAATACACAACTGTTTGAACATTGTAGGTCTTGGGTTGAATTCAGGGGAGATGTCTATAGTCCTCTGGTGATGAGGGTTCCGTTATGTTAAGAGTTCAAAAGGTTTGCTGTGCAGTTCTTAGTTCTTGAGCTTGTTGGGGTTATTGATGTGGTACAGTTTGAGAAAAAAACGTTCATGATGCGGTCTGTAGTAAGATGATCCTGTTGGGATTATTAATGTGATCACTGAAAAGGTGATGGTCCACTTTAAAGGTGGTGCACTTGGAGGCTCAATTGCAGACCTGTAGGATAACAGTGTTGTGTTGCCATTTTAGCTATAATTTTATAGACACTATTTTAGCATGCTAGTCCTGCTGCTGTGCACTTTAACCTAGATATATTTTATTCAGCTTCATTTTATTTTTGTCTCTATCTAGCTGTTCTTCTCCTAGGTCTGCATTACGTTCTTAAACAAGAAATTTTCTTCTCTCTGCTTTTCTCAAGGCTGCAGTAAGATAGGTTGCCGGCAAAAGTGGTACGCTTTGTCTCCAATGTCCACAGAAACACGCATACTCCTACGTGGGGCTCCTTTCTTGGAACACCAGTTGTTTTATTATAAAAACACTTCTTTGACCCATGTATGTTAGAGGGAAATTCCAGCCAGATGACTACGACTGTATGCTGATTACTGATTGCTTCGCTACAGCTGCTTATGTAGACTACAGGCCTCTTGCCCAGGTATAGAGGATGATGTCTTTCCAGAGGGAACCAGAAAGGCAGAATTAGAGCTTAACATTCTGTGCTCTAACATATCTTAGAAAGGAATTATCTCTATAAACATTAGATACAGTATGGTAGTGTTATTCTTGTGTTTTGCTCTCCTTGTCACAATTTTTATCTTATTATGCTTTATCATACTAGTTATTGCAATACATGCTTTGTTAGCTAAGATGCAGTTACTTCAATAACATCTTATTGAACTGTAATCTGCCTTTGATTGTCCTTGCATATGTGAGACTAATGTGCCTGAAAGAAACAGATGAGATCTGAATGACCACGATTCCCCAGAGGAGTCATGTATGTCATGCGCCCGGTTGCCCCAATCATCCCTGCTCTTGGTTGGAGATGAGACACTGTTAGTTAGCTGGAACAAACCCGGATTAGGCCGACAGTTATCACATTGTACAGGATCAGACTCAGTCCCCCGCAGTACAGGTGATTCTGCCGCCTGAATCCAGTAGTCTCATTGGGATAACGAGAACCTAGGTCACAACAGCTAGGTATGGTTTGTTATTGTAGAAAACACTGCATCCTTTACATGTGTTGTCGCCAATTATTTCCTAGGAATTCCTGCACTTTTTGCAATTTTAGTGAGGCACCGGATGGTGGCACCACTCGGGGTAGCTAATTTGAAAACAAATGGGTTATGGTTCCTGAACGTATTAATTTTAGGGGTTCTTGGGCCTCCCCCTCTTTCCATGTCTGACTACGTGTATGGTGGTACAGCATTTTTTTAACAGTGTGATCTCATGAGCATGTGGGTACTTTAAGTTATTGACTAATGCTCTGTGGGGGACGCCAGCCCACCAGTGTCCTATGCTTCCTATTGTGTGCATGGGAGTGCCATCGGTGCCGGCGGTGTCTTTTCGACCTACACGTGCGTGAGGAGATGTATAAAGAGGAGGCATGTTGCACTGAATATTGGGTGGCGATCTAAACGTGCCCTGAGGTCACATGTGTACTCCTCTAGTCCAGGCATGTGGTGTACAAGGTAACCCTCCCTATTGCTGCCAGGTGTCTTAACTACACCTTTTTTCTAGAGGCTTGTTTTGGGATAGCCTCAGGCTTCTTTTTTATTGGTCTTTATGCACTTCCCTATACCTTTGCATGCTCTGTTATTCTTATTTGCTGTGAAGCGAAGGGGGTCAGAGAGTTGTTCTGCAGCCCCCATGTGCCTCTCCTATTGCAGTGCTCTAGACTGGGACTATTGCATCGTCCCAGACGGTGTGTGTGTAAGCTCTTGTGTGATGGCTGATTTCTAGGCCTGGAACGGGGTTTAGCATATTTCTGCATTCTATTCTTGCTAGGAGTTGTGATGGATCTTTTCAGACTCCCTTTCTTCAGCACTCCCTTGGAACACATCTTTCCCAGACTTGGGAAACCTTAAGGAAAGAAAGGAGGTAAAATATTGCTGCACTGAAAGTGTGGTGCAAGGCCAAGAGCTCACCAAAATTTGACCAAATGGTGGTAATAAACTGGGATAGCTGGTTGTTCTGGTAAATCCCCTGTACCGACTCAGTGCCATGCGGTGTTTCGTAATCTGCCAGGTTTCCTGTGTGTGCTGTGGAGGTAATGGGGTCTTCACCATCCCAAGCGTATTAAGGTCTGGCTCCCAACACTGGAGGACAGCTTTGTTTTGGAATTGAAAGGGGTCCTCCATTTGGCTGGAGGCTACTAGTTTTCCAGAGGCACTATTGCTGTTGGAACTACACACCATACAGAAGTTTCGGTCACAGGCTGGGTGCTTGAGAAGGGAGACCTTGTGACTTGGTGATTGGAGCTCACCCCAAATGACTTGTGGGTATGGGGACCTTGATGTCTGCTTTTAAGCACTTGTTAGGGAGCTGCTCTGCCCCCCTCATTAGACTGTCCTCCCCCTAGGGTGTGGTCAGCCAACCCCGCCTGGGTGATCATCAGCAGAGTGGGGCCTATGCTCCCCTAGCCACCCTGAATTTTGGACTTTAGGGAGGATACCCGATTGATAAAACACGTACTGCAGCTCTGAGCTTCCTGATCGCAAGCAAAGGCTTGAGTCCCTAAGGTTGTCTTGTTGGCTCTTCTTTTGAGTTTTTAGTACAACAAATTTTGAGGTGTGCATGACATGGATGTTTCAGATTGGACGTTTTAACATTTGCATTCTGCATTTGTGCACAGGCATTACCTCCCCAAACAGTTTCCCCTATCTGCTGGGGTTGTGGACCGGGTCCCTGTAGGGTTGGGTTCCCTGTCTGTGGTTGCTGTTTCCATGGATTTGTCCAGCTACTTGACTCCTGTTGAGGTGGTGCAGTGGTGGACTGACTTCCCTGTGAACGAGTGTAAGGTGCACTTGGGTTTCCTTGGGCTTGGTTTTCTGGGTGGAGATTTTGTGGGTACTGGCCAAATCTCATCCACCTTTGTTTGTGATATGCCTTTAGTTGGCATTAGGGGTGAGTGGTGAACTCCGCTCTGCTGGCAGGGTTCATGGAGTTTTGGCACTTTGAGTTTGGCAAAAAGAACTCCACCAGCTGGCGGATGAGTAGAGTACACCGGCGCACTGCTCACCCACCTCTAAAAATGTATAGTTGCAGCATACATGATTATAAACCAAATGTGCCGGTTCAGCTAAGCAGTTTAGCCTCAAGACCACGCTGAATGAAATCACCACATGGCATGGATTGGCCTAAGTTGCTAATGAGACATGCCCGAACGGGCACACATCATAAATAATACACCAGCCACCGGTGACATAATCAACACTCTAATCATGCCAATTCTGAGCTAACAAACAAAGATGACCCCAAGTTAAACAGCACTGAATGTTCAATATACATGTTTCACCAGAGGCGGCACAAGGAGGTCTCAGCTAATGTAATGACTGGAACTGAACTGGGACAGAGTTCTCCTGTTCCCTCCTCTATTAATACCAGTAGTACCCTTTGATTACTGACCCTAAGAAGCACCTGCATCCTACTGTCACAAGCCACTCACCTGAATTCCCAGGTGATTTTGACAGGCAACAAATGGACCCCTACTCCCTATGAAGCCTTACTGCGGTAGCAGCAAGCAAGAACACAGCCCACCGAGAGTGATCTCAAAGGGAAGGGGGATTGAGAGAGAGAGAAAGAGAGAGAGAGAGAGAGAACATACCACATTGCAGGGTGCGTGTTCTGGTTTGGATGAAGGTTACACAGAAAGCACAGGTCTCTGACTCTCTGGGAAATCAGCACCGATGTAAACTGTAGTGATCTGTTGTAAACAGGCAGTTTCAATATTAATATTTCAAAGGAAACTCTGTGGAGCACAAGGCTAGGTTAAACACTGTTTACAAATGGACATACCATAAACATACTTATGTATTGTGCTAAGGGTGGAATAGGAATCAGGAAATATTCGCAATGAGGGAAAACCTTTGTGACCAGCAGGAATAACATTGGATTTGCAGCTGGAGATCAGGCACATAGGGGCTCAGTCTTTTCTGAGTTCAATGTTCAAAACAAAAGTTCAATCAGTTTGCTCATAGTTCAGCAAAGTCGTAAATACTGGTAAATATTTACAAAGATGGAGTCTCTCCCACTGTTAGCCAAAGACTTTACTTGGATGCAACAAAGATGTGTCCTTTCAAGTGTTTCTCTAATTGTTCCTGTCACTTTCCATGAAAGAAGGTAAATAAACACGTACCTTGTCTTTTATAAAACAAGGCTGCAAGCTGAGAGCGTGGAACGCAATTGTTCACTGTTGTTTAAACTTTTCATTGTGCCTTGGAGACGAGGCTCACCGGAAACGCAGGAAGACTCCAGCAGCAGTCGATGATGAAACTGGAGGAAGGAAGGAGGAGCTGGGCATCCGTAACTGGAGCGAGGCTGGAAACTAAGGTAAGCAGTTCACAATGAGGCCAAGCACTGATGTGATCCCAGGGTTGGGTTGAATAGACTTTGGTCACTGGCGCAGGGGATGTGGCCAATCCCATGTAGCACCGTGCTGCTACCATGCGGAGTGCGCTTTGTTGATTAAGAAACGGTTTCAGCGCTGATGACAAGCACACGTGCAATGTGTTTTCTATGATTATGAGTCCTAATACTTGCCACCAGGGATTAACATAAAAGGGGCCAGTAGTGTTCACAAGGGGCCAATAGTGTTCATAAGGCCTATCACTTATGGCAGAAGCAGCACACAAAAAAGTTTACAAAACATAACATAAACTTCTCAATAAAGCCTGAGGCTATTGATGTCACTAAAAATGATTTGTAATAATGGTAAGCACACATTCAGCAATCTCTGGGGGGGGGAATGTGAGCCTGCAGTGTTACAGGTGAGTAGGGCAATGACACATGCCCTCCTATCACACATAAATAGACCGGCACTTGTTTTTCTGCTCCTTAGCATAGACCCCATATTTCTGATCAAAAGCAATATAAATCCAACACTCCTGAATCAGTCGAGAAGTTCTCAAGCACAAACCTTACATCTGGGTTGCTGACAGAAGACCTCAATCTGATTTCCTCTGCTTTGTCTTCATTTCAGATTCTACAACTGAGAACAGAAGGAGGCAATCAAAAAGCTAAGCAGGTGACCCAAATGAGCCTGGACTAGAACAGTACCGGGCTGTACTATTCTGAGCAGAGTGGGGGGCACTGGTGCCTCAAGAGGAGTGCAGGAGCTAAAGAGGGGTGCAAATAAGCATGCTCTTCATCTTCTATGAAATATAACTAATTATAGATGCCTAGTTAAACACATGCCAATTGAGAGCGGGAAACATCAACAATAAACAGTCATTAAAACCTGGGCACCCCTCTGATGTTTGGATTTAGCCAGAGTGGGTCAATCACTCTCAAACTGGAAGGGGAAAGAAACTAAAACAAATGTGGGAGGAAAAAAAGAGCTGAAGAGACGAAGGATGGAGGAAGCGAAGCAAGGTAATAATCCCCAGAGCAAATAGGACAACTTTAGGAGTCCAGCCAGTAGAAGTTGTTGGCAAAATCCCTTATTCCTAAGGTGGCAGCACTGCCAGATGAGTTATCATCACGAAATTGCTGATGCTTCAGTAAGACAGTGAGAAGTTAATTTATGTCAAAAGGTGTATCTGCTGTCACCAACCCAGGGCCATCTAGATCTGGGACATATATAGGTATCCCAAAGAGAATATCATAGGGAGTGTGTTCTCCCAGGGACCTTCTTGATAGATTAGTCAGTGCTCTCTGGACCCCATATAGGTGATGAAGCCAGCTTCGGCCAGAACCTAATACTCTAGCTGTTGAGGACTGCTTTAGATCTCGATTCCTCCACTCCACAACCGAATTTCCCTCGGGATGGTAGGGTGAGGAGTAGTAGAATTCAGCGCACATCGTACCCATGGTGTCCCTGAATGCCTTAGAGGCAAAGGAAGGAGCCTGGTCCGCATGGAATTCTGCAACCACATATGTACAGATAAAGATCAGCAAGTCTTTTAAAACAGTTTGAGCGTCAGCCGACCGCTAAGGCTATACCCACAAGTATCTAGAACAAGAATCTACAGCAACTAAGATGTATTTGTATGCAGGTTGTAGTGGACCACAATGGTCCAGGTTTGCACATTGTAGTGGCCTGTCGGACATTAAGAGGGGTGTCTGCAGAGGGCGTTTGACATTCAAGCCCTTTATCTGCTGGCAAATGTCACAGCAAAGGACATATTGCTTGGTCTGTTTATATGGACCTGGCCACCAGAGGTGTTTCTATAAGACTGTTATTATAGCCTCAACATCAGCATGTGCAGAAGCAACACCCTCATGTGCTGCTTTTATTAGGTCTAATCTCTGGTCTTGATTGGGGATCACTCTATCTCCAACCCCAGCAAGTGTTACATAAGCAACATTCTGTGAACTGATGTGGTGAGAGTATTTTGTAGGGTATGCTTTTGGTGCTGAAGCTTTCACGGCAGCCAAAATTTCATTATCCAATCTCATCCGAGAACAAGTCAATGCACCCACAGTAACTGTAGCTACTGCAGATTTGGCTGTTTTATCAATAACGTGTACTCGACGTGGTGGCCCACTGTATGGACTACATGAGCACTTTGTATCTTATCCTTCAGATAAGCCACCCTCCCCCACAGCGTTCTGCATTTTATGGTGTTCCCTTTAGAATCTCTAAACCCGTTCAAAAGCCAATGATTAAGGTTTTAGTTGTAGGACTGAACGCAGTAGTATGAACCACAGACAATCAAAGTGAGCTGTCCTGGATCTATATGTTCTAGCCCTAGAATAAGGGCTTTTACTTCAGCCAGCTGAGCTGTGCAGTCCCCTAGGGTCTGCGTGTAATTATTGTGAGGGTGGAATACACCATCATTCATCACTCTGCTCACAGCTGCTCAAGCGGCTGAGTACTGATGTTTAGTACCTACAGCTGGTTGTGCTGAACCATCAGTGCAAATGACAGTGTGATATCTGTCAAGAGGCAAGATGTCTATACGCGCAGGGTTCTCCTGTACATTTTGGAGAAATTCTTGTGTTTTGAGTTTTGGATCAAAGATGAAATCAACATCGGTGGCATTCAGGGAAGTTTCCCATTGAATCCAGCCTGGGTGTAATGCTTTAGTGTTAGGAATTGTTGCTTTGGTAACGGCCTCTAATGCCGGCACCGGGGTAACGATAATGATGCATTTTCCTTGGGCAAGTGGTCTCTCTTTGATGACAGCCATCTGATCTGCAATTACAATTTTTTCTGTGGGTACAAAGTGTTGTTCTGCATTGGAATATAATGTGATTTATATGCTATGGGTACTGTGAGGACCGATTAAGTCATTGAATGGCTCGATACGTTGGGTATAGTCAAGAATGTAAGTTCTGCCAAAATTGAAGAAACCAACTAAAGACTGTATTTTCTTGATATTGTTTGGAAGCTGTAGTTGAGCACATTTTCTGAGCCAGGCTCTTGCCCTCATTTGATAGCTTACATCCTGAGAACAGAACCCTGAGAAAGGCTATTTTAGTTTTCATAAAATTCAATTTGTAACCAGGCCCTGCGAATCCTAGAACAATCCGATCGACCCTGGCAAGATGAATGTTGAGGTCGTCATCTGTGAGATAGATGTCATCCATATAAGACGGCGCGTTAGGATCAATATCATGCAATATTGATGTTACACGGGCTGAGAACAGGGCTGTTTTGTAGCCTTGGGGCAAACGACAAAAGTGTTTTTGTGAGCCCAATGAGAATGCACTCAAGTGCCCACTTGACGTGAGCTAAGTTCTGGCAGAAAAACCCATTGGAGATATTCAAGATTGTTTTGTATTTTTCACGCACTTTTGTTAATTAGTGCTGTACTGTTTGAATTTGTAATTGCGTATGTGCGTGTGTGACTGTTCAAGTGTCTGTCATCTGAGACTATTCTGTATGAATGGTCAGGTTTTGCAACAGGGAATATTAGGTTATTCATTGCAGAGACACAGGGCGCAATTAAACCATGGTACTCAAGCTGAGTTAGGATCTCCCTCCCTGGAGCTTTGGCTTAATGTTTAACAGGATATTGTGGCTGAGGCTGGGGTGTAGACCTAATATAGCCTTAGAACCCGCCGTACCGGGCTCTACCGGCTATTAAAGGCCCGCTCCCGCGTTAAATGCCCGAGCCGAAGGCGAGGGCATTTAACAAGGGATAGGGACTTTAATAGTCGGCAGAGCCTGCTACGGCGGGTTCTAAGGCTATTAGAACATTCTGCCACTCAGGGCAGAATGTTCTATTAAAAAAAAAAATGTTCACGGAGCCCGAGGGGATTAAAATCCCCTCGGGCTCCGTGAGGCTTTGTTCACAGCTGTTGCTGTGAACAAAGCGAACATTGGAATGTTGGCGCTGCGGGCTTTTACAGGCCAGTAAAAGCCCGCAGCACTCCATTGTTTTCAATGGAGCTTCCAGCATTCCAATGTTCTAATAGGTATTACATAACAAGGAGAATCCTTGTGCCAACCTACAATGTTGCGGCATAGTGCAGGTGCCAGCGTTAAAGCCCAATTGACAGCGCAGGCTTGTTGTATCACAACTAAGTTCATCCCAGAATATCACACTAATGGTGCGATCTATGTCTCCCTCAATTTGGATATTTAAATCATAAACCCTGTTGGGTGGGAGAACGCTCCCATCCACAGTCTTGACTGCAATAAAGTCACTAGTTGCTGTTTCATCCAGAGGATCTTTCAGACTCTGGCGACATATCGTAACCTCTGCCACACTGTCTAGCAGTGTCAGCGCCCACCTCTTGTTCTTCAACAATGTTCTCAAATGTACTGCCATTTTGTATTGAAAGTGCTGCCACCTTTTTCTTTTTAAACTGTGGCTTTTGTTGTGGGGACTTATCTTCTTTTTTGCCTGAAGACTGTGATGAGTCTTTCTTCTGTTTCACGTAGTCAGGACGTTGCTGTGACCGGCCCACTCTTCACTAGGTCTATCTGGTGGGTCTTGAAAGGAACGAGAGGGATGTGGATCAGTATATCTGTCAGGAGCTTTTATATTTTCTCTATTTCTGAGATTATGTCTGGCAAGTGTATGGATACCATGTGTGGTAGTATAAATCGCAGCGAAGACTGTACTCCAAGTGACACAGTCATCCACAGAGAAAACCATCCCAAAGGACAAGCACATTGTGAGAATTCTATGGCCCGTATTTATACTCCGTTTGCGCCGAATTAGCGTCGTTTTTTTCGACGCAAATTCGGCGCAAAACTAACGCCATATTTATACTTTGGCGTTAGACGCGTCTAGCGCCAAAGTATGGGCAAATAGCGTCATTTTTTTGCGTGAACGCCTTCCTTGCGTTAATGAGATGCAAGGAAGGCGTTCCCGTCTAAAAAAATGACGGCGACGCAAATGCGTCGTATTTATACTCCCGGGCAAAACTCACGCCCGGGAGTGGTCGGGTCAAAAAACCCCACATTTGCGCCACTTTTTAACGCCTGGGTCAGGGTAGGCGTTAAGGGGCCTGTGGGCTCAAAATGAGCCCACAGGTGCCCTCCCCTGCCCCCAGGGACCCCCCCTGCCACCCTTGCCCACCCCAGGAGGACACCCAAGGATGGAGGGACCCATCCCAGGGACATTCAGGTAAGTTCATGTAGGTATAATTTTTTATTTTTTTAAATATTTTTTGGTGGCATAGGGGGGCCTTATTTGTGCCCCCCTACATGCCACTATGCCCAATGTGGGCCCCCCTGGGCATGGCCATTGGGCAAGGGGGCATGACTCCTGTCTTTACTAAGACAGGAGTCATTTAAATGGCGTCTGGGCGTCGAAAAAAATGGCGCAAATCGGGTTGAGACGATTTTTTTGCCTCAACCTGACTTGCCCCATTTTAAGACGCCCTAACGCCATTTTCCCCCTACGCCGGCGCTGCCTGGTCTACGTGGTTTTTTTCCACGCACACCAGGCAGCGCCGGTCTGCTAGCGCCGGCTAACGCCATTCCATAAATACGGCGCCCGCATGGCGCTTCAGAATGGCGTTAGACGGCGCTAAATTTTTTGACGCTAAACTGCGTTAGCGCAGTTTAGCGTCAAAAAGTATAAATATGGGCCTATGTTTTTCCTGTGGTCCCAAATGGGGAAACACAGCTTCCAGCTGATTTGTTTTCTGGACTATCCAGAACAGGATTTTCTCTCATTCCGTGGGCACTTTACCCATGATAGCATGTAGTGTTTGTGGATTAATCTCAGTAGTAGCCAATTGGTATCCAACAGATGCTGCTGGTGTTGGACGCACTGGTGTTGTATTCAGAGTTCGCATTACGAACTGAACAAGCTATCTTTATAAAGTTACTAGCTCAAGGTATAGATTGCGCAGATCAGCTGTCTGAATGTTTTGTACACTGAGGAAAGGTTTATATGTGGCAAACATGGGCAACGTTGGTCCTTATTTACCTAAGGGACCTAATCTCACGGGTTGTATTACATGTGGTAAGGTGCCATCAAACCAGTTCTAATGTTCTTGATAAGTAATCAGAATTTCAAGATACTGGTATGTCTGGTACCATTAAGGTACATTTGCAATTCTGTAGGTGTGGAATGTGTATGATCTCTGGTCTTCCTGTCGAAAGGTGACCCAGGAATAGAATGTTTCTGTTTGGTAAGCTACACTAGCTTCTATGATGAATGTGACATCCCGCCCTTATCTGTTAATCCACTTGCTACCAGGTGTAGTGTTAATGCTTGTCTAGCATTCTCAGGAATGTCTATGGTGTTAGCCATATTGTGTGATGGCTAAAAAGATGGAACACCAAGTGGGGAGAAAGTCCTTTTAATAGTTTGAGCTCGAACAACCTACAGCCTAGTTAGGTGCTCCCTGTTCAGCTGGGGAGGATCTTCCCCAAGATCGTAGACGTCTCCGTATAATGGTACTTATGGTACTTGTTGTGTGTGGGACAGCGATAGTCAGGGTATCCGTAAATTAGTGCCTAATAACCATTGTTGG
Source organism: Pleurodeles waltl (assembly GCF_031143425.1). NCBI lineage: Eukaryota > Metazoa > Chordata > Amphibia > Caudata > Salamandridae > Pleurodeles > Pleurodeles waltl. Next base: position 164,634,301 of record NC_090446.1, on the reverse strand, counting down.
TGGCGCATTTCGTAGTTTGACTCTTGCTCTAGGACAGACTGCTGGTTTAGGGTAGGGATGACAGCACTTTTGTTTGTAGGTGACTAGGCCAATCCTACAACAAGTCGCAACTGTCAGCCCGACCCTCCCAGCTCATAAGCAGTACCTCACTAAAATCCCAAACAGTAAAAGGTGATTTGTGGCAGCCTTCACGCATGGACTCAAGAATGCAACATTTCAGGGAAGTCGTGGTGAAACGAAGATTACCCTTTTCTCACATGAGCAACATGTCTCATTCACACACAGGCAATGAAAGAGATGCAGTGAAGTTTTCAATAGGTTTTATTAACAAGAATGCAATCTACTGTATATTACATGGGCTGCAATGATTAGGATAATGAACAATGTATGAAACAGAATGGTAAAAATGAGAGTTATGAATACAAAGACCCCGACCATCTTGCATTAACATGAAATATGAAATAGGTGTGAATTAGGCCCAACTACCCTAGCATGATGAACCTAATCTCTAACCTAAAGAGATATAGGTGTGTTAAACCTAATCTGCCTGTACCATGTTTATGAGAAGAGCCCCAACCCTCATTACCTTGGAATGAGGTCTCTAGATCAGACTCTGTGGGGACACGAAAACTGGGTCAGCATCAAGGTGAAGTGTAGCATAAATAGCGTTGATGGCATCTGGTAAGAATCCCTCTGATTATCTTATCTGTGTGAGAAGTATTTATACAGATCTGGTAGGAATCCTGACACAGGTATTTTTCCAAACAATAGAAAAGAAAGCATGGTTGGGGTGACAATCATATAAACAATTTCCTGAAAAGGTACATTATGTTACTGTCACACAAAAGTGGGAAAGTACGTGCTAAGTAGGTTAAAAGTTACTAGGTGATGTGGCACAGGCCTGCAAGCCAAAGGCTAAGCTAAACTTCTGATTCCCATTAAAACTAAATAGGATCCACTACACCATTACAGAGGTGAACCACATCTCCACCGTGTCAGGAGTTCATGTCCATAGGCATCGAGTGGTGAATGAGCATGGGAACCTTGAAAAGCAAGGGAACGTGAAACATGCTTGCAACTTTTCAGACCAGAGGTTTCCAAAGAAGAGTGGCTTCATCTTGGCATATTTGGCAAGCGTGTGAGCTATCTTGAAAACTATCACAGGAGTGACTCAGGTAGAGCCAGAAGGAGTGAGGAAGCGAAGCATCAACTGCCTCAGGCCAGAATGATCCTTTCACTTACCATGCATGTTTTTCAAAATGATTGAATCATTCACCAGCTACCCAGGGCAGTGTGAGTAATGATTAGGACTGGGTGGCATTCGACCGCATGCAGTATTTCACAGACTATTTAGATAACTCTGAAGAATTCTGCGGCGTAGAACTCTGAGAGCTCCGCCCACCCTTTGTCAGCACCTGTCAGCCATGTGGCCAATTCTGTGGCAATAGTAACATTCTATAAGTTCTGGCTGCTGCCCACCTCCCTGGTTTGTTACATTATAGCTAAGTTCAAACTCTCAGGGGTTTTGTGGTGGGGCTCCCTTCAGAACTGGTGCCATTTGCACGCTAGCAACCAATGGAGCTCCCTCGAGGGCGGTCTTTTTCAATTTGTGTTGGACCAACTTAGGGGTGTCTCTCTGGGCTTGTTACTGTCTTTACTATTATTTTTCTTGTTTCTTTTTGTAATAATGTAATATGTGAGCTTGTATCTCCCCCCAGGGTTGGGTGTCTAGCCCCCTGTACACTGTCCAATCCGCTTAGCATTTCAGTGGATAATGTAATATGTAATGTGTGAACTTGTATCTCCCGCCAGGGTTGGGTGTCTAGCCCCCACTTCGCTGCCCAACCCACTTAATATTTCAGTGGTAGCCCCTTTTTTAGGATATTGTAAAATAATGCGAGCTGGAGGCCCGTATCAGATTATGGCCGTTCTGTCTCTTGTCCCTATCCATCCCTCCTCCTATCCAGAAAACCAGTTTTGGTCTTCCCAGGTTTCATGGCTTCTGCCATTAGCCCTCCTACATGTGGGCAATCAGGGAACATTTCCCTCAGTGCCATCCATACTTGGTGCCTGTATGAATTCAATGTTGGCCCATCTTGCTCATCAGTTTTTCAGCATGATTTCTGGGATTTGAACTCAGGCAAACATCCTGTTAGTCTGCTTTCCGGATAAGACTACTTAGCAGACTTTTGACATGCCTGTCGCTAGGTTTATTCCTGCTGTGTTCTTCTCAAAGCATGAGATCCATTTCCCCACCTGATACAACAGTGGTGGCAACTTGGTTCTTAGCCCTCTTGTATCCATCTGAGCCCACGGCACATCAATGGCGCCTGACATGCCCTTCTGCAGTAGTGGGCATATGTTGGCTTCGGGTTACTCCAGTGGTTTCTCCCTAACATAGTACTCCCTTCTTCTTAGACAATCACGCATGTTGGGAAAGTTCCTCTTGGGATCCCCCTCGCTGTGCCAGATGCAGTCTTCTGTAACACCTTTGTCCTTAGGTTCGAAGGATCCCTTCTCCAACCAGGGTCTATTGTACTGGTCACTTTCCTCAGCCCAGCAGGCTAGCAGGTGATAAAATGGCCATGCAAAGGTCTTGCCTTTCTCTGTGGCCACTATCTCTCTTGGGGATAGTTGTCAGACCTGCGCGTTCGAGAGGAGCAGCTGACATTTTTGTCACTGCTCACCTTGTGCACATGCAAAGGTGTCATCTTGGTTCTCCTTCATCTCAGTTGAGTTTGCACCAGGTTACCTTGGTCTGTTATTTCCTAGTCAGCCCCTCTCCTCCGTTGACTGTTTGGTGAGGCTCGGTTCCCAGCCAAAAGCATATCCTCTAATTCTGCCTCAGACTCTTCCTCAACCGGTGCTCTGTACCTACCACTACTTGGAGGGCACACTGCTCTATTCATTTGTTGTGCTTCCAAGGTATGAGTGCTCTCTCTCTCCCTCCTTAGTTTGTGCCTTTCCTCTAAATCCCAGCTAGGTTGCCTCTTTCGTTCTGAGCTATGCACTGTTCTTTTTGGTCGGGACTTGCCTTCAAACTTGCTTTCTGTTGTTTCTTCGGCTGCCTGAGAAAATCCTGTGGCTCCCCCCTCATCATCAGATCCCAGAGGACTGGGACCCCTTTCTTCACCCCTGCTAATTGTCTCACTGTCCAGAGCCGCTATAATTCTCCCTGTCACTCGAGTGTGTTCTCTGGAACCAGTGGAAGTGCATGATCTCTGTGCTGCAGGGATTCGATGGGTTGAATGTGATGGGTGGGGAAATCCTGTAGCCCTGGACTGGGGTGCTGCTGGGATTGCCTGGGCCTGAAGGCCTATTAGTCTGTCATGCCTGGACCTAACAGCAGTGGATTAGTGTTACCCAATGCGGGGATAGCAGGCATCGGGGAGAGTACCTCTGTTCCTGCATATGGCAGGGAAGGTGAAGACGTCTTGCTTGCTGATTGTGGGATAGGATTATCAGCCTGGGCCTCCTCGAAGAAGGCCCATAATTCAAATAGTGCTTCTCTCCTGTCCTTTTTTTGTCCTGCTTATTTAGTCTGTATGTGTGCCCTCATGTGTTTGATTATTTTAGTGTCAAAGGTTCCTTCTTTGGCCAAGGAAAAATGTGTGCCTTAGTTTGTGTGTGTGTCATTCATTGCAAAACTTGTTAAGTTTGCATGTGTTTTAGAGGTGACTCCATGATAAGTTGGGCAGTTCTCAGGGGACAGATAAATCCCTAGATTTTCTGATTTTTAGAAAACCTTAAGTTCTACTCTAGCAGTGGAAATATATATACAGGGATTGTTAGTTTTACTCTGGTAGTGGGTAAATATATACACAAAGATTGCTAGTTATAACTATTTTACTATGAGTTCAGCATTATTTGCAGGTGCATCAACATAAACATTTCACAAAAACAAATAGCAATGCAATTGTTGTTTCAAACATTATTATAAAGCAAACTTTGCTTTGGCATTAGATAGACATTGTGAGGGATAGCAATGGCTTTGAGTAGCATATTAGTCATCAAACAACACAATACTCAAGACAAAATACAGTTGCATTAATTTACCTAGCAATGGCTATCCCATTGCAACAAGGAGAACTGATGGCGCTTCCACGAGTGTAAAAAGCCACAGTTTCAGTACTGTTTTAACAGGACACAGTGTAGGAATGACAATTCCTATGAATCATACAAATCATATTGGTCCAGATACATTAACAGTTCTGACCACTCTAGTAGGGTTGGGCTGCGAGCTCCTTTCCGCTGGCAGGAAGTTTTTGGCACTCCACCTGGAGCGCAGAGTCTGACCAAAAACTCCACTAACCCCACCAGCAGGGCTGAGCTCACCACATACACACTGCAGCCTAGTTATAGGCCACTCAGCGCAAGCGCAGACAGTCTGTTCTTGCACTGTGTGGCCCATAACTGGGCTGCAGTGTGCAGACATCGACAGAGCTGCTTCCAGGCCTCCCTCCGACAGTGGCTGCGAGTGCCAGTCCAGGCGCAAGAGTCAAAGAGAGATAGAGAGCCAGGCCTCTGGCAATGAGGACCCCCTGAGAGAAACCAGGTAAGTTCTCGTTTTTTTCACTGAAGCACAAGAAGCCTGAAACTGCAGCTTTCCCTGCCCACAGCCCTGGCCGGAATTCAGGCCAGGACTGTAGGTAGAGAAAGCTGCCATTTCAGGCCTCTTGTGCACCAGACTGCCCAGTGTGCACTGACTGCACACTTGGCAGGTTGGTGCACATGAGACCTGTAAACTGCAGCTTTTGCTGCTGCCCGATCTGGTCTGAATGCGTCCAATCTTTGGAAGCAATAGGCAGGGCCAAGTCTGTGGAATTCTGCAATGTAGACCTCCGCGAGTTCTGCGCACTCCTAGACTACAGGCCCCATTATACCCTTATATGCTCTAGGTATATCTGGAAGCAATGCACGTTCATTTAATGTACTAACAGTTCCTGATACACCAGTTACATCTGCTGGGATGTTACTAATTGGCATGCAGAGATCAGTATATTCTAACAACGCAGAAATGGAAAGAATGGGTGCTCTTGTGAGACAGTTAACTCCTACATGATTTGCTGATCCACACTCAATAACAAGTCAGATAGGATTTACTTCTGAGGATTTACTCCTTCCTCAGAGAGCCACACCTTATTTTGTGCCCAGATCAGATCAGATCCTGAATGTTAACTGCAGCACTCCACAAAGAGGTGTACCCTATAAAATTCCAGGGAACATATCTATTTTTAATACCCTGAAGCAGTTGACTATAGGTTAGTCTAGAGCAGAAGTGTTGCAGAATAGTCCTGTAAACTTGAGAAGTTTCACTGCACAAAGCTAAATGATTGGTTAAATAATTTGAGTCCCGAAGGTGCGACAGGTGTAACAAGCTGTAATGCGAGAACAGAAGAGACCACAGAGAGAGATAGATCAGGGAATGTGCCCAAATTGGAATTAAATGAAATGATGTTAGGAACGTTAGACACAGCCCAGTTAGACTCTTACACTAAAGGCGAACTGCCTTCATGTGCAAAGACATTACTCAGCATACAGGACAGGCTTATGACAAATTAGATGAAGTAGCTGAAAAATATGATATGGATTTGGAAACGTCAAACTCCTTCAAGAGAAGTTACAGATTGGAGATTAGCACAAAAGAAATCGTCAACATGAGATCCTTCAAATGAAAATGCACATAAAGGAATTGATTACATACATTCAGAAATAGGGTGCTATAGATAAGTGGGAAGGCAGATGAGCAAAGAAAAGAGACCAGAAGAAAGCACAGACAAATGTGCCTCTAGCAGGAGCAAGTCAAGCCAAGGACAATGCAAAGATGCTGCCCATGAGGGAACTACCAGGTGGAGGTTATATTCATGTACCCTGGAGTTTGAGTGATATTCTGTCATTCACCAATGATTACCCAAGATTAAGAGAGAAACCAATGGGATAGTACAAGCAGACAGAAAGAACTGTGAAACTTTCAAATGCCTTTGCGAGGATTTGAATTGTGGTTCTGATTGATTTGTGGACTGAATGTAAAGTCAATGTTGATTGACCAAAATGTGAACCCCCAAGGAATCCAGTAACAGGTGCACCATCTGAAGAGGTGATGAAAAGGGATTAAAAGGGGATTGAGTTCTTCGAAAGACATTGATTAGCAGATGATTGACAGGACAACACAGGATTTGAAGGAGTTGATTCATGCATATTATGAGAGATTGTTGCAGGCTTTCAAACATTTCAGTGGTACAAAGACAACGGAATCTAAAGACATGGGTCATTTTGTGTTCAGATTTGTGCAGAGATTGAAACCAGACATAAATGAGATGATTCAGCAAAACTTGATTTGTTGGCAGAATAGACCGATTGATGAGATCTTGCAGTATGCAAAATACTGCAGTGATGAATTGGAATTCAAGCAGAAAAAGTTGAAAGAGAAGGTGATGGTAATGCAATGGAAGGCTGTACAGAGAGTTAGTCGAACCCACATTTGATAGTGATCACAGGTGGTATGCCAGTAGTGCAACAGGAGGGAGCTAACATCATCCAGCCTATGGGTAGAGGACATGGTGTTCCGGTAGATCAAAGTGGAGGTGTTGTTGATCCAGGCTTTGAAGAGAACTAATCTGTGCCATATGTGCCATAATTTGGGCCAGTGACCAAGGGATTGTTTCCTGAATAATGTCAATAATCAGGTACAGAATACTGGACTTGCTCAAGTACAAGGCAATAATCAGGTTCCAATTTAGAGTGCACAAAGACCCCAAGTGCAAAGTGTAAATGTGTCCCAAGGACAATAGATGCAGATACCTCTAGCCCCGATCACTCAACAGCAAATTATTGTTCCCCAGCAGAATCTAAATAAAATTGCAACTGCAAATGTGAATTTGATAGCATCACAGTTTTTCTTAATTGACTTGAGTGATGAGGAATTTTCAAACCTTCTTCAAGCAGATTACTTCAATGATGAGGATTGTATGCCAGGTGCATCCTTAAAAGTGGATCAATGTGGTCCTTATGTAAATGCCTATGTAATGGTTACAATGTGTTATTCCTTGTTTACACTGGGGCTAGACACTCCACTGTCAGAACAGCAGAGGTACCAAATTTGGAAAGAGAATTCAGGGTGTAGGAGTTACAAATAAACTGTTGTCCAACCCTGTAACAGACTCTGTCCCTATAAAAAATAGGTTCATTTGAAGATGAGCACCAATTTGTGGTCTGTGATTCGAGTCCAGTAAGTCTACTTGGACATGACCTACTCTGTAAGTTAAACTGTTCCATTAGCTGCACGCCCGAAGAAATACAAACCACACAAATGAAGAAGATATGCCCTATAAAATTGTGAAACAGTACCCAAGTGTCACGTTGTACCCGATGCTGACATATAATGATTTACCTGAAGATTTAAAAGACACAGTGGCAACTGAGGTTTAATCAATCAATCAATCAATCAATCACATTTTTATAAAGCGCGCTACTCACCCATAAGGGTCTCAAGGCGCTGGGGGGGAGGGGGTCAGTGCTCGAAGAGCCAGGTCTTGAGCTGCCTTCTGAAGGGGAGGTGTTCGGGTATGGCGCGAAGGTGACTGGGCAGGGAGTTCCAGTTCTTCGCTGCCAGAAAAGAGAAGGATTTTCCTCCGGCGGTGGTTTTGCGGATGCGGGGAACGGCTGCCAAGGCCTGACCGGTGGAGCGCAGAGTGCGCGGAGGAGTGTAGAAGGAGACGCAGGAGTTGATGAGTTTGGGTCCGAGGTTGTAGAGGGCTTTGTGTGCGTGGGTGAGGAGTCTGAAGGTGATCCTCTTGTTGACCGGGAGCCAATGGAGTTTTCTCAGGTGTCCGGAGATGTGGTGGTGGCGAGGTATGTCCAGGATGAGTCGTGCTGCGGCGTTCTGGATCCGTTGAAGTTTCCTCTGCAGCTTGGTGGTGATGCCGGCGTACAGAGTGTTCCGTAGTCCAGGCGGCTGGTGACGAGGGCGTGGGTGACGGTCTTCCTGGTTTAGGATTTTTCAGGAAAGGAAATAGGACTCATCAAAGGAGTTGAGCCTATAAAAGTTACAGTGAAGCCAAATGCTCTGTATCCATAAACTCCTTCATGTTACATGACCCCCAAGACAATTGACAGAATAACTCACCTGATAAACTGTTTAATTGAACAGGGTACCCCGAAAGAGATAATGGGAAGTCCATGTACCACTCCCATTCTAGGAATGTGGAAGCCCAAGGGAAAGTTCTGCACAGTCAAGGACTTTGGGAAAATAAATGAGATTGCCATTCCATGTTGTTCTGTAGTACCGAAACCTGCGGTGATTTTATTCCAAATTTCACGTAAAGCTGAATGGTTCACTGATATTGATTTGTGCCAAGCATTTTACTCCATATGGTTTCATGAGGAAAGCCAATTCCTGTATGCTTTTAAATTTAGCAGTTGTCTTGTGGCATGGTGCCGAGCCCCACAAGGGTATACCAAGAGTCCATCCATTTTCAGCCAGATATTGAAAAAGAATCTGGAATAACTTAAAATGCCCTATCATTCAGTCTTAGTGCAGTATATAGTGGCTTAATTGTGGCATCAAACACTCAAGAAACATGCAGAAGACACAATTGCTCTTTTGAATCATTTAGAAGAGAATGGACATAAAGGGGCATATTTATACTTGTTTTGCACCGACTTTGCGTCATTTTGTTTACACAAATGAGGTGCAACACTAATTCCATATTTATACTTTAGCACTAGACCCATCTAGCACCAAAGTTATGGAGTTAATGTCATTTTGGGACGTGGAAACCTACCTTGCGTCAATGAAATGCAAGGTAGGTGTTCCCGTGCAAAAAATTACTCTGGTCTTAGCACCACATTTATCCCCATGCTAAAATCACGCGCTGCAGAGGAGGGGTCAAATAATGGTGCAAAGCTTGCTTTGCACCATTATTTAACGCCTAGGTCAGGGCAGGTGTTAGGGGACCAGTGGGCCTATTTCCATGGTTGAACATCATGGAATAAGCCCACAGGCGCCTTCCCCAGGCCCTTAGGGACACTCCCACCCACACCAGAGGGACAGCGGAGGATGGGGGTCCTCATACCAGGTAAGTATAGGTCAGTATAAGAAAGTGTTTTTTTTATAAAGTGCCATTAGGGGCCTTGAAATGGGCCCCCCTACATGGCACTGGGTGAAATGGCCATGCCCAGGGGATCTTGGTCCACTGTGCTGGCAATTGGGGCGGTGGGTATGACTCCTGTCTTTTCTAAGACAGGAGTCGTGGTATGGATGGTTTTGCATCAGAAAATGATGCTAGGCTGGCTAGAGCCATTGTTTTTTACTCTAACCTGCCTAACGTTATTTTTTGGTGCAAAACCCTCTTCTTTTATACCGCCACCCCCACCCCGTATTTATTTTTACGCTAGCCTACCCTTTGTGCAGGCATGCACCATTCCATAAATATGGTGCTCAGCCGGCACTCAAGAATGGTGCAAGCCGGTGCAAAACTTTTTGATGCAAAACTGTGTTAATACAGTTTTAAATCAAAAAGTTTAAATATGCCCCCAAACTTTCCTGATTTCAAGAAAGAAATTGTTTACTTAGGTCATCACATTGAGAAGAGTGTGCAGAAGGCGTCACAAGCAAGAATCTTAGCAGCAATGAAAATTAATCCCCCTGCCACACAGAAAAACGTCTGAATGTTTCTGGGAATGGTTGGCTAGTGTTGCCAGTGGATTCCAAACTTTACCCTTTACAAAGGCTGACACACAAGGATGTGTCTGATCTGGTACTATTGGATGACAAGTACATACATGCCTTCACAGAGCTGAGAGAAAGCCTATTCTGTGCCCCTGCTCTGGGAATGCCTGATTATAACAAATATTTTCTTTTGTTTTTGCTGTGAGAGGGATGGACGTGCTCTCTCAGTTTTGACACAGCTGCATAGAAATGCGAACAAGCCAGTAGTTTTTTTTCTGCCACACTTGATTCTGTGGCTTCTGCACTGTCTAGTTGTTTGAAGGTAGTCGCAGCCTTGAGCATCAGCATTAAACAGTGCAAAGGCATTTCTATGGGTTACCCTCTAAATGTTTTTATTCCCCACTATGTGGAGATACTGATAACCCGGACCCAGACACAGTATCTTACTAGTGTGCATTTGACCTGCTATGAGCAGGTCATCCTTGCCCCTTTAACCGTTAACTTAAAAATATGTACAGTTTTGAATCCTGCTACATTGTTGCCAAACCCTGTTGAAAAAGCAAGTGAAAGTGTGGATGAGGTTCAGCATGACTATCTTGATGTGACTGAATTGTGCACCAATCCATGACCTGACATTCAAGACAATCCCCTCACCTAAAATTCCTATGTCATGTTTGTTGATGGCCCCTGTTTAAGATATAAAGATAGTAGCCTGAGAACTGGTTATATTGTCTTCACAGTCTCTGGTGTGTTTCCTGACTTCAAGGAGTCTTTTCTGCCCAAGCAGCTGAGCTGGTTGCTCTTAGAGAGCATGCTGTGTTTCTGAACTGCTCAAACTGACAATCTTCACTGACGGTCAGTATGGTTTTAGTGTTGTTCATGGTTTCAGGCACTTGTGGTCCCAGAGAGGGTTTATGACTTCCTCTGGATCCTCTATCTACAACAGAGATAAAATGTATAATCTGTTGAATGCATTACAGCTGTCTTCAAAAAACTTGTTGTTGACGTGTGCCACTCATAAGAAATCTACTATCTATGTAACGTTAGATAATACATATGCTGATGAGGTTACGAGATATTGTGCTTTAAGCTGTACTTCCTTTAATGGGAAATGGCACAATGATACAAATGATGAGACAAGTCAAAATTTACTGCTAACTGTTGTTGACGCCTGGGATGAAGTTGAGAGATTGCAGGAAGAAGTGACAGAAAAGGAGCAGCAAAGTTGGTTAGGGTAGGATGTGACAAGAGAGATGAGGATGAAATTTGGGTTTCAAATAATGGAAAAACAGTGTTGCCCAATAGTTTGTTGTCACCCATGGTGAGAGTCTATCGTTGACAGGCACATATAGGTAGAGATGCTATGATCAGAACCTTTAGACAGACATGGTAGAACCCCAGATTCAGAGGTTTTGTAGAGGCCGTGTGCCACAGGTGGGTCACATGCCAACAGATTCATTCATGTAGGTAGAGCAGAAGGATCGCTCAACAGGATGCAGTTGGATATCATAGAGTGACCATGTGGAATGGACTGAGATATGTTTTCGTCATTATGTGCATTTTCTCTCATTGAGTTGAAGCCTACCTGACCAGGAGAAATTACAGTATCAGAGTAGCAAAGCTCTTAGAAAGGGAGCAGATACCAAGATTTAGATTACCGATTTCTCTAGAGTCAGACGGAGAAACCCACTCCAACAGTGCGGCATTACAAGTTGAGCAAGGATTACATTGCAGTTACAGACCTGAGGCCTCTTGATTTTATGAGGAAATAAATGGTACCCTGAAGTCTAGACTCACGAAAGTATGTGCATCCACCACTCTAAAATGGTCAGACACATTGCCTCTTGTCTTGACAAGTATGTGCAGCACACCCGACAGGAAGAATGGTTTGTTCTGTCATGAAATCATCATGAGATTGCCAGCAGTGCCTGAAAATGCACTTATGAACATTGCAGGTGACTTGGTGCTGGATTATTGCAAAGGACTGGCAGACGTGGTTTGTTCTTTGTCTCGGGTTAGAGAAGCTGCAGCACAGCTGCAGCAACAGCTCTGCCGTGACCTATGTTCAGGTCACTGGGTCATGGTGAAGAAGCACAAAAGGAAATCCTGCTTGGGACCGTATTGAAAAGGTCCTTCCAAAGTGGTTTTGATAATCACCAAAATTGTGAAGTGTGCAGATCTTCTTAACTGGGTACCTGCATGCCACACTCGCAAAGGTCCCCTGGATGATACAGCACCTGTCCCGGATACAGTGAGCGAGAGAAATTAGGTTAGTCAAGCTGTTGGAGCTGGACAAGTGGCTTCTACAGCACAAGTACGGTTTGATGGAGGTCTGGGCGAGTCAACATCAGTAGTTGGTACAGAAGGGTAATGACAGAAACAGTTTACTCATGCGAGCTCGGATACTGACAAATGACCTGTTGGTGTAGATGAAAGAGCTGTAACAGGAGATAATTGGCCAAGTGAGCACATAGTGCTTGCTGTACAAGTGCCGCCGACAATTGTTGAGGAGACTGAAGAGTCGAGTCAAAGTGACAGTGATGCTGAGGGTCGAGTGAATCGCAGAACAAAGAGAAAGAGAGTACCAGGCCAAAAATACTCAGCACCGAAATGGACATATTTTGCTGCTAATGACTCGGAGAAGGAATTTGCAACCTTTTGCTTTAACAATTTAAATCAAGTTCAATATTTTTGAGTTTGAAATTAAGGTAGAGATGAACTTTGATCTCTCATTGCCGTTTGATGAACAAAGACATTACTTGCTGGAAGTGATTATTAGTGATTACGAGCTGTGCCTTTATTAGAGACATTTGAACTTTTAGTAGAAGCATTTGAACATTTGCAAGTAGAGAAAACTCTTGATGAACTTTCTAGAGGATCAAGGAGCTTTTGTGAATAATTTGAACCTTTTAAAGAGACTATTTTTGATTTTTGCTTAGCTCACAAATAAAAAGGACTGAAAAGATACAGTAATACATTAAGATGACTTTGCATTTTTGATTTTGAGTTTGAATTTGAATTTTTGGTCTGAAATTAGAGAACTGATGGAGTTGAATAAAAATAGATGTAATAAGTGTAAATATATATGTATAGGTTTAGTGGTTGTGACAGTTCTCATGATCTTCTTAGTGTTCATTGAATTGAGTCTACCCATAACAAGTGAGTCAGCAAAAATTACATCTACAAGTGCCACCCAAATTAGCAAATCCCATAGCAGATCAAACTCCACTGTATAAAGATGAGAAATATCTTGCACACTGATGGTTCAAGAGGTGATTTATCCACATATATATATTATAAGCTGTTGCATGCATATTCAGATACCATGCAAGCTAGGAATTGCTATATATGCACATAGTTTCCTTCATCTCTGAGTGAGGTAAATCACCTATTATAGTCTACTCTTGTAGGTGGTGAGTATGAGCGAGAGAAATCACTAGGTTTGCGAGCACAAGTGACATTTTTGAACGTGTGTGCGGTTGAGGTAGACCGCGATCGCTTGCAATGAGAAAGTTGCCTCTCACAATGAGGAAGATGCCGCTCGAGAAGATAATCTACTTGAGTGGCAAAAAGTGCCCCTGGCACTCCACGTGATGCCATTTGCACTGATTTTACAGCACAGGAGAAATTCCCATGCTGAAATTGAGGGCGAACAGCACACCTTACCCAAACTCCGCTGGTTACAGATCTCTGCCTAGTGCGGAAGAGTTTTTTCGACACTTTGTGGAGTTCCAAAAAGCAGAACTCTGCCCAGGCCTCATAATTGTAAGCACACAATACACTATTCAATGTTTATTTTAGATAGAAATATTGTTTTTTGAGTTACTAGCAATCCCATAGAGAGATCAGGGGACCATGGAAACAGCAGGAATGTCATTTTGTTATTCACAGTATCATAAACACTGTACTAAGAAGAAGGAACATTTTTGTGTTAAAAATATTTATTACTAAAAACTGTTTCTTAGTACAGCTAAAACAATTACACAGAATAGAATAAAACAGCAATGAGACATGTTACAAGTAACAAGAACAAAATGAACATTTCCAGCATTTGTGAAACATCATTTAAAATATCTTTTAGAGCCCAACACTCTATTGTTCATTTCTATGCACTACACTATGAAAGCATGAAAGGCAGAGCAACTTGCAGTCTAGGGTTTCTTAGGGTGAAGGAACGCACTGCATACCTTGTCGACAGCAAAGTCTGTCTTTCTCAGCAGAGGTGTGAAGACAGTGTTTCTGATGAAGGGCAAACAATGACTGTAGTAGTATTCAGTTGGTCTTCCTCCGGGACTTGGCTCTATCAACTTCAGATGAGATGTGTCATCTGCAAAGTGAGAAGGGTGCTGGCAATAGGCGAGACAGTCTCTGAGAGAATCTTGGGTGATAATCTGGGTGAAAGATAGAGATCCTTATCTGTGGCTACATTTGCCCCCATCATGGGTCTCGTCCAGTGCCCCAAGTCAATGTTGAGAGCCTATAATGAATGTATTATTTCCCCTCCCGGCCCATATAAGACTATGCTATATTGATTGTTATTTATCTTTGACATAATCGGGAATCAACATTTGACACACACAACTATCACCTTATATGTTATATCTATGTCTTTGATCGAAGTACTTGATTATATCCTGGTCCCTAGAGAGATAAGGACTGGTGATAACAGTATTAAAAGACAGACATGACAATGATTCTGCAAAAACAGAGAACATGGTGAGGTCCTGTGTGCAAGACAGGGAGATGGCAGCATCCATGAGCTATGATGGAGTGCGGGCCCAGCTTAGATGGAGACAGACCTTAGGGCCTTTGTGTCCCTTCAACAGCTGGATCACCACTTACACAGGCAGCCTGGCTCCTCTCAAAGCCACCAACGTCATGAGAACCAGACTGCAAGCAACCTGGTACATGGAAGAGCTCAGACTCACCAAATGCCACTGTAAGCAACCTGAACACAGTTGGAGACAACATCAGGATGATACGAATAAGTATAGTTACAAACCCACCCTCAGATGCAACAATCCGTAAATCAACTACCTAGCAATCAAAAGGAGTAACAGCAGCACCAAGTTCATCAGTGCAATCCTCTCTCTGTACCTCTGCATTCAGTAGTCCCCATTCATCAGTAACTAGATCAGCAGTATCTACGACAACTGTGAGCCCTATGTGGACCCTTCCACCCTCGCAATTCCTCTGCCCATCTCAACCAACACAGAGAGAACCATCTTGACCAGCTGCTTTCATCAAAGCACAGGACCCCATCATTGCACCCACCGGTCCAATCCTGAATTACTGTATCTTCATAGCCACCTACCCGGATACCTTAAAATACACTGCAGGACTCTGTCTCCTCAAGAAACCCTCAGCAGATCTTAAGATGCAAGCCAACTACCAGCCCATGTCCCTTCTAACCTATGCAGCAAAAGTCATGGAAAGATGAAAAACAAATAGGTAGCTACTTCCCTCAATGACAACTACCTCCCTTTCACCACTCCAATCCATATTCAGACCCATCCATAGTACAGAGACCACCCTCATTTCCACCATGGTCGCCATCTTGGTGATTATGGACAGAGGTGACATCCCAGCCCTTATCCTACTGGACCTTTCTGCAGCCTTTGACATCATCTCCCACCCTATCCTTATACAAAACTACAGCACAAAGCTAACATCTAAGGACTTGCTTTTGCCTGAATTTGCTCCTACCCGAAAGGCCA
Source organism: Pleurodeles waltl (assembly GCF_031143425.1). Classification (NCBI taxonomy): domain Eukaryota; kingdom Metazoa; phylum Chordata; class Amphibia; order Caudata; family Salamandridae; genus Pleurodeles; species Pleurodeles waltl. Next base: position 164,618,914 of record NC_090446.1, on the reverse strand, counting down.
TTCCCAGTTGGTCAGCCTGGCTCCCTTCAAATCAAACGCTGTCATCCTTATTTGTGGAGTTCCACAATTATCCTCAGTCAGCCTCACTCTGTTAAAAACCTACATGACCCCACCCACCAGCATCATTGGCACCCAAGGAATCTTAATCACATTTTATGCTGATAACACCCAGTTTATACACTCCATCTGACAAGATGCCAAACACCCAGACCTATTTCTCCTCCTTCATGACTGAAGTTGCCCGATGGATGAAAACCAACAGCCTCAACTTCAACATAGATAAGATAGAAGTGGTAATCTTCAGCAAAGTCACCTCAATCCAGTACTCCTCCACTGCTTAACCAGGACCCTTCCTAGAAACCCATGCAAAGAACCTCAGAATAGTAATCAACAACAAGCTCACCATGACCGACAAAGTAAACACACTCTCCATCTCCTGCTTCCACACACTGAAGATGCTCAAGAAGATCTTCAAATGGGTAACCACCAACATTCACAGAACCTTCACCCAGGCCCTCATCTTCAACAACCTGGATTATGACAATATACTCTATGAAAGAATCAACACTCAACTGACCAACAGACTCCAGATCTTGCAAGACTCAGCGGCAAGGCTTGCCATTGACGTTAAAGCCATCACTCACATCACCAAATGCCTCAAAGAGCTCCACCAGCTGACAATCCACAAACACTCTTCAAACTCCTTATGCACACATACAAATCCTTACATAACACTTGCCCCTCGTACCACAACAACTGGATAAACTTCTGAAAACTACCAGATACCTCTGCTCAGCTGGACTCCTACTCTTACATACACCCATATACACAGTACAAGACCCAGCAGCATGTCTTCTCCTTACTCACTCCTAAAGCCTGGAAACACCAGCTTCTGCACATCTGAGCCATCTCCTCAGTTCTTGAATTCCTCAAGAAACCGAACACCTAGCTCTTAACCTAGCCCTGAGCCCATACAGCTCTTGCTCCAGCACCAGGATACCCTCCTGAATGAGCTACGCACTATACAAATATATATAACATGACATAACATATTGCCCTAATTGTTAGCTTTTGAAAATTGACCCAATATAGTCACTTAGTCTAGCCTTTACGCTACCTCTCATTCTGCCTATCAAAAGGGGACATTGATTTGGGTCAGGCCAGGAGTCTACTTTGAACCTCTGCACAAACTCATTGATAAGGAGAAGAGGCATGTACTTATCACTGACAGGCTTTTGAGGAGAGAGGTCACCCTGAGAAGCATTTACGCACCCATCCAAGATCAATATATTTCCAAACTTTTTTGGCCTTGGTGGGCATGCTGCTGAGGGATGACCTTTTGCTAGGAGGGGATTTTAACTGTGTGGATGACTTCCAGCTTGAATGCTCCACTCCACCATTGCAGGGGGCCCCTGCCTTGTGATTGGCCGTGGGGCTCAGAGAATGGCTGCAACATTTGGCCCTCATTGATCTATGGAGGCTCCAACCTGGACAGTAGTGGGATCACTCTTACTACTCACACATACATGACTTACACACCAGGATAGACAGGCTGTTGTGCTCTGCTGGGTTATATCCCTCACGGGCAGATTTATACTTTTAGGTGTAAACCTGCGCTAACGCATGTCTGCATCGAAACGTATACCACCGGCTAGCGCCATTCCTAGACGCCAGCCGGGTGCCATATTTATGGAATGGTGCTAACCGGCACTAAGCCCCTGTTAGCATCCTTGGAAAGGACGCTAGGAGGGCCAGAGAGGTGTAGGGAGAAGCGGGGCTTGTGCGCCAAATTATGGCGCTGCACTGTTTAGAGGCAAAAATATTGCCTCTAAGCAGTGTAGCGCCCTTTTCTGGCACACAAGCTCCATTGACATGGCTCCAGTCTTTGTAAAGACAGGAGCAATGCCCACCACCCCAATGGCCATGCCCAGGGGACGAATGCCCCCTGGGCAAGGCCATTGGGGCCAGCACCATGCAGGGGGTCCCAAGTCAGGGTCCCAGAGCGGTGTTTTGAAAAAAAAAAAATACTCAACCATACTTATCTTGGATGGGTCCCCCCATCCTTAGGCGACCTCCTGGTGTGGGTAGGGTTGGGTGGGGGTGTCCTTGTGGCCAATGAAGGTCACCAGTGTGCAATATCCATGGTCTCCGTCCCCCCATGCTGGATTTTAGCAAGGGGGATAAATATGGCCCAAAAGCCACAACGTCCTTTTCTGGACGGGAATGCCTACCATGCATCTCATTAATGCAAGGTAGGTTTTCCCCTCCAGAAAACGATGTAAACTCCATAACGCTGGTGCTAGACATGTCTAGCGCCAACATATAAATATGGAGTTAGGTTTGCGCTAAATTAGCATAAAAAATAATGCCGCTAATTCAAAGCAAACCAAGTATAAATAAGGGCCTCAGTGCGGTCTACAGAATATTTGGGAAGTACCCACTTGGATCACAGCCCTCTTTTTCTGATACTTGCCCCACAGCAGGCCAGGCTAGCGATACCACTTTGGAGGCTGCAGCCTGCAACGCTTGAAGACAATAGTTACAGGGAATCCTTGGGAACTGCTATTGCAGATTAATTTGCAGTAAATCAAGGGTCAGCTTCTTCTGTTATACGACCGATTACTAACCTGGAGCTTTGCCAAGTAATCAGGGAGATGGCCAAAGCCAGACGGTCTTGTGGCTGAAGTTTATATGGTTTATACTGATGTACTGATTCCAAAGCGTATATGCATATATGCTACCTCGTGGATAGAGGCAAATTACCGGAATCCACTAGCATTGGTGGTTCCATTACCTAAGACGACACATTCAGGGGCACCTATCTCAGCATTTCATTCATTATCTATGTTGAATATGGACCTTAAATACTTAGCAAGGTTTTGGCAAATAGAATTCTTCCCTATATGCACACTCTCGTCCACAAGGATCAGAACAGGTTAATCCCAGGTAGGAACACCTCCTTTAACCTGTGCAGACTTTGCCACAATCTCTGTCACTCAGATGTGTGGTCCCAAGCTGAGGCCACACTTATGTCTCAAGAAAGAGTTTGAGAGTTTCTTACCAAGGTCATGCAGCGCATGAGCCTAGGGGAGGGATGGATAAGGTGGGTGGCACTGCTGTGCACTGAGCCGACTGCCAGGGTGCGAACTGGGGTTACTGTCTCCCACGAGTATGTGGTCCATAGAGGGATTATGCAAGGTTGCCCATTTTTCCCTTTATTATTTGCGCTCACCATAGAACCATTGGCAGCCTGGTTCCGAATAGATGAAGTAAACACTGACCTACTGGTGGATGTATACCGCCATGTTATTTCACTGTAAGCACATGACCTTCTCTAGTACTTGGTAAGTAATAGGAAGGGTGTAGATGATGCCATTGAGAGATTAGAAGAATTGGGAAGGGGTCCGGCTTGCAGGTGAATAGCGTCAAGACCTGTCTCTTCCCTTGTATTAAAGAAACCCAGCACCCACACCACCTACCGCTGCGACTCAGATGGGAACCCTTCTCTTTTCGATATCAAGGCATCCAGATTTACCGCATCATTGAGGATGTCTATGAAGGGAACTTGGATAGAACATATCGCTCCCTTAAGAGTAGTGTTATTTTCTGGAGATCCCTAAAAATGTCCCTGATGGCACATATAGCAGTAACTAAAGTGGTGGTGTTACCCCGCCTCCTTTACCTTTTTGCAAATACACCGATTAACATTATGGTGGTGTGGTTCGGTCAGGTGGATGACTTGCTTAGACATCTCATATGGGATGGGAACAGACGTAAAGTGTAGTTCGCATTTCTGAAACATTCCCCAGAGGAGGGAAGGCTTGGGGTCCCCGACTTTGAGTTATTTGATTTAGCAGCACAGCTGCAATGGATTGCCAGATGGCTTAGCGGTGCCCACCAAGGGGTGTTAGATCAGATAGGTTTGACCCCCTTGCCAAGACCTGTTGTTTCCACGGTTACTAAGATCGGATGCCCCAATTTCCCACCCAACAATACTGCTGAAAGTGGCTTTGTACACTTGGAAGAGAAGTCAGGTGAGGACTCAAAGGCCAGAGGCGTGTGCATCTGGACAACATATAGTAGGTCTCCCACATGGGAAACCGGTTACTTATTTTAAGGCGACCGGACTTTCGTGCTGATGGGCTGCTGGTCTGGTGACTGTTGTGATGGTTGTGACTGTTGTGACTGTTTTCAAAATGGAGGGCTCATCCCACTGGGAGATCTCATGCTCACGCAAGGCCTGCCAGGTGCCTAGTTTCTTACCTATGAGGCTGCAGTTGCAAGGAACCCCCCACACATGCTGTACTTCAACTACTTCTCTCATTGTGATAAGCTAGGCCAGTGATTACCTGGTGATACAGAGCATTGAGTGAGATGGGACACACACTCCTAACAAGGTTAAGTGCTAAATGGGAAGGAATCCCGGGAAAAGAGATATCTGACAGAGACTGGAGCAGGATGTTAGCATACCCCAAGAGTGTTTCACGTAATACTAGACTTCAGTATATTCAATTTAACTTTGTACACATGACTTATTTGAGACCTCATAGGTTGCAGGTGATATATGGAGAAGGTGCCCAGGGATGCCCGAGATGTGTAATGTTGGGCGCTGACTTTTGTCATGTGATGTTGGAATGCACTTCCTGGCAGGTTTATTGGAAGGCAGTAGCAGAATACACCTCACACTTGGACTCCAATCCCACATGTTATGGATGTTTGCTTGGTGGGTAACTACCCCAGACCCAGGTAGTGCAAGGTCGGGTCCTGATTCATAGATTTAGCACTGGTTTCGGTGAAGAGACACATCACAATGGCCTGGAAATCGGCCAGAGGTCCCAGTTTTGCTGCATGGGAAAAGGTTGTCATGGGGTGGGCCAGGGCAGAAAATCAAACACTTAGAAAGGAACACAGCAAAGGGATTAAGAGGCCCCCTATAGTGCTCCTCTGGAAAAAGATAATGGAGGCCTGAATGAAACCAAAAGTAGTTATTGAACTTGACACTGGGGCGGGCTCTGACTAGAGGCCCAGGTCATACAGGGTAAATCAGATGCGGAGGTGATGTAATGAGAGAGTAATAGCAGAAAAATGTGAAAGTAGTGGCAGGGGTTCCTGAAGGCCTGCCCTGCATGCTACGACAAGGATGTCATTCCTGGCCACCAGGACCCTGGGCCAACAAATACATGTTCCATTCTGTGATTGAAGGTTCCAAATGTTATATGTTAGCCTGAAAGGAGGCATTGCTTTCCCACAGCCCAGCATCTCAACCAGCACCTGAATTGGTGTGGTCAAATTTAACAGTTCCCTTCCACCTTTTCCCTTTTGTTTTGTTTTATTGTTTTTGTTTAGCTCCAAAGTTTCCAAGTGCCGGTTCGAACTTGGCTACAATAAAGGAACGCTTTATCCCCTATCAAATGTGGAGTCAGCTCTTACACTTGTTGAATCGATACTTAATCCCCAACCGGGTGGCTGTACCTCCTGATGAGGAAATAGGAAACATTTAAATCTACATTGAAGTTGCAACATAATGGAAGTATACCCTCACCCTAGTGTGAAGATCAAGAAGGCCCCCTCGAGATGGACGGGAGAGTAAGAGCTGTATCTAACATAACTGAATAGCTGTCGAAGATTATGATTTCCATGTGAACTAATGAAGATGTAACAAACTAGGAATGTATACAAGATAGTAGCTGGTTATCTCATACTATTATAAGTTAATGACATGCTATTTCCTTGCTCTGTAAATATAACTGTACTTCATGCTGTAACAATTTGAATACAGATTTACTGTTTGATGCTAAAAATGCCAATACATTGAGTTGGAAAAAAATATATAGTCACTTAGGGTCTGATTATGACCTTGGCGGATGGGATACTCCGCCACAAACGTGACAGATATCCAGTCCGCTGTATTACAAGTTTGATCATATCCTATGGAACTTGTAAAACGGCAGGCGAGATAGCTGTCATGTGTATAGCGGAGTATCTCATCTGCCAAGATCGTAATCAGGCCCACAGTCTAATGACCAACAGTGAAAAGCTCAACTGAGGCCAGCATTTGAATCTCATGAACTCATGTTTTATCATTTATGAGGAACCTTACATGGTTCAATGCCATTTCTATTAGGCATGTCAAAGCAAAAGTAATACTGTTGGCCAGCCCTAAAGGCAGAGGTGTGTTGCATATGATTTTTTCTAGTGAGCCCACAGTCCCAGGAGGGAGTGGGTGGAAGTTACACCTCAACAAATACCACAGGTTTCAAGGACACCAAGCTGTGTGGACATTCCACATACTCTCTGACGTAACTCTAACTTCCTAGTTCCCTGAAGCACAAATGTTCTTCACCTCAGATTCCATGGCATTCTTTAACATCTTGAATCGCTCTGCAACGCCCCTTGCTGTTCAATCAGCAAGCTACCAAATCTCTGCATGCATTCTATGCAGTCACTTGTTTAAAATCCTAAATAGAAAGGAGTGTGCCCTTGTAAGATTTAATATTGTCTTTAACATTGCCATATGAGTTAGTGGCATTGTTCCAGGTCATGAAGTATCTGTCCCAGGTTGCTGGTGCAGTGTTGACGATATTATACAGTGATGTGAGACAGGAAGCCAATGAGGATACCTTGGCATGGAAGGGACACATTTTTTTTCCAGCAGTGGATACAAAGTAAGGGTGAACATACTGTCTCTGATGGCTGCTGCTACGTCTGAGAACAATGGATGGCAGGATTTACAATCAATGCAATTTGTGTAGGAGGGCTAATGCATAAGCAGTAGTAGGATTATCAGTGTGAAATACAGATCTGTGCTGGACTCAAAATGTGAATGACACAATGGATGAAAGAGGCTGATCAATACAAACCACTTTTTTTTAAAAGGGTTGTCCCAAAGCCACTCTCTGCGTATTTATTTTGCTTCATTGTAAAAGCTTGGATTGTAAACCTCCTAAACAGACATTGAAAAGCCCATACACATTGACTTCATATTCTATTCAGTGGTACATGCAACTCATAGATGTCCCAGATGAGTGAGCATCACAAGGATGCAATCTTATAGGCTGGTACTAGATGTCCCTGTTGAGTCAGGATTAGAGGTGGCCAGAACTCGCAAAGTTGAACACCACGGAATTCCACAGAGTCACATAAAATCTCCATAAGATTCTCAAGAATTCCTCCCAGTGTTCCCATTCAGCTCATCGACTGCTTTTGCACTTTCTGAGTGCAGTGAGGGGAGGCGGCCAGTAGGGGGTGTGCCATGTTATCTGTGCTTGCCTTGTCCTGTCTGACTTGACCTTCTCTCTTGCATGTAGGATTTTTCTCTTCCTGGCTGGATGTCTAGGGTCTTGGGCCAGCTGCTACCTAATCTCCTCTGCTGTGCAGCACCAGCTGCCTCCCTTCACATCATGCTGGTTGGTGAGTTGTGCTTTGTGATGGTATGCTGTAGGCCCCTGTGTGCCACCACTTAAAGTGCCCTTGATGGTTGTGGCAATGTATGTAATTATTCTCCTCACCTTACTGTTGCCATGTCAAGGTCCTGCATTTGTGGGATGCTGTATCAGCTGTGTTAGATGTGGAGAAGCCAATATTCTTGTCTCCAATGTAAACACTTGCTATCAAGGAGTTGAAGCTGCACTCTATATGATCCTCAGTGAATGAGTGAACAGTTGCCCTCCCCTTTCCTTAACCCCTCAGCCACGTCCAGACATTGTGGTGCATAATGCATTTATAAAAAGTAATACATCTACTTAGTGACAAAACAGGTGTGTGCATGTTTCAACAACATTGACCTGCTTAAACATGTTCTGCAAAACACAACTGATCAATGTGACAGTTGTTATTAGTCATCGAAATTCCACACACTCTAATTTGGTGCTTTAGTGAGGCAAGTGTCACTGATGCCATTTGAATCTTGGCACAGCTACCACATTTCAAACCCTGTTCAACCATAAATACATATAGCTGACATTCCAATGATTCCAATTAAATGCTATTCAGATGTCCTTCCTCAGCTATTTACCTTCACACATGCCACAGCTGCAGGAGTCAATGTGTTGTCTTGGGCTGCAGAAGAGGTGCATGGGATTTGCTGCATCAGACCATACAATATGTGTGGCCAGACAGCCACAGCAGGTCATGTTTGTGTGCTGCTCTTGCCACAAGAGACAGACATGCTAGTTAAACTCACTGATCTCGCAGCAGGAGCGTGGAGGACTGCAAGGCGCTGATCTGTCGGTCAGAGTCCAGTGCATGCAGGCAGCACAGAGTCACAGTAGTACTTTGTAAGGAACAGGGGAAGCAAGCGATGTTACATTGCTGGAAGAATGACAACTGAGAGTGAAAGAAGTCATTACAGAAACATCTGCAAGGCTGCGTTAGTTGCTGACCAAACTAAGCCCATTCTCAACTTGTCAGTTCAGCTATCACTGCGATTCTCAAGCACTGATGTTGTGGAACCAATGAAGCAAGTGTTTTCTGAGCCAATCACAATCTACAGCACAGTCTCAGGTTCAATAGCCAATTAACAACAAGAACTTACTGAGCGAGTCTTGATGTACACAATTGCTCAAACCATGTAAAGTCAGTGGGCATCAGTAAACTCGGCCAATCGGCGAAGGGGCGGCATTTTTGCTGAACTCTGTGCTCCAAGTGGAGTGCAGAGTGGTAAACCTCTGTGAACTTTGGCAGTGGAGTGGAATTTAGCACCCACCTGGTCAGGAGCACATGGTTGTAGTGGCAGAAGTCATTTCTAGCTGACCCAGTTGAGTTAGCAGCGCAATGTGCAATCCTGTAGGTTGGTAGAAGATGTCCCTGATGAGTCAGTAGCACAATGGTGCAATTGCACAAACCATTACTTGGTGTTGCTGTTGAGTCTTCAGCATAAGAGTTCATTTTCACCATCTGCTTCTAGAATCCCATTTTGGGATAGCAGCACAAAGGTCTGTTGTGTAAACTACGACCTTGGTGTACTTCTACCAAGTTTTGCTTTCCCAACCATGGGTGACACAGGTGAACTTGGTTCAATGCACCAGCGCAGAATGTAAAAGACAAGTTACTGTAGCCCAGCAGAACCCCACTCAACACATAGTTGAAACAGAGTTATTGCTATAGGGTAACTAACAATCTCTGCAATGGGATCAGCGGCTCTTTGGTAACATTAAAAAAACTATTTTTTTATTCACAGCATCCCACACACATTGCACTCCGAAGAATAGACACTTTTAACTAAAAGCACTTATTACAACAGGGTGAACCTGTTTCTCAGCCAGCACATCTAAAATAGCTCCACATGTCATAATAAGAATAGCAAGAAGGCCACATTATGAACAACAAGAATAAAATGAATATTTCTAGCATTGTTAAAATGTCATGTAAAACCTACTTCTATGCACTACACCAGGGGAGCATGGTGAGTAGAACAACTTGTAGTCTAGAGTTCCTTAGGGAGAAGCAACGCACTGCACAACTTGTTGACAGTAGGAACTGTTGTTATCATTAGTGGTATGAAATCAGTGTTCCCCGTGAAAGGCAAACATGCTGCAGCGTGCAGCCACCATGTCTGTGATTGCTTTTAAGTAAAGCATTTTTTTTTTGTAATGCATCCCGTTTTCCTAAAAGGAAAAGCGCGATCCATGACAAGAAGAAAACTGAAAATATTTGTTTTCATTTTTTAATAGTAGTCAGTGGCCTGTGCCACCACTGCCTGCTCTTTAAAAAGGTTTGCTCCCCAATTTGCAAAGGGGAAGGGGTCCCTTGTGGACCCCTTCCCCTTTGCAATTAGCTTACCTCCAACTTGCAGTTGGTGGTAACTGCTAATATCTTGTGACTGCATTCCCGGTCTCAAAACATTCTTACATGCCAATGCAACTCACTATTAGATTGGACGTCCTTAGCACGCCCCTATCTAATATCGAGTTGCAAACCCTATTTTGCAAGACAGTAATAGGTTACTGTTTCGCAAAATAGGGATGACACATGACAAAACGCCTTTTACCGATCTCAAATGGCTAGATGGGCCATTTACAACCAGTAAAAGAGCCTCTTATATCTGGCCTATAGCGCAGGCAAGAGCTTGACAGAACATCTTCAAACCGGCAATCCTCAATAGAAAACATGCCCTACATACAATATCTCTACACAATACTTGCATATGATTGTAGCAGGTCATGTCAAATAACAATGAGACAGAAAATCATTAACACAATATCAAGGGACAAAATATCTAAAAGTTTATGCACAGAGTGAAAGTGGATGGATTTACTATTTTTAACTCAACATCACGTATCTTAAATGAATGTATATATAGAGAAAGATAGGGATTTTCTGGATTTTTGTCCCTTAATAACTTTGCACCCATTTGACAAATGTCTGTGAACTTTTTTAGACCTACTGCCCTTGTTGCATTCTTGGAGTCCTGAATGTTTTGCAGTTTTTTGTCAAGGAAGTGCAATGAAAAAAGAGGGGGTCCCAAAACAGGCTTGAAATCCAATGCATTTTCCATAGACTTTTGTATTTCATATTGCACAAAAATCATCAGCTGGATTTTCATTAAATTTGTCAGTATTGCTTTGCAGGTGGTGCAGATGATACTTTTAAGTACTGCAAACAAATACATCAAGTAAATCTTAGGTTGTAAGGTATTTTCTAAGCTATATCTGTGGCTGCAGATTACCTTGGTACAACTTTGGTACATAGCAATGACGAGGAAATACCTGATTGGCTAATGAGGACATCTGCAAAGACCGGTTGCAGCCATGTTGTTTTATACAGCTCTTTTACTGTGTTTTAGAACCCATAATAAAAGTAATTGTTGATAAATGGTTTAGCCTTGTAATTGTAACTAGACAAAAGTTGTTGTACTTGTCCTATCCACAGATAAAGGTTTGGAGATGTATTAATGTGTTTTTTTTTTATTTACAGAGTGCCATGGCATAGCCATGTTGGACTGCAGAGAGTACTGTGGTACAGTAAAAGTGTTTCCTTAAAAAAAACCATATCTATTGTTATGATATATTGTTATAATATATTGATGCTCCTATTAGGTTGGCTCTTAACAGAACCTTTTTATATAACTGATTATTTTCAATTTAGATATGTTGAAGTAAGAGGTGCTGATGAATGAAGATGTAATTTCCAGTAGTAGTGAAGTGGACACCGTCAGCACGATGAAGGAGACTACTCAAAAACATAATGTTGAGGTGATACATGGAGGACATGTTGTGTTCTTTTAGGAATGCAGACATCATTTTGTTTGTATATTTGCACATTTCTTTCATACTTCACAGCATTTTTCAGAGTATTTCCATTGTATGCTTTGGCCAATATCTGAATACAAAAAATAGGTGTGAGGAAATAAACTCAATAACGATATTAAAGTTGCTTTCATCTCAATTTCGATTTTCACAGCTTTGAGGTACACAATATCGATGCCTCCACAATGAATAATCATACCATGGGAATCACATTTACCAAGTGATGAAATTAGAGGTAGGATGTTATTTCACCTTAAACCGCTTTTCCCCAACCATGTGATTCCAACACTTGATACATCTAAATTATGCTGTATTTCTCCTCTTTTCGCTTCTCTCTAGCCCACAAAATATAACTTTGTCCAATAATCCACACATAAACCATTTTGTTTTACCACATCCAAATACCTTCAAGAAGCAATCAGTCTATGTAGTAAAGTGGAAGCTATATGTAATAGTCTACAACAGTGCTCAATGATCTTGTTGTGAAAGGAGCATGCTGATTGGTTCAACATAACATTGTGCTGCAAACATAGCCCAAACAGTACAACTGGAGCCCACTCATTTTTAAAAAAGACTAGACTGTCAAGTTTCAACATACTACAGAGTACGCACAGCTATTTCAGTACAAATAATGGCCATATGACCATATTTACCAATAGAGTAATCCTACATTTCTGAGTAACTTTAGTCAAATGAAAAAACATCCAATTATGTGTCTTGTTGTAAATAACATTGGGTGAAACAGTAATAGCTACTGCATTATATATACTAGTAAGCTATCAAAATATCTCAATATCAATAGGATGCTGTTTAGCTGTATTACTTAATACTGTACTTGAACAGAAGCCTATAGATACTTATTTGTTTCTAAGTGTCCTATTCTTATTTATTATTAAACCAATGTTACATGTACATTAAATCCTTAGATTAAACTTCATTGTACTTATTAGTAATAGCACGCTTTCATTTGTTCCTTGATGACTCTGCATCATATACTTGCAACTTCTCGGAACCGCTGAGGCACGAAGCAATCTTGATGTTGGCTCTCACAACGTTCAGCAAGCCATGATTTAAGGTGCTTAGTTCAGCAGGGCTAACTGGGTCCCTGTATTTGGCATTTGCTCTATCGCAGAAAAAACTTGTGACTTTGTCCTGGCCCGGCACAACTAGCTAACCACAGTTTGTGCCTTGTGCTTCTAGGCATTAATTTTACTTAAAACTGAAATTGCATTTCTCCATACTACTGATTGGATTTTTGTTGTTCCAGATAATTCATTACATTTTGCTCTCCTATTTTTCTTATTTTGTATGGGAATTTGTTTGTCTTGTGTTTTCACTTTATTACTGTTTGAAGTGCTGCATAAATACTTTGCACCTTGTCTCTAAGTTAAGCCTGACTGCTTTGTGCCAAACTACCAGGGGGTTAAGCACATGTAATTCAGAGTTTGCTTGTGTTTCACCATGACAGAGATTGTGGTTGCTGCTTGAGTAGGGTCCCCCTCCCCCTCAACCAGTAACCCAATTTTCAAAAGATCACTACGTAGCAAAGTGATCTTTACAGGAGTTGTTGTTTATGAAGGTACTGGAAGACATAAGAGCTAGCCTCTTTTAAATAATAGAAATTGTAACTAACAACTTGACAGAACATTTGGAAACCCACAATCTTCCTTGCAATTTCTGCATACCTACAGTACTTTGGGCAATCTCCACTTCTATTTTTCATCTGTACGGAATAAAAGACAACCCTTAATAGTATTAAGAACTAGAAAAGATTTACAGTTTTTAATGTCTTATTTTTTCTGTAAGAGCATGTTATTTACACACTTCTCTAAAACAGAGTGTAAAGTATACTCATGTTCTTGAATACCCATGTCCCAAGAAATCGGATTAAAGAATAGAGGGCTGTAAGTGTGAAAGATGGTTTTAGAGGCACATCTTTTCATTTTTGTGATCACAATGTAGGTGATCATTGCGAAGTACCTTATTGTATAAATAATGAAAGAAGGATATGCCAGCATTTATAATACTCAATATTAGCTTTCTGCAAAAAATAAATATTACGTATTAACACTAAGCTTCTACCTTTTCTGTATTCAGAGGAGGCATTTTGATTTGTCTAGTCTCTGGTCAGATATTCAGAGGTACACCAACACAAAATGTTAAACATTGCTTTGATAGAGATCGGGTCAGGAGCAGTCACAGTTTGCAGCGCATAAAATGGGTGGGGCGGGTGTGGTGCGATGGGGAAGAGAACGGGGCAGGGGAATGGGAATGGTGGAGCACGGGGACTTTTTAAAAAAAATGAAAAACGTACCTCGCCCGCAACCCGCAATGCTCCTTTCCAGCGTTGCTGCAGGCATAGGCTCCCAGCTTACCCTGTGCCAATCCTGACGCTGCTCAAAGCAGCATCAGGATTGGGTGGGAGCGCCCAACCAGGGCACTCCCCGGCAGAATGGGAGCCTGTGCAGGCTCTCTCCAGCCTGGCACTACAGTTGCCAGGCTGGAGACAGCCTACTGCGCATGTGTGTTTGGCCGGCCCAAGACGGCTGGCCAAACACACATGCACTCTGAGGAGGAGTGCTGAGCACTCCCCCCAGTGCACATCACCACCTTGACCCCGCCCATTTCAGAACAAAAGGATAATAAACATAGTTTATCATCCTTTTGTTCTGAAAGGTTTGTAGCTTCTGCTGCTGGTGGAGGGGCGATGCTCCTCTGCCCATATGGAGGAGCGGCCCCTAATCAGGAGTTGGAGATTTTTTTTTATTACTTATGTGAGGCATCATGTACTACAACTGTAGCCCTGAGTGAGGGTTTCAGACAACACCTTGGGCAGTTGTGAGAACAGGTCTTGTTAGGGAGAACATGTCAATTATACATTAAAGTGTACACCACAAGCAGTGCACCGTTTATTTGAAGCATGCTCATGACTACCCATCTACTTGGCTGAAAACAACATCATGTAATAAAAAAATCAAGGTAACCGAAGACCCTCAATTTGACACTTGAAATATCCATTGTATTTAATTTTAAGTAGCCTTTGCCAAGCCTTGAGATAATCGCATCCATCAGACAGCTCAATGACTCTGTAAACCAGTCACCTGCCTTAGCTAATCCAGGAGGATGTCTTTCAGTTTCTACTCTCGGGCAAATTTGAAGAGCAATTTACTAGATGTGGTGCTTGCTACAACAGGTTCTCTGTTACACTGATGTCACACTATAGTTTTTGTCCGCAAGCCATGTGCTGACGTCTAATGAGCTTCTATTATAGGCTGATGTTTGACAGAAGCACACAATACCCCGCTGACAGATAACGCCTGGAGGCTGCTATTTTTGGAGCCGCACGAGGTGCAGTGCAGACTGAATCACCCGATATAGGGCTGTTAGTAGGGGGGGTGAGTCGGCTCTGCTGCCTTCGCCTCTGACTGCTTCTGCTTTAATGACTGTCAATGAAAAGAAAGACATCTCATCTTACATCAATGAATGTTCCATGCTGGATGGGTGTCCTGTGTGTGGTCAATTAAACCACTATCTCCTCTCCGTCAGACACATAAATAAAGGATTTGGGGCTGTATAATTAGGATGCCACTCCATCAACATATAAATAATTGATTGGCAGCAGACTGAGATATGATTAGAAAAGCTCTCAAAGGAGGGAGTGGGAGATATAACAGTCTGCGGATTAGAGTGACTTTTAACGTTATTTGCGAACCTATTTTTTGTATGCGAAAACTTTTTATTTGCAAAATTATTTTTATTAGCATTAGGAATACAATTACCTTTTCTCTTGTGAGGAGTTTTTATTTGAATCTCTTTATCTCCCCAGAAGAATGCATCAAGAAAAGTGTGCATATTGAATGGTCCAGGAACAACAGGAGTCTGTTTTTTGTTTAAGTGATGTTCTACTCGACTTATTTTCAGCCATTCCAGGAAGCTACATTGAATTACACCAGCTGGGGTTATTATATTATATGTGCTGGAGTGGGTTTGGCACCTTAACTATGAAAACAACGAAGACAAAACAAAATCGATTGGTTCAGTGCCCGGCAACTGTTCTTAGATGAACCCATGTTTCAAGCTTCCAAGCAAGATAACATACTGTAGACTGCCCGTAATTTTCCAATTGTATTTAACAAAAGCAGAGTAGGAGCAGATTTGGTTTATGAAAAATGAGAAGAGAGCTGCCTGTGGGAAAATAGAAGCACTGCACTTTAACTAATGACTTACTCAACGGGATTTAGATAATTGAAGCATGTCTAAATATATATAATCTGGTCTGTGAAATTTGCAAAATTGATTTTAATTGCACCTTGTTTTTTTATAGTGCATATTGCGTGGCCAAGTTTTCTGGAAACATGCTCCTGCAAGAGGCTAAGTGTGTGTTTATGTATTTACTTCTGAGTCACGCGCCACAGTAGCGGATCCTCCCTATTGTAGGATTGTGGAAACAACCATCTGTCAGCCTTCCCTCTATGAATAACACCTCTGGGCAGGTATATGTCTTTCTGAGGAATAACAACACTGGTGAAAAAACTCCTGGCCCAGCAATTTAAGTGGAGGTCAAGCTCATGATAAGCCATTTTGATGTTTGGGGAAAATTACATTTCAAGAAGAGAATGCCAAAATGCATACCCTGGGTAGGTTTCAAACCCAGGGTTAAGGGGAAGGGGTAAAACCTCTTTGAAGTTATTAAGGGCCACATGTACAGAGGTAATAATTGTTGATTACCCATTAGCGAAGTTTTTAGCGATTCGATATTTGGTAAAAACAAACGCCAATTTACAAATGTGTCTTTGACACATTTTGCGATTATCAGTGGGTCGCAAATAGAGCTATCTCATGAATATCAATGACGAATTGCTAAATTCACACAGTTGGTGGCCTGCTGGGGTCACCATGTTTGGGAATGCTTTTAAATAAAGAAATCTTTTTTTTTAAATGCAGCCCATTTTCCTTAAAGGAAAACGGGATGCGTGTAAAAAAAATATGAAACATTTTCCTGTTATTTTCATGGGACCACTGCCTGCTCTTAATTTTTTTTTTTACAAACATTCACAAAGGAGAATGGGTCCCTCGGAGAATGGGGTACAACTTACTTGAATTAGGTGGTGAAATGTGAATGTTTTGCAAGTGCCTTTCGGTTGCAAAACATCACACATACCACTGTGATTCAGTATTAGGAAGGGACGTGCTAAATACACCCCCACCTAATACCGTAGTGCAGACCTACTTTGCGATTCTGTGTAGGTTACTAAATCTCAATTAGAGCTTTGTATATCTTTAAAAACCTTTTTGCATTCGCAAATGGGCCAAATCTGCAAATCAGCCTGTTAGCGAAACAAATAATGCTTTGTTCATGTGGTCCTACCACCTTAAGGAATAGGTCAAAAAGGGATTTTTGGTTTTCCTACATTCGTACCTAAGTTTATTACAAAGCCTAAAAGAATAAAGTCTGTTCTTTAGGTTTGCACATTGGTTAAAGATCCTGAAGCTGTGAATGAACTATTAAAATACTCTTGTGGCGAGCCAGGCAAGGCGTAAGGCATGTTGAGGTTTACCCCCTTAAGGAAACCTTATACAAAATTATGGGAAACTAATATATGTTTCAACACATTTGCCCAGAAATTTGCCAAAGTTTGATATATAGGTATATATATGATAGGATGATAATAAAATTGGATTTGTATCTAATTCACCAAAGCAAGTACACAGGAGTGAAATATCACCTTTTTGTACACATGCAATATGCAGAAGAGCTGTAATGGTCAAAAGATCTATATGCACAGTTGAACAGGAGAAGCCAAGCATGAAAAATGAAAAGTGAATTTTTGTTCACTCATTCTAAGAAATGTCCATCTAAGTAATTCATATGAAACAATTACCAAGCTCTAAGGCCAGGATGAATCATCACGATTTACAATACAGGATCATATGGATGTGTCATCGCCAGACACCATTTCTATAAAATATGATTTGCCTTAAAGGATGTATAGCTTTTTTGATATTTCAAAGGCTATTAGAAGAGAATTAGAGCAGTTCTTCCCAGCACTTAGTCCCATGATCAATAAAACTTTGAATTCAAGATCAGCTATTCAATGATGCAAATATAAAATCATTCATTTTAACATCTTTGAAAAATATATTATGGTACTTGTCTGGCTCAGTGTGTAATAAGCACTACATCACAAATTATATTTACATAAAATGATTCTAATGTGAACTAATTTGTTTAGTTTGTGATTACACTGAAAATCTGGCGCCACACCACACTGGCATCTTCTTAGCTGGCCACCTGAGAACCACCTCCTCATGTCGCTCTTGTGATTATTTCTGGTGTTCAGGTCCTCTGTACCCCTCTCTCATGCACACAGCTCTTGTTATACAGGATAGCCCCAAGCACCTGGGCACATAGTGCAATTTCATGAAGCACCTATGCACACAAGCATTATCTTCAATACAATTGTACAGCTTCTGTGCATTTGTCCCTTTCAATCAGTACAGATGCCAAAGTTGTGCATGCACATTTAGTTACTAGCACAGATGTATAGCTCCTGAGTACACATCTCTTTCAATCAGTAGAGATGCTCACTCCATGTGCACATATCTCGTGTGATCAATGCAGATACAAAGCTTCATTTATTACACATCTTGGGCCAGATGTATGATGCATTGTTGCAACAGCAAACCCTGCAATTTGCAAAATCATAGGATTTCCAATGTTCACATCCCATTTTATAAGTCAGAAAAGTTTTTTCCGACTTTTAAAATGGGTTTGGTGACCCATACCAAATTGCAAGGTTGGTGAAAGAAAACTGCGTTTATTCCAAATTGGGATTCTGTTTGGTATGTGTCTATGGTCTGCGACTGAGATTCTGATTGGAAACCATTGACCAGTTACTGACTCCTCAAAGGAGATGCTAACTGATTCTGAAAGGAGAATTCCCCTTTGGGGATCATATTGGCAGCATCTGGGGAAGTATGCATTTGTCCAGGAGAAAAGTAGTTGCTCTCCCTAATGTTTTGACTCACAGGAAACTTTTATTTCCTTAAAGCAGCACCGGTTCCTTTAAGGAACTAGGGGTGCTTAAAAACAAGGTTCCACACGAGGGAATACAAATTCAACAATGGTGGTCTTCTGTCCTCTACAGGCCACCATCCCTTTGCTTTTAGCCATTCAAAGGGTGTCGCAAATTGCGACCTGCCTAGTTAAAATTCTTTATCCTGTTTGTTATATGACCCCCAGCAAATGGGGTTATTGCAAGCTGGCCTAGCAGTACATAATCAGAGCTTTGCAAAAACATTAGTAAAGATGCACTGCTCTTGTGATTAGTAAATATGTCCAGCTCATGTAATGTGCACACTGCCCATATACACGAAGCTCATGTCCTCTATGCTGGTGTTCAACTCCTGCAAACTCAGCTGCTCAACCGTACGGGCCCTATCTCCTGTCTACGCTACGCTACGCTACCCTACGCTTGTGTTGTGTGACATAGATATTGTGTAGTCTTGTCAACATAAGCAGAGGTGTGAGCTGCATGCACAGGAGTACTGTTCCTCTATGCACTATCTGAGCTCTTTAGCATTCCAGTCTTCCCTGAGGACTGGGGATCCTGCCTGCAGGGGGCACCTGCAGGGCTCCATAGATTGCGCATGTGTTAGAGCAATTTTTGTTTCTGACCCTCACACATTCACAGTTCACAGAAATGCTGCGCCTTCCCAAAGCCCTGCACACATGTCCAGGTTCCCTGGTGGAGGCACCAACAGTAGCAGCCAGGACAGGAGTCATCACAAAAAGACAAACAAATTCCTAGCACCAGAATGCTGCTGCTCCATCGGAGTGACAGGGTAAGGGGAACTTCAGAGTGGAGGAACTGTGGGGCAACAGCAAGGATATCTCAAAATACCACAATAAGATATATGGCCCAAACTTTAGCTTGGCAACATCAACCGGAAAGACCAGAAGGTGGCTTGGTGCATACACTTTTGATGGTTGAATGTAGTGTGTCACCACAGGTGCGTGACAGGAGAGAACAATCAAAACTATTCAAGTGTATTCATCACAGTGCGAGACAGGCTAATGTGACCTGCATAATGGCTCTTACTCCTCCATAACTGCAAACGTGGAACGATGAAACGCGCACAGACCAAGTGCAGCAGAGACCTACCCATTTCAGAAGCAAAGGTGTTAATCAAAAACATATTTTAAACATCTTTTTATTTTAGCTTTCACGTGAGTAGTATACTATAGTAATATATAAGATCTCTAACATTGAAGATGCCGAGTTCCAACTTGACTCATCCATGCTCCAGTCCCGCCCCTGAATTACATGTGCAGTACATAAGGAGCAAGTTGAAATACATCCTTATTATATCAATATTTACCAGTTGGGGCAGAGAATCGATAAGTAGGTTCTCCCACTCACATGACCAGGGTTTCTGGATTATTTTCTTGTTAGTGGACAGATCCTGATTTAGCAATCACCAGGATGGTTTGTTCTTACTTTTACATTTTTGGTTGAGGCTCTCCTTAAAAAAAACACAATCAAATAAATTATAAGTTCTATCCAGGACTCTAAATCTGCTGCTCCCTTTACGTCCGACCTCACCTCTTTCATTGCACTGGCTTCTGCTCCTGCCCAACCAAAAACATGTTTACTCATTTCACATAGAACTTTTTATAGTGTAACGTATGTTAGCGCGTCGGAGCCTTAATAAGTAAACTTACAAGGAGACGCGTTTAGGTAGACAAACCTTTGGACCACGTTTGAGGACTTCCCAGTACGAGATATTTCCTTGGCATCACCAACCAATAAATCATTGAGCAACCAATAATGACAATTAATTTCTCAATAAACAATCAATAGGAATCAATTATTGAATACACCATGACCTTTCGGCAATGAATAACCACACAAATTTAGTTAAGTGTTAAGATATTTATTTCCCTATTAGTTACAATCTAGTACCATATCTGTTAACTTCAATATCAATAAACCACATCAGAAGCACTTCTAACTAGCAATCAGAGCACAACTTAATCAAGACATAGACTATATTCATTCAGTACTTAGACACAGTACTTAGACACAACATTTAATATGAATCAACTTAGCAGAGTCTCATTGGTACATGGTTCAACAAAGCAAGAACTCAGTAATTTGTCTATTCTCATGAGAAAGAATTTACTAAGGCTACACACATAGAGCTCTTGGAAAAATACAGCTTCGTGTCCTTCAGGAAAACAGCACATTACACGTTAGATATAAAATTCAATATGAGGCCAGGCAGCTAGGCCCAAACCCTCGCTAAACTAAAGCCCTTCTTGTTAAGTAAAGCAACTCTCAGCACATAACCCTAATTATGATATACTAATACAAATTCAAACATTATTGCATAAAATTCAGAATTAATAAACCTTTTCCATTAGTCTTCGTACACATTGGTAACCACTCCCCTTGGGCACATTTCAAACGCGTGCATTATTTTCTATGTTAACACGTTTTCTCTGCAGCTTCATCACACAATATATTGCAAGTTTTTTTTTTATTACTATTGCTTTTAAAAGACATACTCCAACAATCGCTCCTTTGATGACTCTAGTCATCACACAAAACCTTCCCCACAAATTTTACATCAGTCAAAATTCGGTCAGTTCAATGTCTTCACTTATTGGCTTCCCCTTTGATTTTTCCCTAAACAATTTTTCCCTTTCCTTTTCTTCCCTCCTCTTATTATTTTTTGCCTTATTTAATTTTATCCTTTTGCTATTTTTGCATGCCACCCACAATCCGAATAGGCCAGCTATAACAATCAATATCCCCTGTATTATTTTGGACAATATCCCATGCCAAATGTTGTTAAGCCAATTTCCCACTAAAGCAAAACCTCGTCCACTTCCAAACACCAGGTTCTTTCAATTCCTTCAAGTCTGTACTATCCTTAGTCAAGTTAGTAAGCATACTTCTAATCTCATTACTTTTATCTGGGATATATGCGCAACAATGATTCTCATTAAGCATTCTACAGACTCTGCCATTTTTCGCTAAAAGAATGTCTAAAGCAAGCCTGTTTTGAAGAGACATAGCCATCTCCGCAGCAAGTTCAGTATCCATTAGGAGTATAGTTCCTGAAAAATTTGTCAACATGTTATTCACAATAGTAGACAACTTTCGAATATTTATTGAATTCAAGATAACTCCCACTGAAGGAATTATCGCCCCAAATATGTCTCCCACTACACCAGCAGTGGTCTCTCCCTTCTGTCTAGTATGATGTGATTCAGACAACCTCGGAAACTTCTTTAAATCATCGAGTTGGCATATCTTTGGGAAAATTATCCCTAAATAACATGTCCCATACCATCCCTTTGGAAGACGGTAATAAGCATTAAGCCCACATATATAGTAGATCCCTGGTATCGCTGGATCCTGTCCATTTAACATGAACGTCCATTTACTCTGAAACAAAAACACATGCTTACATTCACTCATTCCCACAAACACATTGTCATAATATGATTTCGACCTAGATATACAAAGCTTCCCTACGTGTAATGCATCTAAAGCTAACTTTCCTCCTGGTTATCAAATCTTGTTAGTAGCAGACTACACCTTATCCCATAGGTTAGTGGCAAACTATGATAGGTAACGCCTGCTTGTACCGAAACAGGAATCTGTGTTGTAGGAGGCTTGTGCCAGGTCCAGTTATCCCTTATCAGTAGATTAGAGGTGTTCTAGCAGCTTAGGCTGATAGAGGTAGCTTTAGCAGAGCAGCTTAGGCTGAACTAGGAGACATGCAAAGCTCCTACTATACCACTTATATCACTTAGCACTATATCATAAGAAACCACAATACGCAGAGTTACTAAAAATAAAGGTACTTTATTTTAGTGACAATATGCCAAAAGCATCTCAGAGGATATACTCCCTTAGGAGGTAAGAAATATACACAAAATATACACACAAACCAAAATCAGGTAAGTAAACGGTTAGAAAAGTAGTGCAAACACTGTAGAACACAATAGAATGCAATATGAGACAATAGGCCTAGGGACAACACAAACCATATACTCCAAAAGTGGAATGCGAACCACGAATGGACCCCAGACCCAGCATAGTGTGTAGAGGGTCAATTGGAGTGTAAGAAAACACTAAGGGTGTTCAAGATACCCCACCCCAAGACCTTGAAAAGTAGGAGTGAAGTTACCCTACTACCACAGAAAGACAGTAAAGTCAAGATAGGGGATTCTGCAAAGACAACAACTGACTGCAAAGCACTGAAGATGGATTCCTGGACCTGAGGACCTGCAAAGGAAGGGGATCAAGTCCAAGAGTCACGCAAGTGTCCAGGGTGCAGGGGGGTAAGGAGCCCACTAAACCCCAGATAAAGGTGCAAAAGGGCTGCCTCTGGGGGAAGAAGTCAAAGATTCTACAACATCGGAAGGCGCCAGGAACTTCTCCTTGGGTCAGAAGATGTCGCACAGCGTGCTGGAGGATGCAGAGTTGTTTCCACGCAGAAAGATTGCAAACAAGCCTTGCTAGCTGCAAGAGTCGCAGTAGAGGATTTTGGGAGCTGCCAGGGCCCAGGAAGGACCAGGAGGTGGCCCCTTGGAGGAGGAGAAAGAGGGGGCGCTCAGCAACACAGAGAGCCCATGCAAAAGCTGGCAGCACCAGCAGAAGCACCTGAACAGGCATTCAGAAGATCTGAGCACGACGGTTGTCTCAGCACAACAAAAGAGGGTCCCACGAAGTCGGAATCTAACTCAACGAGTTAGGCAATGCAGGACGGAGTACTGGGCTAGGCTGTGCACAAAGGAAGACTTGAAAAAGTGCACAGAAGCCCGAGCAGCTGCAGTTCATGCAGTACACAGGATAACTGTCTGGCATGGGGAGGCAAGGACTTACCTCCACTAAATTTGGACAGAAGGGCCACTGGACTGTCGGGGACACTTGGACCCAGCTCCTGTGTTCCAGGGACCACGCACGTCAGGATGAGAGGGGACCCAGAGGACCGGTGATGCAGAAGTTTGGTGCCTGCGTTGGCAGGGGGAAGATTCCGTCGACCCACAGGAGATTTCTTCTTGGCTTCCAGTGCAGGGTGAAGGCAGACAGCCCTCAGAGCATGCACCACCAGGAAACAGTTGAGAAAGCTGGCAGGATGAGGCGCTACAATGTTGCTGGTAGTCTTCTTGCTACTTTGTTGCGGTTTTGCAGGCGTCTTGGAGCAGTCAGCGGTCGATCCTTGGCAGAAGTCGAAGAGGGAAGTGCAGAGGAACTCTGGTGAGCCCTTGCATTCGTTATCTGGGGAGATACTCACAGGAGAGACCCTAAATAACCCTCAGAGGAGGATTGGCTACAGAGAAAGGTAAGCACCTATCAGGAGGGGTCTCTGACGTCACCTGCTGGCACTGAGCACTCAGAGCTGTCCATTATGCCCTCACCCCTCTGCATCCAAGATGGCAGAGGTCTGGGACACACTGGAGGAGCTCTGGGCACCTCCCCTGGAAGGTGCTGGTCAGGAGAGTGGTCACTCCCCTTTCCTTTGTCCAGTTTCGTGCCAGAGCAGGGCTGGGGTGATCCCTGAACAGGTGTAGACTGGCTTATGCAAGGAGGGCACCATCTGTGCCCTTCAAAACATTTCCAGAGGCCAGGAGAGGCTACTCCTCTCAGGCCCTTCACACCTATTCCCAAAGGGAGAGGGTGTAACACCCTCTCTCAGAGGAAATTCTTTGTTCTGCCTTCCTGGGACAGGGTCGCCCAGGCCCCAGGGGGGCAGAAACCTATCTGAGAGTTAGCAGCAGCGGTAGCTGCCAAGAAAACCCCAGAAAGTTAGTTTGGCAGTACCCGGGCTCTAATCTGGAGACCCGGGGATGCATGGAATTGTCCCCCCAATACCAGAATGGTATTGGGGTGACAATTCCATGATCC
Organism: Pleurodeles waltl; assembly: GCF_031143425.1. Classification (NCBI taxonomy): domain Eukaryota; kingdom Metazoa; phylum Chordata; class Amphibia; order Caudata; family Salamandridae; genus Pleurodeles; species Pleurodeles waltl. The sequence goes on along the minus strand of NC_090446.1, from coordinate 164,594,742 downwards.
TAGACATGTTACATGGCCATGTTCGGAGTTACCATGGTGATGCTACATATAGGTATTGACCTATATGTAGTGCACGCGTGTAATGGTGTGCCCGCACTCACAAAGTCCAGGGAAATTGCCCTGAACAATGTGGGGGCACCTTGGCTAGTGCCAGGGTGCCCTCACACTAAGTAACTTTGCACCTAGCCTTCACTAAGTGAGGGTTAGGTATATAGGTGACTTATAACTTACTTAAGTGCAGTGTAAAATGGCTGTGAAATAACGTGGACGTTATTTCACTCAGGCTGCAGTGGCAGTCCTGTGTAAGAATTGTCTGAGCTCCCTATGGGTGGCAAAAGAAATGCTGCAGCCCATAGGGATCTCCTGGAACCCAACTACCCGGGGTACCTAGGTACCCAAACCTGGGAATTATAAGTTTCTTCCAGTGTGCCAATCAGAATTGGTAAAATGAGTCACTAGCCTGCAGTGACAATTTTTAAAGCAGAGAGAGCATAAACACTGAGATTCTGGTTAGCAGAGCCTCAGTGATACAGTTAGGCACCACACAGGGAACACATACAGGGCACACTTTATGAGCAGTGGGGTCCTGGCTAGCAGGATCCCAGTGACACAGGCAAAAACAAACATACATACAGTAAAAATGGGGGTAACATGCAGGCAAGATGGTACTTTCCTACATGTGTACACACAAAACAGTCCTTCGCTTCCATCGTCTCAATATACTCACTCAGCAAGCGATAGAAAACATTAGTAGAAAGTTCTCCTTTTGCATTAGTTCCCTCATGCAAGTATCTCTCATCCAGCTCAAACCTCTCCCAAGTTGTTAGTACAGTAGTAGTTTCAGGAACTTGTGCATCGTTAGTCTCACTCTTATCCATTAGAGTCATGCCCACAATCCCAACCACAATGAATATCACACACACAACATCTAATCCAACACCCAAATATTTACAGCATCTATTCCCTCTACTCTCCTGCCTAGTATTAGCCATGATCTGTAAAGAATCAGAAAGTGAAGGATGGTTAGTTTAAAACAACAACGACAGAGGATGGTTAAAATCTTCTCCCGCAGCAAAGTCAAAACAAGCAAATCTTCTTTCAGCAGTTATTTACAGCTTTCAATCTCTCTTCCAGGATCCCTTGTCATTTCAGGTTAGCATCTTTTCAAAATCGTTTTTCAAAAGTCAATTCAGGTTCTCAAAGTCTCATCCGATAAATTCTCAGTCTCTTTTCTTAATTTCAATCTTCTGTAGCTCCATCTTTACACCAATTTCAGTTTCTTCAGCCAGACTCAGGTGCCAAAGTATAGACCTGGGACTTCTCGATCAAAGCAAAACTCCAAGAACTCCTGTTGCCACTCAGATGTCGTTGCATACGCCCATTCAGGACCCACGTACCTTCTATTTGCAACTCTTTTCCTTTTCAATTTGCGATCACCTTGCAATTCTCCTTCACTTAAATCTTCTCTCCTTGTGGTGTCAACTTCTTCCTCTATAGCATCTTCAACAACCACATCTCCCTTCTTAACTTGTAACCCTGGCCACTTGTCTCCTTTCAGTGTCTCTCTAGGCCTTGGTCTTTCCTGTGGCAACCCTTCTTTCTCTTTTCGCTCTATGGTGTTTTCGCTTGATGGACCTGCAACCTGCTCATGAGGAGTCTGAATCCTCTGACTCTCCTCTGCCTCAACTCCTTCACCTTCTGGGTCTGTCAAGTGCTCTAGCTCTTTCTCATAACCGCCTACTTCTGGGAGAGCCTCCCTCTGACTAGGCTCCCCTGCTGCCTCGGTTGAGATAGGCTCACCGTCACCCCTCTGGATCTCTTCTCCTTCGTCTCTTACTGGAGTGACCAAGCCCTCCTCAAGGGGCTCCCCTTCTGTCTCAGTTCCCCTTCGATCACTCTCCGGCCCTGAGACTTCCCTGTTTGTTGGTGGTACTTTCAACAACTCAACTTCCTCATCAGTTGGACACATCACCTTTTTTGTGTGACTGGCATGGATCCAGTTCGGAACCCCTGCACACTTCACAGCAGTAGTAGTCGTTAATATCACTTGGTAGGGTCCCTTCCAACGTGGCTCCAAGCACGTCTTCCTTACGTGTTTCTTGATGACAACCCAGTCACCAGCTTTCAAGTTGTGTCCTGGATCATGAATCGGTGGCAGGGGGGTAGCTTCCACCTGGTGAGAAAAAGAGCAGACCATATCAGCCAGACCCTTGCAGTAGTCCAACACCATATCATCCGTGATATTCACAAGAGCATTTGCAGGCACTGCAGGCAGTCTCAGAGCTTGACCCATGAGAATCTCATGCAGAAACAGTCCTGTCTTCTTGTTAGGTGTATTTCTCATTGACATTAACACTAGAGGTAATGCGTCGGGCCATTTCAAATTTGTGGCTGCACACATTTTCGTCATTCTCGGCTTCAAGGTACCATTCATCTGCTCCACTAGTCCAGATGCCTTGGTTTGGTGCACATTTCTGTCACCTCAAGACAATCATGTTCTACATCTTCCAAATTTTCAACCTCTGTATTTTCACTTGGAAGCAAAGTTGCCGGGTTCAACACTGTACATCTCTTTAACGCTACATTTGGTGACCCCCAATATAATCGTCTCATATTTGGTCAACCTTGCATTAGTCATGTGCTGCATTTTCGTTCGTGTCAAAAGGATCTCAACTTGGTGAAGGACCATGACTGTTAAAGGATGTCCCATCGCTATGCCTTCACACTGTATGAGGCTTTGTCCAACTGCTGCTACTGCACGAAGACAACCCGGTAAGGCTGCTGCAACTGGATCCAAAGTAGCTGAAAAATATGCTACTGGTCGGTTTACACCTCCATGGACCTGTGTCAAGACAGACAGAGAACATGCATCACGTTCATGACAAAACAGAACAAAAGACTTCGTGTAATCAGGCATACCTAAAGCTGGAGCCCTGCACATGCTCTGCCTTAACTCAGTAAAAGCTCTCATTTATTTCTCTCCCAAAACTATAGCTTCCTGAATTTCTTTGACCGTCAGCCTCTGCAATGGCTTAGAAATAACTGAGAAATTTGGGATCCACTAGCGACATTAACCCACCATTCCTAGAAACATCCTAAGGTCTCTCCGCGTTGTTGGGGGATTCATCTGTAACACTGCGGTTATTCTTTCTCTGGACAATTTCCTCGACCCTCTCTCAATTTGATGCCCCAAATACTTCACCTCTTTCAAACAATATTGCAATTTCTTTGGGGACACCTTGTGTCCATTCTTTCCCAAGTGATTCAGTAAAGCAATCGAATCATACTTGCACTCGTCCCTTGTTTTGGACGCAATCAATAAATCGTTGATGTACTGCACTAGAGTCGATTGGAAAGGCAGCTCCAATGACTCCAAATTCTTCTTCAGTATCTGATTGAAAATGGAAGGTGATTCCGAAAACCCCTGAGGAATTTGACACCAACTGTAGACCTTGTCCAAGAATTTAACACAGAAGAGAAACTGGCTGTCCTCATGAAGAGGCACAGAAAAGAATGCTTGGGACAGATCAATTACTGTGAACCATTCTGCATCACATGGAATCTGAAACATAATCACAGCAGGATTTGGCACCACTGGGCAACATTTCACCACTATGTCGTTGATCTTCCTCAAATCTTGGACAATCCGAACCTTCCCACAAGGCTTTCTCAGTCCCATTATTGGTGAATTACATGGACTGCTCAACACTTCTTTCAGGACTCCCTGTTTCACAAAATCTGCAGTGATTTGCGCAACCTTTATAAGGACATCTTGCGCCATTTGATACTGCGGTATTTGGGGGAACACAGGATTCGGCTTCACACTGACGTGAACTGGCTCTACTCCTTTTATCAGCCCTACTTCTTTCCCTGGCAAATCCCACCGCTTTTCTTGAACTGTTCCCGTAATTCTGTCGGTAGATCAGCAACTGTGAACATCAGAAAGAAGTTAATCAGAGGATACTCCTCGTCTGTGGTCTCCGTTTCAGGCTCTGAACCCTGTTCCTCCCCTTCATCGTCCCTGTTTGTCTGGACCTCAATTCCCTCATTAGAACAGGTGATTGAACACCTCGTCTTGCAAAATAAGTCTCTTCCCAATGAAGATACGGGACTTGAATCACAAACCACAAATCTGTGCAATCCTTGGAAAGAGCAAAGCTCAACCTGAACCGGATCTGTGATCGGGTTAGTCAGGAGATGGTTTGCTACTCCTACCACCTTAACTGTCTGTACCGAAAGGGGCAGTTTCTGAACCTCTGCGCTTCTGACTGTGGAGCGTGTAGCTCCCGTGTCAACCAAGAATGAAACCTTGTGAACCCATTACCTTCCCCTGAACATAGGGTCCTCTCTGGTCTACCTCTAAGGATGCTGCAAGCCTGCACTCTTCTCCGTCTGAACTCTCTTCCAACCATTCATCGTTTATTCCATTCTCACCACGCAATGGGTACTGTTGCACTGTGCGATTCTGACTCATTCTTTGACCTGTGACCTGTTGAGGAAGCATCACCTGTTGCTGTTCCATCGGGGATAAAGGCACTTGCATTTGCATTTGCTGCCTAGGTACCATGGGGACCTGCTGTTGCATTTGTTGTAATTGCAGTGGTTGTATACGTGGCATCTGCACCTGCTGCATGGATTGAAAACCTTGCACTTGATTCCCATTATTCAAAAAATTTGGATTTGGTCCTCTCAATCTTGGTCCTCTCACATTTTGGAATGAACTGACATCATTGCTTTGTTGAACAACACCATCCTGCACCATCATTGGGCACTCCCGCTTCCAGTGTCCAACGACCCCGCAAGCATGACAAGGTAACATCTTCTTCATTCCCTGTGCATCGCTTTGAGCTACTACAGCGTTCAAGTCTGGACTGCGGTTCACAAAACCTCCTCTACCTCTACCTCTCACTTGCACCTGAAGCGTCCTGTTTCCCTGTGGCTGTTGCACGATCTGCGGTACAAAACCGCCCTGCATTCCTGTCTGTGCTGCCTTAATTTGCATCACCATTGCTTTCTCCTTCAACTCTCTCTGCTTCAACTCGATCTCATCGCTACAGTACTTCACATATTGCAACACCTCATCAATCGGCTTTGCCTGCCAACAAATCAAATGATTCTTAATCATCTGGCCAATCTCAGGTCTCAACCCCTCCACGAACCTGAACACAAGGTGATTCATGTCCCTCACCTCAATAACCTCTGTGCCGCTGCAATCTATAAACGCCTTCAACAACCTCTCATAATACGGATGTATCGATTCCTTGACTTCCTAGGCTGTTTGATCAACCCTCTGCCAATCAATATTCTTAGGAAAACCTCTCGTTTTCAGAAACTCAATCACCTTATAATAATACTTCATCACATCAGGAGACGGCGCCCCTATGTTCCTATCCCTTGCCGGTTCTTCAGTCGGTCAATCCACGCTCCTTTTGCACTCAACCCACAAATCAGCTAGAACTATGATCTCAAAGAGAGTATTCAGGTCTTCCCAAAGACACTTTGCAAGCTTCACAAACCTGTCTGTCTGCTGATACCACACTATTGTTTTCTCCCTCAGCCTGGGGAAATCATTCGTAAATGACAGAATATCACCTCTAGTGCAAGGTACATGGACAAGAACCCCTCAGGCAGTTTCTCTCATTCGTAACATCTTTACTGTGCTTGTATCCGGTAATGTTTTAGCTGACTGTTCTATGCAATCACCCTTCCTCTTGTCTCTTTTCTTTGCCCATCTGCCTTCCCACTTCTCTAAGGCTCCCCAAACTTGTGCACTCTGCAGTATCTCTTTGAGGTGCGCTTTCATCCCAGTAGACCTCATGTGTTCAAAATCCTTTTGCTCAAAATCTGATCTGTAACTCCTCTTCAAATGTTTGGTATTCTCTAAATCTATGCCATATTTGTCTGCCAAATTTGCCAACCTCTGGTGCACCCTGCTCACTTCTCTAGTTATCTTTGGGCACAAATACCTCAATTCTGCTTCTGTGTAGGACTCTAGCCTATTCACACCCATATTCCCTTCAACAAGTTAATTTGCTTACATACCTAACCTCACATGGTTCAGGTACTCTTCTCCTTCTGCTCTTCCTGCTGCTACAGGAGCAGTCTGTGGAGTATTGAGCTTGTCTAACCAGTCGGTTAGCTGTTGTGCTGTTAAACCTTGCCGTGAGATATTCCCAGCCTACACTAAAGGTGTCTGTGGTACATTCGCACTTGAGATCTGTGGTGTCAGTAGTCTCGAACCTGACCGTCTCATGGCATCTGGAGGAACCCCAATCGGACAGAAATCTAGCAGGGATCTAGATCCTTCAAATGTCGGTTCCACTGGAGTTGTCCCTTGGGAGCTTCCTAAAAACCCTCCTCTTGTCATATTTTGTGCCATTACCCCTTGGTCGCATACACTAGGCCTCGTCTGCGCGTACAATGGTACTGGTGGACCAACCGTAATAGGCAAAGATATGGCATCTGGTGTCTGTCTGTTTCCAAAACCTGTGAAAGACTAACTCCCATATTCTGGCTCATCACTGCTGTCATGTTTGACTGCGGTCCTGTGACCGAAGTATATCTCGGAGTCCTTTGCAGCTGCACCTGGGGCAGTAAAGGCAGAGTTTGCTCAGTCTGAATCAACTTTGGTCTCCCATTTACTGGCTCTGTCGGCACCATCAAATTAGTGGCAGTCTCTAAAATGGGGACATCACAGTAAATCCTCTGAACCTGTGGCGGTTGCAACTGAGTTTGCAAAACCTGAGTGGTGGGCACGCCAAAACTACTCTGCACCGGGACTTCTGTTGAGACAGGACTAACCTGTATCGGATTTATTGTCGCCTTCTCCTGTATTGAACCTGTAGGACATGTACTGGTACTTGGGCCATTTTCTTCTATCACATATGGTGGTGGACGATCATTCAGTAACTGATTAAGGAACTCGTCATCATCTGAGTCATCTACCTCTGTTCAGGGCTTTCTAACCTCTTTGTCTTTGGAAAGACTTTTGTCAGTCTTATGAGTAGCTTTCCTCCCTTTGTCTTCACTCTCTGGGGTCATCGCTGGAAACAGCATAACTCCATCTATTGTTTCTCTCCTCCAAACTCTCTGCGCACTATCCCACCTAGCCTCCGCTAGTGTCTTTTCAGCTTTCCTCATTCTCCTCTCAAATTTCTGTTGTAGTATTGCCATTAGTTCCCAGATTGCTAACGCTTCAAACTGTGCTGGTCTCGGAGGTGGCTTCAGATCATTTAGCACCCTCCGCAAATTTTCTAAAACCCTCAAATTGAACGTTCCATTCTCAGGAAACGCTAAGCATCCCTCTTTCTCCGTAGTTTTGCACCACTGCTTCAGCCAAAGGCATGGCGCGACACCCTTTTCCTCCATTTCAATATAAGCCGGTGTACCCTCTGGCGGTGTAACCTCCCCTACACTCGCGGTAATATATACATCTCCCCTCAAAGCGCTCTTTAAAGCCTTGAAAAATTTAGGTCCAGATGTATGAAAAAAACCCTTAGCGAATCGCAAATAGCGCTCTTTAAGAAATCGCTATTTCTGATTCGCAAAATGCAATGTAACAAAATTGCAATTCGGAAATAGCGATTTCTTAAAAATCGCTAATGCAAATTGCGATGCCCAAATACCGAGTCGCAAAAATATTTGCAATTCGGTATTTGAAAATCGCAAATTGCGAAAACGGACACCTGGCACAGCCTGATGACATCACAAGCAGGAAGTGAGTCAACCCAGGCTGTTTCCAGGAGCCACACCCAAAAGAGCAGTGAGAGAGACACAGCCCAGCCCCAGGGAGCAAGTCTGTGAGAAAGCCAGGACTTCACATCAACATGGCCAATGCTGCTAATGGGAAGGAGAAGGGAGAGAGGAAGAGGAAGCTGAAGTTCAGTGAGCAAGAATTGGAGGTGCTCACTGAGGAGGTGGTAAGGAGCCATGACCGGCTATTTGGGAAGAGCTCACTCCAGGTCCCAGAGAGTGAGAAGCGAAAACTCTGGGCTGACATCCAGATGAAAATCTGAGCAGTGGGGGATGCGCAGCGCTCAGTGGAGGAGATAAGAAAGAGGTGGTACGACCTGCGTTCCCATGCCAAGGAGAGGGTGGCCAGCAGGCTAAAGGAGGCAAGGCGCACAGGAGTCGGACCATCCACCCAGACACCCTCTGCCCCCGTGGAAGACCTGGTGGAGTTGACACTGCTCCCAGAAGCTGTCAGTGGGGTCACTGACATAGACACGTCCGGCACACCTAGCACCACTAAAGGTAAGTCCAATAATTAAATGTAACCCCATATGTGTATGTACAAATACCCCTTAGGAAATAGCAAGTAGTACAAACCATTGTCATAAGTACTCCATTAGACATCTTAGATGTGACACAACAATGCCTTATGGGAGTGGTAGTCCACAACCCAGAGCTGAAATTAGCACATGGAATGCAATTAAGTAGAGCGTCACCCAGAAGAACACAACACCCACTACATAGAGATACGTTGTAAGTGTACATTTATTACCATTGTGCAACATTTGGTGATACATACATAAATGACATGCTGCACATTGTCGTTGCAAATGGCCCAGGCCCACCAGCAGCAGATTGTGCCATTGTGGGGGATGCAGAAACACAGCCTCCATCCGACTCCAACACCAGCGAGTCATTGAGTATTGCGCCAATCAGACGCAGGGCAAGGGTGTTACCTCTCCCCGATTTGAGCCAGGACTCGGATGACATGCGGGATGAAGGCCACACTCCATCCCTAGAAGCCAGATCCACTGTAAGGCAGCAGTCCCGGCCTCTGCGTCACTCAACTCCCCGCAGGAGGCCTCACGAAGTAGGAGAGGGCCCATCATTCTTCGGTGGCCTGGAAGCATCAATGCTCAAAGTGCAGCGCCTGCAAAACAAAAACATGAGAACAATGAACAGGCAGATGCAGGCACACAATGCCAACATGGGGGGGGCTGCAGAAGCAGTTGGAGTGTCTGAATACAAACATTTGCAAGCTGCATGAGGGACAGTTAACAGCTGCGGAGAACACCAGGGAACTGACCAATGCAGTAAAGGAACTCTGTACTGAGATCAGGCATGAGCGAGTCAGCCACCGCAGGCATGAAAGGTGATTCATGGGGATGTTCAGTGGCTTTTGTAGATCAGTGAATTGCCTAGCAACATCTACTGCCCTGATATCACGGCGTGCTGTGGCCGCACAGGTGGAGGCACACATAGCAGTCGGGATGTTGCCCAGGTACTGGTCCAGATTACCAATGTTCGGGATACTATGCTGGCAAATCGCAGTGCTACACCCAGTGAACTTGGAGTTGGGGATACTGAGGAGTCATCTAGCCTCAGCAGCCTTGCAGTGCCCATGATGGATCCTAGGCGTCGCAGTGCCAGGCACAGTACTGCCACTGAGGCTGATACAAGAGGTGCCGGCGAGGCCACTGCGCACTCAAGTGGAATGCATGGCCGTATAAAAAGTGACATTGATGGCCACAGGGGACTAACTTCACATGTTGAATTACAGTAAACTATGAAGACAATAGTGCGACACTGTAAATGGCTCATTTATGACACATGTGTATTGCTTTGTCCTAGTGACACGTATGTTACATGAAGTCAAGGTAATAAAGGTGCAAACTACCAGAATACATGACAGTGAGGTTGTGTTGTCATGACTTACATCTGAAATGGTTGTGCGTGATGTCAGCATGCCTTTGCCTGCCCTCTGCTGCACTGGTCCTGTCTGCTGGCTGTAGGGGTGGTATGGGATCATCATCATCATCTGAGCTGGCTCTGATATTTCCACAGGTATGCCCCTGGTGGTAGCTATATTGTGCAAAATCGCACATGTGGCCACTATTCTACAGGTAGTGTCCGGGCTGTACTGTAGTGCCCCTCCACTTTTGTGGATGCACCGGAAGCGACTCTTCAGCAGGCCAAAGGTGGTCTTCACCACATTGCGGGTTGCCCTGTGTGCTGAATTGTATCTCCGCTCTGCTGGTGTTGCAGGATTTAGGTAGGGCGTCATCATGTAGGTGCGTACTGCGTAGGCACTGTCTCCTGGAAGGATCACAGGGCATAATGAGTAGCTGAGCCATCTGACGTCACAGTGCCATCAATGCACCATTGTAAAGAGGGAAAATACCTAGTAGATATCCTTCACCAAATTCCCCAGCTAGCAGTCTTGTGTGAATCCGGCTGTGACGAAAGATGTATGAATCATGTGTGCTCCCTGGGTACCTGGCCACGAGATCAGTTATGATATAGGAGGCATTGCATATCACCTGTATATTCATTGAATGTTGGTATTTACGGTTGCGGTACACATACTCTGTGGCCGATGGTGGGCAGATTGCAACATGTGTCCCATCTATGGCACCTAGGATGCGGGGGAACTGTGCTATCTGGTAGAAATCTATTTTTGTCTGCTGTATTTCCTGTGGGGTGTTGGGGAATCTGATGTACTGGTGTGTCCTGCTCAGCATGGCGTTTAGAAATGCATTGAAAAATCTAGAGAGGGCACTCTGTGATACCCCTCCAGCTGCTGCTATGACCCCTTGATAGCTTCCTGAGGCAAGTAGGTGCAGGGATCATAATACCTGCACATGGGTGGGTATGCTATTAGTCCTGTGTGTTGTGCGCTGCAGTATGGGTTTTAAGCTCAGCTATCAGGTCAAGTATCACGGCAGAGCTCAACCTGTACTTCTCAAAAATTTCCTCCTCAGTCTGGTCAAAAAGGGTAATGCGTACTCTGAAAATGTGTTCCTGTCTCCTCCTCCCTCTTCTCAAACCTGCCAAGATCCTCATTCTCCTCGCCATGACGTAGAGTGCAGCCATTGTGGAAAAGAGTCTGAGGCATTCTGGGCCTCTTTAACCCCTTCGCTGCCGGGCCTTTTCCCCCTCCTGTGCCGAGCCTTTTTTTGGCTATTTGGGGCAGTTTGCGTTTAGACCCTCATAACTTTTTGTTCACATAGGCTACCCACGCCAAATTTGCGTCCTTTTTTTCCAACATCCTAGGGATTCTAGAGGTACCCAGACTTTGTGGGTTCCCCGGAAGGAGACGAAGAAATTAGCCAAAATACAGTGAAAATTTTGTTTTGTTTTTAAAAAAATGGGAAAAAAGTGCTGCAGAAAGCAGCTCGTGGTTTTTTCCCTGAAAATGGCATCAACAAAGGGTTTGCGGTGGCAAGATCACCGTCGTCCCAGCTTTCAGTAACAGGCAGCCTTGAACTGGAAAACCCAATTTTTCAATACAATTTTGACATTTTGCTGGGACATACCCCATTTTTACGATTTTTTATGCTTTCAGCCTCCTTCCAGTCAGTGACAGAAATGGGCATGAAACCAATGCTCGATCCCAGAAACCGAAAGATTTCTGAAAAGTAGACAAAATTCTGAATTCAGCAAGGGGTAATTTGTGTAGATCCTACAAAGGTTTCCTACAGAAAATAACAACTGAATTTTTTTTTATTGAAAATGAGGTGAAAAAAACTGCAATTTTCCTATTCGTCGTACTCTGTAACTTTTTCCTGCAATGTCAGATTTTTTAAAGCAATATACCGTTACGTCTGCTGGACTCTTCTGGTTGCGGGGATATATAGGACTTGTAGGTTCATCAAGAACTCTAGGTACCCAGTGCCAATAAATGAGCTGCACCCTGCAGTGGGTTTTCATTCTATACCGGGTATACAGCAATTAATTTGCTGAAATATAAAGAGTAAAAAATAGCTATCAAGAAAACCCTTGTATTTCCAAAATGGGCACAAGATAAGGTGTTGAGGAGCAGTGGTTATTTGCACATCTCTGAATTCCGGGGTGCCCATACTAGCATGTGAATTACAGGACATTTCTCAAATAGACGTCTTTTTTACACACTCTCTTATATTTGGAGGGAAAAAATGTAGAGAAAGACAAGGGGCAATAACACTTGTTTTGCTATTCTATGTTCCCCCAAGTCTCCCGATAAAAATGGTACCTCACTTGTGTGGGTAGGCCTAGCGCCCGCGACAGGAAATGCCCCAAAACACAACGTGGACACATCCCATTTTTTCA